>NC_074714.1:21180435-21780435 GCF_947242115.1 Biomphalaria glabrata | reverse complement strand
ATAGGACATGTTTATGTTTTCTACTTACGACAGTGAGAAATACACAATGCACTAATTAAATATAAATGAAATAATAAAATACACATGATAGTATCCATTGAGAAATATACACAAAAGTAATTAGGTGGAACTTGTGATTAAGTTCGGCTTACCACCAGGTATTCCTCTAAGAGAAAGAATAAATGAAGTAGTCCAGACTCGACTGTTCAACGAGAATGAGAAATAAGAGGGTCTGATTTGATTTGGGTCTACTTTATATAGGCCTGGAAAATGCGGGAGGAAACAGGAAATGTCCTAGGCTTAGAATTATCTTACACGTGGGTGAATTAGTTTTGAGATGGGAGTCGCACCTTGGAAAGGTCAATGGGCGTGTTGGTCCGCGTGATCTCCTAGATCAAAGAGAGACGTGGGAGAAGGGGGGGGGGTGACTTCAACTGCGCCCGTCAGACATCCGGCCGGTAAGATCAAAGAGACTGTGTGTATCTTTGCCCCGGTCAAGGGAAGATAAATGAAAGGCCGCCAAGGTGGTGGACCGAGTCTAGTTCGAAGAGGTAAAGGTGGGACGGGTGAAGAAAGTGGGGATAGGACAGGGAAATGACTAAAATAAAATAATAATATATAATATATAAATAAAAAAATGATAATAATAACTAATGCTGTGATAAAATTGAGTGACTCTGACAGCAAGCTTTTGACTTGTCACAATTACTTATAGATTGCAGACGTTTCTTCTAAAAAAAAAAGATTGATAAGTCTTACGCATTTCATGTGTCAATCTAGTCATGCATGTTAATCTGTGACTTAAAATATGCTAAATCATTGGTTTTCCTGGCTGACTCAGGCAACCCATTCCATTAAAAGACAAGAGAAAGCAGAACGGTTACAGAGGCACTTACTAAATGTGAAAAGCTCTTGCTTCCTCCTAGTACATTCTCAAAAAAAGCGGTTTGTATATGAATATAGCATGACCCATTATTTAAAATATAAATCTCCTTTCATTAAATATCGGATTTGACGGCGCTATATAAATTATTGTAATTATTGTAATAATTTTCATCATTAATGACTTCATACTAAGCATAAGTTTGCCATTAATTACAATAGTATAAAAACTGATTTAGATCTAGATTTATTTTTTAATTAATTTTTTTTTTGTATGCCTTAAGTGTAGTATTTTAGATCTATGTTATTAAAAATAAACAAAATGAAACTTTTTCTTTCCAAATCGCAGAAAGTAGAGCTTTATACCAATATTGAGCTGTGAATTAGTTGGATGGTTTGCAATTTCTTGGCTTTGTGTATGTGTTAAAGTTAATTTCTATTAATTATTGTTAAAGAGCTAATTGTCGCGCCTATCTTTTTTATTATTATTTTTCTTTTGCTGCGTTATAGCAATGTTTTCTAACTTAACCTCTCTCATCCCTCTTTTTGGTTAAATTTCATTGGAACCATTAAAAGACGGGGGAGGGAAGGAGCAAAAAAAAAAATGGGAGAGTATCAAAGGCCATTGCCGACCAGCAAAATGATTAGGCCAAACACAACCTCGAAGACATCAAAGCCGCTCGTGCCTAGCAGAAAGTACGGTCTAACGTTTTGCAAATGATAATACGTACAGTGTATAGTGTATTTTTTAAAATTCTTGTTGAATTTCAAATAAAATTAATTGTAATAAGAATTTAAAAAAAAGTTTTCGGGCCTTTGTGTCTTGTGGCTGTCACTTTTTTTTTTTAAATTGTCTGCATTGAATTTTTTTTTCTTTGGTCGCGACCAGACCGGCCCATTTGGTACCGGCCCACCGGGCATTTGCCCGTTTGCCCATATAGCCAGTCCGCCCCTGATTGACCTTCATTGTACATGGTTGAGTGAACAGCAAAGAAAGTGTGTAAGAGTTTGAGTTTTGAGTTTTTGGCACATCGGCACAATTTAGGCCATGTCGTGCCCGTAATCCTTCAAGGATTACGCTCCCTTCATATCACCAGAGCTAAATTCCATACAGTTAAATCATTAAAAGCAAGTTCTAATTATTATTTAAATAGTAAAGTTAGTAAAAATTTAATAATTTAGTAAAAGTCTTTTGTAAATATTATATGGTCATAATTTTACAAATCAAATCTTCGTAGACAAACCCACCTCCGGACAAGCCCAGTACCTTCCCATGATCGACACTATCGAACAGTGTTTTTAAGTTGTGTGCTCTAAAAAATGTTCCCCTAATATCCTGGTATCTGGGGCAATCAATGAGGATATGTTCCACAGTGAGACGAGAGTCACAGTACTCACATAGTGGGGGCTTAAATGACAACGTAACAGAAAATTGAAAAGGTTCAAGCAATCCTTTCAGATCTATACGATAGCAAGTGATCTGGATACAAAAAGCAGAGAAGTACAGTCTATGACATTATTGCATGTGATCGGCCAAGAAGCAGTGCAGGTCTATAACACTTTCCAATGGACGGCTAATAAGTGTAATGAATTTGAGATAAGCAAGTCCTTCGATACACACACACACACTGCACTACTAGCTATTAAAAACTCATACACATAGGCCTACTAGCAGCGGAACAAATTCTGTCAACTGTTTATTGTAGATCTTTCATTTTTCAAACATGTACATTGTGAATTTCGGTTTCCTCTGCCTGGCTGTAGCACGGTGTGCCACAATCTGCCTAAGGGTCACCAGCTCCTGATTTTTCCTCAGGGTTATCTCCCGAAGCCTTTCCCGTGTTTGGGTATAGCCGCAAGGCAGCGGAGGTTTTGGATTCAGAGTTTTCCTTCTCCAAGATGGGTAGCTAACCAAGATTAATAAGCCCCTCCAGCCCGAAGCTTACTGGTTTAGGCGCAAGTTGCTCGCATTTGCCCCTTTTTCTATCAGTGATAACGGTTCCGCCGGGCTCAGTATCTGAACCACACGTGAAGGCCAGAAGTTATTTAGGTAACTTTAAAACTAGATAAATAATCCTAAGTGTAATGAATTAAATTGTTTTCATAATTCCCTGCCAAGGAATTAAATATTTAATAATGTTTTTAAGGTTTTTGGTAAGAGGTAGTTAATAAGAGAAAGATTCTAAAGTGCTAAATTGCAAAATATATTTGTGAATACGGTTTAGTCTAGATTTCATTTGTACAAATACATTTGATTCAATTAGTACAATATATATATTGGCCACTGACAAGTATAAATGTTGATGCTAGATCAAGATAAACTAAGGACTTATGATATTTTACAAATGTCAAGTCCCTTAATAAAAGTCTCGTCAAGCCAATGTGTTTGAGTAGGATTAATAACATGTTTAACCGCTCCTATATAATATATATAAAACTAGGTCTATTCTTAATGATCATACAATAACATAAAAAGAAAACCTACATACATTAGTCTAGGTGAATTTGAAATAGATAAATGACACAAGTACGTAACCGAAATGGATACAATCACAAGCAAGTCAAGTCATTCTGCTAGGTTACAGACCAGCAATCCTCGGAGGAGGGAAATAGTTTCAAGGGCAGAGACAGGAGAGAGGTGGCTCAGCTTCAGTGCTTAGAAGGGAACGCACTGTGTCAGAAACTAACGGAGGTGGGGCTGGAACTGGAAGCAAACAATGAGGATCAAAAGGAAAAGGGTGACAACTCTTCTGATCCAACATAAACACCGATCAGCAATAGACATTGCGTCAACTTGTGAATTTAGAGACCATGGGACTTGAAAAACTCGCCCGCTAGCGTTTCTTTGTCTCCTCGAGCAGGTGTTTCGAGATAGAGAAAGGGGTAGATAACACTGGGGCTTGACCGTGTCGAAGGTGCCGGCTTGACCGCAGCGAAGATAGTTGCGTCACAATACTGGACAGTGCGAGCCATGGCCAGAGAAACTTTGCAGCGGGTTGTCCCTGAAGTGACCCGCAGTTCCAGCGTTATTTCTCTAACATTCATTTTCGGATCAAGCTAAAACATTGCACAATTATTCATTGGCATAGACAATAATCAATAAAACACAATGTACCATTTAGTCAACGAATTACTGGTAAATATTTTTAACATCAACAAGGGAAATTAATCCCTCAGCATTTACATATATGGCTAACTATATAGGGTTGCATCCCCTTTTATAATTGTACACCCGATTTCTCCCACACCCATTCTGGGATCAAGTTGAAACTTTAAACTTAACAAAACATCTTATCTTATATAATATACACGTTACTTCAAAAAAGAAGATGATTACGTCCTACGCGTCATGCATTCAGTCATGCATATTAACCAATGACTTAAATTCTGCCAATTCATTGGTTTTCCTGGCTAGCTCAGGCAACCCATTCCATGCTCTAATAGCACTAGGGTAGAAGGAGTATTTGTACAAATTTGTCCTAGCATATGGGATGAGGAATGTGCCTTTATCTTTGTGTCTTTCAGAGCATTTTATTAAATGAATCAATTTAATTTAATTTAATTAAATATTTTTGTTTTATGTTTTAAAAGGAAATAGTTTCTATATTATTGAGATATATAGTTGTAAGTGCGGAGTTCTTCCCTTGAATCAGTTTTTTTTAAATAAATATTTTGCTTGTTCCTTAGGGTTTACTCCCTAAGTCCTTCCCATGTTTGGGTAAGGCAGCATCGGTATGGATTTAGAGTTTTCCTTTTCTATTATTATAGTTTTTGTATCAGGCATCTTTCATTCTTGTATACTATTATAGCCTGCTTAGAGACAAGTTCCTAGTTCAGATCTTTTGGTCCAGGGAGAAGATGATTTAATGCTTTTTAATTTTGTAAATTCTTTGAAATGTTCGAGATTTCCATTCAATATTTCTTCTCAGGTTCTCAAAGCTGCAACCTTTATCGAAAAGACCAAACGACATACTAGCCCCCAGTATACATCTATAAAAGACAAACTTTATATAGAATTCTAACTAATTATCTGTCGCACTCTCTAACTTGATAGTGCGGATGGAAAATAATAAGAAGATATTCATTTGTTCAAACAAAATCCCAGGAAGCTAAGTAACAGCCTTGTAGTAAAACAAAACAACTTGTGTATAGCTGTGTAAAGACTTGTAAAAAAAAATATCAGTTATACAAACATGAAAAGTCAGTTAGGGATTGCCAGCGTGCAGCCGCGCCAGACAAACAGCGAAGTGAAAAAAAAGCGTTTTTATTTGCTACTATCTTTGCTCTAATACCATCACCACCCCTCTCTAATCCCATCCACACAACCACTTTAATCTTTGCTCAGGTTTAGTTGAACACCTAACCACAAGAAATTCCTCTGCCGAAGACAGTCGTAGACGGCGAAAAGAAAATCTAAATCGACCACCGGCGGACGATGGTTATGCCTGTGTGTCGAAGCTATGACTGCGTACCCCCGCGAAATACTGCATTCCTCATTTATCTTTCAACTCAAAGATAAACCTCATTTATATGATTCCTTTTCCAAAGCCATTTTTTTTCTCGCATTCTCATGATAGTCCTTATTTCCGTTTTGTAAGCTTTTTTTTTTTTGTACCCTGAAAGGCAGTTAAAATAGTTATAGTTGGTATATTTCATAATATTACCAATAGCCCATAGCCTAAGGATAAAATATATGTTACAATTTTTTAATTATCTTCAAAATAAAGATCGCTATTAAAGAGTGCCTAAATTTCCGGTGCCTAAATTTCCGGTGCCTAATTTTCCGCCTTGTCAAAAAGTGCCCAATTTATCGGTGCCTAAATTTCCAGGTGCCTAAATAACTGGTGCCTAAAATTCCAGCGTCTAAATTTCCGGACACCCTCACTGACGCGACTGTCTCCAAGACCACTATTTTTCTCATTTGTGTTTAAAGCTTTAATGAACAATCAGCTTAACGAACAATTGTGTTGTGACAAAATATTTACACAGTTACACACCTTCAAAAGTTGTAACTTTTATCGTTTTAACTCTGACATGCTTCGACACTTATGATACGCACCACAGCACTATTCAACATACGATTAGAAGACACTGTTGATGAAGAATGAAGCCCTCTTCAGCTTGAAGCGACAACAGAGTTAGGGGAGTCTGGAGTTCGGACCAAGTCAAGCTAAAAGAGCCGCACTATGTGGTACTTGAGGCCTGGATTATGGATCTGGAGCGACACTAGGTCGGGTGTTGTTGCGATCTATAGGGCTGATGATGTAAAGGTCATCTGCTTCCGTGGCCCACTGTTAACGAGGGTGTCATGTGACCAGCACAACGACCGATCACCTTTTTTCCCCCCAACTAACACCAGGTACCCATAAGAGCTGGATGGACTCAAAGGCACCCCAAAGATCCCGAAATAAAAAATCCCAATCTTCACCAGGATTCAAACCCAGGACCCCACAGCCAAATCCCACAACACATAGTACACGAGCAGGCAGTCATATCTCACACAGTCCCATACCTTGGTATATCATAAGTATTCTTGTAAGCAGATTCAACACTTATACCTTTCTTTTATATAATTATCTAAGGGGACGATGAATTAATTAACAGTAGTTAATTGACTAATGGGTTATTTTTAAAACTTGATTCATGTCTTGTCTATTCCAATGAGTGAAATAACGTGTCCAGTCAGACAGAGTGAGTTGATATAAGCTTTGTAATAAAAATATCCAGAATTGGGAATGAACCTACGACATTCCCGTAAGTCTCTATCATCTAAGTATCTTGTGTGAAATTTTAGCTTGAAATAAATGATTTTTTTTTACTTTTCCCATGCAGATAGTGTGTGCTAGATGTACGAGTCGACACAATAAAACATAAATGGAAGGATAATAGTCGACATTGAAACTTGTTTCAAGCTAATCAATACGTCACTGCAAATATTTTATATGAAAATTTTAAGTAGAAATACGAAACAAAATAGGACAGAATAAACTTTCGAACTAATCAATCTACCGTTTGCCAACCTGAAATAATAAAATAACATATGTTGATCTTTTTTTTTTAAAGTTTCAATACCTTTTATATTCAAGCTATTTAATGTCCAGACATATTGACTGTTGCAGGTCTTACGTAATGTCCAGATAGAGTGACTGCTGCAAAGTGTGACCCATGTAATGTCCAAATAGATTGACTGCTGCATTATAGGCCTTATGCAATGTATGAACCTGATTATGGACACGTTTTATCAGTGATGCACAAACTATGGCTGGCAGGGGACATCCGGTGCCTGAAGCGCTTCTATCCGGTCCGTCTTAAACTTCTGCCGATAATGCTAAACGACTTTTTCTTAACTACTATACGTCCGGTAACACGCGAGTTTATATGGCTACCAGTTTAAAGAGATTTGGTCATCGCTCTGGTAAATTAATGGTACCAACTTCCGAGTTAAAAATAAAATCTATTGTATTTAAATATCACCTAAAGTAATAATGTTATGGATTTAAAAAAAAGAATAAATTATACTATAATATTTAAAACAAAGTTAATATTTACAATTTTCGTCGAGAACTAATGACTTTCATTTTCAAAACAAATTCTATGAGAAATCGTGTGGCAACACTGGGTTGTGACTAGCTCAACTAAACAATTTTGAAGGAAAACAAATTCTATGAGAAATCGTGTGGCAACACTGGGTTGGGACTAGCTCAACTAAACAATTTTGAAGGAAAACAAATTCTATGAGAAATCGTGTGGCAACACTGGGTTGGGACTAGCTCAACTAAACAATTTTGAAGGAAAACAAATTCTATGAGAAATCGTGTGGCAACACTGGGTTGTGACTAGCTCAACTAAACAATTTTGAAGGAAAACAAATTGAAAGTTCAAAATGTACTTATGAATCAAACAATGAACTCTTGTTTTTTAAACAGAAAACTTTTACATAACAACCATATACAATATTGAACATGTACATACACAATATGACTACAAGTTAGCAGAAAGGCTAGTAGAAGCCGACTGTCAAGACTACATATTAGGAACTAAATTGCCCGTACACCTCTCTGTCGTAGAAAATGATACTCTGTTGGTGCACCTTCAAAATATGCTCCACAACATTGACTTTCTGGTCAAACTCTTGGTCACAGTAGCCGCACAGAAAGCGCTTCTGAAACTGGTGCTTTATAAAGTGATTGGTTAGATCTTCCTGTCCGGAGCTGATGTAGCCGCATCTTCTACATCTTAACCGCCAACTGTCCACTTCAACAGGGAGGAGCCCTTCCTTGGCCTCACACTGCTGAGCATGACACCGGAAGTTCCGAAGCTCATTGGATTTGTACGAGCACAAGTTGCAGGAGTAAGTAGTTGCTAGAAGATGAAAGTGGCAATATAATATTTTATTGAATTGACTGAAGCTATTATCAGGCTTATTAGAACATAGTTTCTGGTAGAGGGTTGAAATTATATTTTTATTTATATCAGTTATCTAGAGTCTATTCGCTGATTTGTAATTCTGGTCAATTTCGACGTTCTATTAAACGATGTTTAAAAATGCAAATTTGAAAAAATTAATATAATGTAATATAATACAAGAAATAATAACAACCCCAAAAAAAAAGAGGGTAAAGAAAAACAATAAAACTTTAAATAACTAAGGGCTGTAACACTTTGGTTCGCATTGCTTATGAAAACCAAAATTGCATACCTTGTAGACAACTGGACTTCAGTTTAGCAGCCTTGACATCCATCGACTTTCTTCTGGGCACGGTTTTATTATGATCCGCTGTATTTCTTGCTAAGCTTGTGGGCTTCACAGCAAAGGTGTCAGTTTGTACAGCTTGACACCTTGATCTGCTTGTCATTGGTAGAATGTTCTCAAATACCATACCCTTAGACTTTCCTGGAGTAATATTTCCAAGACCAGTATAGTTAAATGTTGCACATTGTCGATTTTGCCTAGTTGAGGATCTGGTCATCTTTTTATCTATTGGTTTAGGTTTGTTTTTTACTAAAGATGTGAACTTCTTAATAGCTGTAGGTCTTGTTGCGACGCTATCTGCAGCAGTCAACCTTAGAGATGTCGATGTAGGCACAGTTTGGGAGTTGTGTATAGATGGGGTGATTGTTTTAGAAGTAGGATTTTCAAAAGATGCAGAATCAAAAGATGTCGAAACCAGAAAAGGTGCGACTACCGAAGAAGTCGATTGGTTTGTCTGTCTTGGTAGAACTTGTGATGATGGTATAGAATCGGGGTTCGGTGTGGTTGATGACTTTGATACATTTACGAGTCCTGCTACCGACATTGGCCTGATTTCTCTAGATACTGTTGCTAGGTCTGGCGCCATTCTTGATTCTAGTAACTTTGTCTGATCTAATGCAGCTTTGGGTTCTGATACATACTTTCTTCCTGAAACAACATTTCTTGAGACACTTGTTTTTAATCCTGATACATTAATGTCTTCTACAGTTTTGATAGAATGTAATAGAGCCGTAGTTTCATGAACTGAACTGGACTTTGTTACAGCTATTTGCTCTGCAGCAAAAAGTTTGACCATAGCCTCAGATTTTGTTGCTTGTGTGGACATTCCTACGTGTAACGATGAGGTGCCAGAAACATTTATATCTCCCGATAAAGTAGCTGTGTCATACATTTCTGTTGAGGTAGAATTGCAAGTAGTCACCATTGTCATTGAAGGAACAAAGCTTGGGTCGACAATTTCCACTTTACAATGTATGTCATTGTTTACATTGGAATAAACTACTGGAAAACTTTCTTTATTGGCGGTCCACCAAGAGTTCAAAAGACGGTCACCTTCTTTAGCACTAAACTTTTTGTCTTCATCATAATTTATATGAGCTATGTTGACAAAGTTTTTGTCTAGATTAAAAGGGCTGTGGGAGCTTTTCTCTAGATTATCAGGGCTTTTGGATTCAACATTAACTGAAAACTGTATTATCTTTGATTTAGTTTCGTTTTGCGGCGGGCTTTTAGAAGTTTCGGTCGATGACAAAGAGATAGATGACAAAGTGGGAAGACGATCTGCAGGCTGAGAGATTTCCCTGGAGACGAGATTTCTGCTATTGAGCTCATCTTCAGGTAGATCTTGTTGATTTCTATCCAGCACTAAAGACTCGCTAGTTGACGTCTCAAAACTATATTCTTGATCAAAAATGATGATAGTATCTTCTGAAAGTTCTTCATCAGAACTATATTCATTTGAAATGTCTTTAAGTAGCTCCACCTGACTCTCCTGGCAAGACAAACCGGTTGATTGTTCAGGTGGCAAAATTAAAGGTAATTTCATGGATTGATTGCAAGGTTTTACAAAATCAATTTCATGATAGACAACTGCGGCTTCTACCTCTGCAAGATTTCCATACGTCTGAGTCGAAGGTAGGCCCTGTGTTATATTTTGAGAATGTGATAGATTTCTTTTCATGTCACATTCGTTCTGTTTATCTACAGTTTCTAGTGATGATAAAATGTTATGAGAAAGTGGTGGTGTCAGTAATAATTGTTCCAGCAAAAGCTCATTTCTTGTACGCTTTTGACCACAGACGTCTGTCTTTGATTGATGTGTAGATAATGTCCCATTGGGCCTTTGTTTTCTTTTATTTGGGGCTATTGCTATCTGTTGAATACTATTCAAAGACTGTTTGCTACTATTCAAATACTTTTCACTACTAACCAATGACTTTTGGTTATTATTTGTATATTCAAGATTACTATTTGTAAACTGTTTGCTACTATTCAAAGAATGCTGGCTACTATTTAAAGGCTGCTGATTACTATTCAAAGGCTGCTGGCTACTATTTAAAGACTGCTGGCTACTAGGTGTTTGACATCCAATTATATTTGCAAAACGATCATTCTGGTGATTCTCTTTGATGTTCATAGTTGTAATAACGTTTCGGTTGACACCGTTCATCATTGCATAATACTTCTCAATAGAAGACCTCGGCTTATTAGTCTTCCAATTGAAACTGGTGTTATTATTATTGCTATTATTGGGCGCTCTGGCTGATACACTAAACGAAGCAAAGTCTTGGAGCCCTGAACTTTGTAATGTGTTCATTGGATTCTGTGTATACCATTGTTCGTTAAACTCAACTTGATCATCTTCATTGAAGAACAATGTCTCATATACGTCAGTGCAAGGGGGGTCTGGGAAACGTGTGCACAGATTCAAGTGTCCTCCATGTTGCGCCAAAGAACTAACGTTCTCGGGACAGTGATTATGAGCCTGACACTGTTTTGCAAGATTGGAACACTTAGTGTTGAAATTGAAAATATATTGCTGATACGAACTAGTGCGCGGCATGTTACAGCTGATGAGCCTGTGTGTTTAGTTCTTTTGTTCTCTGATCTTCTCTCTGCATTCAAAGAGAATGACCTGAAAATAAAACAAACAGACCAATTATCTTTTTCCTGCAGGACGCGTGAATGTCAGAAATGCTGCTTGCTAAGACATATGGACTCTCTAAGCTGGAGACAATATTGCTAAAATATGATAGTGTGCTTCCCTATCATTATGATAACACTAATTTAATTCCTAGAGAGCTGTTAACAAACATTATGTGCATTATGTACATGACAGACATCGAGCTAAAAGATTTGTAAGACATTAAAAAACAAGTTAAACGTAAAAATACTTTTAAACAAGAAAACAAAAATATTTTTTTTAAAGCCTCCTTTATGCAACTTATAGAGCGATTGCTTTTTTCCTTTAAAATTATTGAATGGTAGATTTTTAAAAATGAAACTTTTTTTACCTAACCACCCCCCCCCTCTTCTCTCCGAGAAAGAATCCTGGTTAAGAAAATGTATAGATCTAGTACACTTTATAATATTCCAATGATAAGCATTTACGTATAGACTATAGACGATGCGCAAAATTTTCCTGAACATTACTTTATTAAACTCTTGAATCAATAAAAGTCATACATTCGGAAATTCCCGAAAGCGATTGTTCTTCTCAAAACCGATGTTCGATTGGGACATCTAAATTTCTAGTCAAATTTAAATTTAATTTTGAATTGAAAACTGATAAACACCAACGAGAAATGAATTCTTTTGTCAGCGATATACATCAACTGTTACATTTCTAGGAAAGTCGTTAAAATCAATTTTGAGATAAGCTGCAGGTTCCTGGCTGGTTCCAGGTTCCTTGAAGTTCTGACTTATTCTATTGACTGACTTATTGCGGTATTGTAAAAAAAAAATATTATATTGAGTTAACTGTCCTTGATTCTTCTCACTTTGCGCTTTGGGATTTGGGGGGGGGGTTATGGAATGTAAACAACTTGGTTTAGTTAGTGGGGTGTAATTACAATGCCCCTAACAGTCGATAATTGAGAGTGTGAAAGTATCTTAGAATGTGATACTAAATGTACAAGGTCATGAGTTACTGGTCATTTCAATTATAACAGGTGCAGATGAGTTGTGTGTGATTAGGGTATGATTCTCATTTTGTATTCAACATAATGGAGATGCCACAGATTTCGAATCTCCTGCACTACTTCTAGCACACTCAACAGATTTCAAATCTCCTGCACTACTTCTAGCACACTCAACAGATTTCAAATATCCTGCACTACTTCTAGCACACTCAACAGATTTCAAATCTCCTGCACTACTTCTAGCACACTCAACAGATTTCAAATATCCTGCACTACTTCTAGCACACTCAACAGATTTCGAATCTCCTGCACTACTTCTAGCACACTCAACAGATTTCAAATCTCCTGCACTACTTCTAGCACACTCAACAGATTTCAAATCTCCTGCACTACTTCTAGCACACTCAACAGATTTCAAATATCCTGCACTACTTCTAGCACACTCAACAGATTTCAAATCTCCTGCACTATTTCTAGCACACTCAACAGATTTCAAATTCCCTGCACTACATCTAGCACACTCAACAGATTTCAAATATCCTGCACTAATTCTAGCACACTCAACAGATTTCAAATCTCCTGCACTACTTCTAGCACACTCAACAGATTTCAAATCTCCTGCACTACTTCTAGCACACTCAACAGATTTCAAATATCCTGCACTACTTCTAGCACACTCAACAGATTTCAAATATCCTGCACTACTTCTAGCACACTCAACAGATTTCAAATATCCTGCACTACTTCTAGCACACTCAACAGATTTCGAATATCCTGCACTACTTCTAGCACACTCAACAGATTTCAAATCTCCTGCACTACTTCTAGCACACTCAACAGATTTCGAATATCCTGCACTACTTCTAGCACACTCAACAGATTTCAAATCTCCTGCACTACTTCTAGCACACTCAACAGATTTCGAATCTCCTGCACTACTTCTAGCACACTCAACAGATTTCAAATCTCCTGCACTACTTCTAGCACACTCAACAAAGAAGTAACAAGAAAAACAACGTTTATAATAAGTGTCATCGTATCCATTAGATTGGATCAATGAAGTCATTATACCAAATACAGATATAGACATAATAAATCTGTGCCATTAGACATATTTTTACCAAATGTATTTTTTAGCTTTTAGCTTTCTCGGTGCGCAATGATTCTATCACTTGTCAAGACCAGTTGGGAAAGCGGGAGGGAAGAGGAGTGTATCTTGGTGAATGTTTACGTGATCATTTTTGAATGCACAAAAATAAAATGTTCACCAAGGATTCATGAGTAAGCAAGGGATTTAGTTAACTCATCGTTAAAGTATGATTTCTTTCCCTTGTTCAATATACTAGACAAAATAATTACCAATAGTTAATGAAATGTTGTTGTTTTTTATTGATTCTTGTGTTATCAGGTCAAAGAAATAATTGTGCAAAATTTCAGCTTAATCCGAGATTAACTTTTGGCCAGACTGACCGACAGAGTGAGTAGATATAAGCTTTTTAAAAAACTTAATATTTATTTACAAACCTATGTGGGTTATACATATTAGATAATTACAGCTCGAATGACAGCGAAAAGGGTTAATATGTCCCATATTAACAATCAAGGTCGTTTAGACTGTATTCAGTACTGTACGATAACAATGCATCGACAATATTACTTAATATATTAAACAACACACATAGAATGAACAATGAGTACCTCCTTACCTTAGAAAGAAGAACCAAAAATAACAACCGACACCCGGCCCAGACCTGGTCAGCTATACAAACTGACAAAACTGACCACTGGCTACACGTATTACCTCCCTTGAAAAAAAAAACATGCTAAAACGCAACTCACAACAAATAAATAAACATACACACACAATCACATTTTACACACCCCTTGTTCCTGACAGAGCACTGTTCAATCGCTCTCATTTTTTTCTCACAGGCTTATCTCCCCTTAGCTTTGTTCATTTTCAATATAAATGATATTGATTAATTACGACAAATTTACTGCTTAATCTTTTGATTGATCCATGTGTTGTCATTGGCAGTGAATAATTGTGTGAGCTTGTTTCTTGATCCGAGAATGGAAAGTGGGAGAAGTAAAGTGTCAAATAGTTTGACCAGACAGACAGACAGACAGACAGACGGATTCTGATGCTCAGGTTACGTACATTGTGGAGTCTTCAGACAGGCCGGGGGCGAAGAGCTCCGGGTCCACGCCTGCCCTCTGAATGAAAGCCTTCTCAATGGTCAGTGGAATTATGGAGAAGCACAGCTCTCCTATTCCCTAAAAGACTTTTTCGAAGATGCGAATGTTGATGAAGCCCTGAACAATGCTGGTCAATATTTCCGAATTCCAATCTCCATTTTGTAAATAAATAAAAAATGTAAAAAATCCTGGCACTACGTGTAACGTGTTCTCTATAGTAGAAAAAGTTAGGCCTCTCTATCAATCATTTATTTTTTTTTGTACTTTACTCTTGCTAATCGTTACATTGTACAATTCTCTTATTATAAAGATACTTATACATTGTACAGTTCTCTTATTATAAAGATATTTATACATTGTACAGTTCTCTTATTATAAAGATATTTATACATTGTACAGTTCTCTTATTATAAAGATATTTATACATTGTACAATTCTCTTATTATAAAGATATTTATACAGTGTACAGTTCTCTTATTATAAAGATATTTATACATTGTACAGTTCTCTTATTATAAAGATATTTATACATTGTACAGTTCTCTTATTATAAAGATATTTATACATTGTACAATTCTCTTATTATAAAGATATTTATACATTAAACAATTCTCTTATTATAAAGATATTTATACATTGTACAATTCTCTTATTATAAAGATATTTATACATTGTACAATTCTCTTATTATAAAGATATTTATACATTGTACAATTCTCTTATTATAAAGATGACACATGGAACACTTGGAAGCCTGAATTGTTTATGACTCTTCGTTGTAGTTTTGGAGAAGACTATGTGAAGGGAACGAGGACACGCTGGTGATTACTTAGCGGTATTTACTTTGTTCCTACTGAAGCATTTCTTGCCTGTGTTTTTATTCCTACGAGTATCAGTGTGTATGTCTGACGTACATTTCCTTGGGTTCAATGCTGTATCGCTGTACGACATTGCTCTCATGAAGGGGACGACGAACATGACGTCAGAGAAAATTGAAACAGACCGCAGTGATGTCCAAACTACCACCCGCGGTCGTTGCTATCCGGCCCTAGTAACCCTTTCCCAAAGAGCAAAATTAATCCAGAGACTCATCTTCATTGGACACAGCCATTGTGTTATTGATGCGGTCAGTAACAAAGGTGTAGAAAGTTTATGTCTCCCCGGCTAAAAACAGGTTGGCCACCACATTTTAAAAGTACTGTAGTTTTGAACTACTGTAGGCCCTATATTAACATATACCTAGTTGACCAGAGACATCCATTAATACCGAATAATATCAAACTAAGAACATATTAAAAAATAAAGCTCAACCATGAGTAAAAAATTGATCCTACGAACACCCCTGGTTCAGGATAGTTAAATCTAATTCTTTTTACAAAGTTTGCCTTAAGATGTTTGACAATTTAATTTGAAAAATGAGACTAGGCCTAAAGGAGCGAAAAGAATGATTAATTAGATCATTCAATGCATTCTCATCCGATTTATCGTCCAGAATTTAGTTTAGGGGCTGCTTGGTCGTGTGGTATGTGATCTGGACAGTACCCTTGATAGTCCCCTGTTCGAAACTTGCTAAACCGCTAAACATAGACATCAAATGAAAGGATTGGTCTAGGAAGTGAGAATGTTCAATTATGAAAGAAGATTCAAGACATGTAATGTAACTCTAAAAAAAATATAGAATGATAAAAGTATGATAAAAATATTGATCTAGAAACATACAGTAAGTCATAGCATTCTTTGTAGGTTACTTTATGGACAGCTTCGACACGCTAGTCTTTATAGACCCCGGTATCGATGTTGTTCCATGTTTTTTGTTGTTGGCCTTCTTCAGTCGTATCGACTAGGGTTCCTCTTGTAGACTGTGGTTCATCTTGTATACTGTGGTTCATCTTGTAGACTGTGGTTCATCTTGTAGACTGTGGTTCATCTCGTAGACTGTGGTTCATCTTGTAGAACGACTATGGTTCATCTCGTAGACTGTGGTTCATCTCGTAGACTGTGGTTCATCTTGTAGACTGTGGTTCCTCTTGTAGACTTGGGTTCCTCTTGTGGACTGTGGTTCATCTTGTAGACTGTGGTTCATCTCGTAGACTGTGGTTCATCTTGTACAACGACTATGGTTCATCTCGTAGACTGTGGTTCATCTCGTAGACTGTGGTTCATCTTGTGGACTGTGGTTCATCTTGTAGACTGTGGTTCATCTTGTAGACTGTGGTTCATCTTGTAGACTATGGTTCATCTTGTAGAAAGACTGTGGTTCATCTCGTAGACTGTGGTTCATCTTGAAGAAAGACTGTGGTTCATCTTGTAGACTGTGGTTCATCTCGTAGACTGTGGTTCATCTTGTAGACTGTGGTTCATCTTGTAGACTGTGGTTCCTCTTGTAGACTGTGGTTCCTCTTGTAGACTGTGGTTCATCTCGTAGACTGTGGTTCATCTTGTAGACTGTGGTTCATCTTGTAGACTGTGGTTCATCTCGTAGACTGTGGTTCATCTTGTAGACTGTGGTTCATCTCGTAGACTGTGGTTCATCTTGTAGACTGTGGTTCATCTTGTAGACTGTGGTTCCTCTTGTAGACTGTGGTTCATCTTGTAGACTGTGGTTCATCTCGTAGACTATGGTTCATCTTGTAGAACTACTATGGTTCATCTCGTAGACTGTGGTTCATCTTGTAGAACGACTATGGTTCATCTTGTAGAACGACTATGGTTCATCTCGTAGAACGACTATGGTTCATCTTGTAGAACGACTATGGTTCATCTTGTAGAACGACTATGGTTCATCTCGTAGACTGTGGTTCATCTTGTAGACTGTGGTTCATCTTGTAGACTGTGGTTCATCTTGTAGACTGTGGTTCATCTTGTAGACTGTGGTTCATCTTGTAGACTGTGGTTCATCTCGTAGAAAGACTGTGGTTCATCTTGTAGAAAGACTGTGGTTCATCTTGTAGACTGTGGTTCATCTCGTAGACTGTGGTTCATCTTGTAGACTGTGGTTCATCTTGTAGAAAGACTGTGGTTCATCTTGTAGAAAGACTGTGGTTCATCTTGTAGACTGTGGTTCATCTCGTAGACTGTGGTTCATCTCGTAGACTGTGGTTCATCTTGTAGACTGTGGTTCATCTTGTAGACTGTGGTTCATCTTGTAGACTGTGGTTCATCTTGTAGACTGTGGTTCATCTTGTAGACTGTGGTTCATCTCGTAGACTGTGGTTCATCTTGTAGACTGTTGTTCATCTCGTGGACTGTGGTTCATCTCGTAGACTGTGGTTCATTTTGTAGACTGTGGTTCATCTTGTAGACTGTGGTTCCTCTTGTAGACTGTGGTTCATCTTGTAGACTGTGGTTCATCTCGTAGACTATGGTTCATCTTGTAGAACTACTATGGTTCATCTCGTAGACTGTGGTTCATCTTGTAGAACGACTATGGTTCATCTTGTAGAACGACTATGGTTCATCTCGTAGACTATGGTTCATCTTGTAGAACGACTATGGTTCATCTTGTAGAACGACTATGGTTCATCTCGTATACTCTGGTTCATCTTGTAGACTGTGGTTCATCTCGTAGACTGTGGTTCATCTTGTAGACTGTGGTTCATCTTGTAGACTGTGGTTCCTCTTGTAGACTGTGGTTCATCTTGAAGACTGTGGTTCATTTCGTAGACTATGGTTCATCGTGTAGAACTACTATGGTTCATCTCGTAGACTGTGGTTCATCTTGTAGAACGACTATGGTTCATCTCGTAGACTATGGTTCATCTTGTAGAACGACTATGGTTCATCTTGTAGAACGACTATGGTTCATCTTGTAGACTGTGGTTTATCTTGTAGACTGTGGTTCATCTCGTAGACTGTGGTTCAACTTGTAGACTGTGGTTCATCTTGTAGACTGTGGTTCATCTCGTAGACTGTGGTTCATCTTGTAGAAAGACTGTGGTTCATCTCGTAGACTGTGGTTCATCTTGTAGACTGTGGTTCATCTCGTAGACTGTGGTTCATCTCGTAGACTGTGGTTCATCTTGTAGACTGTGGTTCATCTTGTAGACTGTGGTTCCTCTTGTAGACTGTGGTTCATCTCGTAGACTGTGGTTCATCTCGTAGACTGTGGTTCATCTTGTAGATTGTGGTTCATCTTGTGGATTGTGGTTCATCTTGTAGACTGTGGTTTATCTTGTAGACTGTGGTTCATCTTGTAGACTGTGGTTCATCTCGTAGACTATGGTTCATCTTGTAGAGCTACTATGATTCATCTCGTAGACTGTGGTTCATCTTGTAGAACGACTATGGTACATCTCGTAGACTATGGTTCATCTTGTAGAACGAGTATGGTTCATCTTGTAGAACGACTATGGTTCATCTCGTAGAACGACTATGGTTCATCTTGTAGAACGACTATGGTTCATCTCGGAGAACGACTGTGGTTCATCTTGTAGAGCGACTGTGGTTCATCTTGTAGAACGACTGTGGTTCATCTCGTAGACTCTGGTTCATCTTGTAGAACGACTATGGTTCATCTCGGAGAACGACTGTGGTTCATCTTGTAGAGCGACTGTGGTTCATCTTGTAGAACAACTGTGGTTCATCTTGTAGAACGACTATGGTTCATCTTGTAGAACGACTATGGTTTATCTTGTAGAGCGACTGTGGTTCATCTTGTAGAACAACTATGGTTCATCTGTAGAACAACTATGGTTCATCTCGTAGAACGACTTTGGTTCATCTTGTAGAACGACTATGGTTCATCTTGTAGAACGACTATGGTTCATCTCGTAGAACGACTCATCTTGTAGAGCGACTGTGGTTCATATTGTAGAACAACTATGGTTCATCTTGTAGAACGACTATGGTTCATCTCGTATAACGACTGTGGTTCATCTTGTAGAACGACTGTGGTTTATCTCGTAGAACGACTATGGTTCCTCTTGTAGAACGACTGTGGTAAATTTTATAGAACGACTATGGTTCATCTTGTAGACTGTGGTTCATCTCGTAGAACGACTATGGTTAATCTCGTAGACTATGGTTCATCTTGTAGAACGACTATGGTTCATCTTGTAGAACGACTATGATTCATCTCGTAGACTGTGGTTCATCTTGTAGACTGTGGTTCATCTCGTAGACTGTGGTTCATCTTGTAGACTGTGGTTCCTCTTGTAGAGCGACTGTGGTTCATCTTGTAGAACGACTGTGGTTCATCTCGTAGACTATGGTTCATCTTGTAGAACGACTATGGTTCATCTCGGAGAACGACTGTGGTTCATCTTGTAGAGCGACTGTGGTTCATCTTGTAGAACGACTGTGGTTCATCTCGTAGACTATGGTTCATCTTGTAGAACGACAACTATGGTTCATCTGTAGAACAACTATGGTTCATCTCGTAGAACGACTATGGTTCATCTTGTAGAACGACTATGGTTCATCTTGTAGAACGACTATGGTTCATCTCGTAGAACGACTCATCTTGTAGAGCGACTGTGGTTCATATTATAGAACAACTATGGTTCATCTTGTAGAACGACTATGGTTCATCTCGTATAACGACTGTGGTTCATCTTGTAGAACGACTGTGGTTTATCTCGTAGAACGACTATGGTTCCTCTTGTAGAACGACTGTGGTAAATTTTATAGAACATGGTTCATCTTGTAGACTGTGGTAAATTTTATAGAACATGGTTCATCTTGTAGACTGTGGTTCATCTCGTAGAACGACTATGGTTCATCTCGTAGACTGTGGTTCATCTTGTAGAACGACTATGGTTCATCTTGTAGAACGACTATGATTCATCTCGTAGACTATGGTTCATCTCGTAGACTATGGTTCATCTTGTAGAACGACTATGGTTCATCTTGTAGAACGACTATGGTTCATCTCGTAGACTGTGGTTCATCTTGTAGACTGTGGTTCATCTCGTAGACTGTGGTTCATCTTGTAGACTGTGGTTCCTCTTGTAGACTGTGGTTCATCTTGTAGACTGTGGTTCATCTCGTAGACTATGGTTCATCTTGTAGAACTACTATGGTTCATCTCGTAGACTGTGGTTCATCTTGTAGAACGACTATGGTTCATCTTGTAGAACGACTGTGGTTCATCTCGTAGACTATGGTTCATCTTGTAGAACGACTATGGTTCATCTTGTAGAACGACTATGGTTCATCTCGTAGAACGACTATGGTTCATCTTGTAGAACGACTATGGTTCATCTCGGAGAACGACTGTGGTTCATCTTGTAGAGCGACTGTGGTTCATCTTGTAGAACGACTGTGGTTCATCTCGTAGACTATGGTTCATCTTGTTGAACGACTATGGTTCATCTCGGAGAACGACTGTGGTTCATCTTGTAGAGCGACTGTGGTTCATCTTGTAGAACGACTGTGGTTCATCTCGTAGACTATGGTTCATCTTGTAGAACGACTATGGTTCATCTCGTAGAACGACTATGCTTCATCTTGTAGAACGACTATGGTTCATCTCGGAGAACGACTGTGGTTCATCTTGTAGAGCGACTGTGGTTCATCTTGTAGAACAACTGTGGTTCATCTTGTAGAACGACTATGGTTCATCTTGTAGAACGACTATGGTTTATCTTGTAGAGCGACTGTGGTTCATCTTGTAGAACAACTATGGTTCATCTGTAGAACAACTATGGTTCATCTCGTAGAACGACTATGGTTCATCTTGTAGAACGACTATGGTTCATCTTGTAGAATGACTATGGTTCATCTTGTAGAACGACTATGGTTCATCTCGTAGAACGACTATGGTTCATCTTGTAGAACGACTATGGTTCATCTTGTAGAACGACTGTGGTTAATTTCATAGAACGACTATGGTTCATCTCGTAGAACGACTGTGGTTAATTTCATAGAACGACTATGGTTCATCTTGTAGAACGACTATGGTTCATCTCGTAGAACGACTATGGTTCATCTTGTAGAACGACTATGGTTCATCTTGTAGAACGACTGTGGTTAATTTCATAGAACGACTATGGTTCATCTCGTAGAACGACTGTGGTTAATTTCATAGAACGACTATGGTTCATCTTGTAGAACGACTATGGTTCATCTCGTAGAACGACTATGGTTCATCTTGTAGAACGACTATGGTTCATCTTGTAGAACGACTGTGGTTAATTTCATAGAACGACTATGGTTCCTCTTGTAGAACGACTGTGGTTAATTTTATAGAACGACTATGGTTCACCTTGAGGAGCACTTTTTCATGTGACTGGTGGAGCCCTATTTTGGAAAGACACTTCCGTCCACATATATTGCAGGTTCAGGCGGCTTTCACTTTGTTCATAGAGGAGTGGTATGGCACGCTTTTCTTCCAGAGCTGAGGCCCAGGTTTTTTTCGCTGTCTTTAGCTTTCTTAGTCCCCATCGCTCCCCACGTAGTGCGGTCTTAGGATATGACTTCCCAAAGTCAGTATCAGTGTTCACTGTTTTGAGGTCCCATTTTATTAACCCACGTGACGGGAGTGGGGGCGACCAGTTTTTCTAGAGCCAGACGCGAGTAGCCCGAAAAGAATGACTTTCGGGATGCGGTTGTCCTCCATCCGGCGAACATGTCCGTTTTATAAATGTAGACATGGAGTATTAGCCTCCTATCAAGAAAGTTGACCGCCAAGCAAGGACACACATTTTTCTAGTTTCTTATTTTATCTGATAAAATACAGCAATAAATTTACATCTATATTGATTTAGATTATTATAGATAATATTTAGCTTGTGTTTAACTCAATGTTTAACGTAATGACTATATTAGTCATCAAATAAAAAAACAGGTCTATTTATTTAAATCTATTTAGTGCAGATTATAAATCTAGTTGCATCAAGGCCACGTTTGCAATGCAAATGATTTAGATCTAGATCTAAGTGCCAGAAGTAATCGAGTTCTAGGCCTAATTTAGTAATTAAGTCTTCTTGATCTAGTACTATTATGTAATATACGATATAGTTCTATATAGGTCTAGTCTGGTTAACTAGATCTATTTTAGATCAACATCTATATAGAACTAGATATATCTAGATAGCACGTGACACCTAGATCTAGATCTATTTTTTTAGACTTGGTATAACCTAGAATTAACAGATGTTTACCTTGAATATAAAAATATAGGTCTATCACAACAGCGTGGCGCGTATTCATCAATTTTCAAAATAGAGTCGTAGTGACGCAAATTTAAAATTTAGCGTTTATAAACGTTTCAATATAGTGCATGATGTTTGAGCTGATTTGAAATACCGCTACTAAACGAGAAGTGCGCATTGATTTTGATATTCCCGAAAAACTCGTAAACGCAAAGCTGGAATTTCCCGAAAAAAATACAATACAAGTTCTATTATGTAGCTTTGAAACATGCGTACTATCACTGACTTAGAAGTTAAGTCTGGCGTTTTCAAAGTAGAGAATGACTTCACTATTTGGTACTTCACCAAAGCATTGTATAGAATACTGTATATAATGCTCTAGATTCTAGAGTAACTAAATCTGTCTTATGTTTTAATCTTTAAAAAATATTTAGAAATAAAATATAGATAAATGAAATGAAAAGAAATACAAAATGAACAACAGAATATCTTTAGATTTAAAAAACAAGGTTACAAAGACAGTTTGTGTGGAAACACAAACTTAAAATCTGCCCCCAAAGTGGTCCACCCAGGCAGGTAAAAAGGCAGGTTACAATATTTTCAGAAAGAATATCATAATGAAATTCTAAAAGGCAAATGACAGAGAAGAATGGAGAAAAAAGGTTGACAAATCGCATGTGGTGCCCCAAATGTCCAGCAGACCCGGGATAAGTAAAGTTAATGTGAAGTTAGATGTGAACCTGGCTAACTGATGTCTTATAATGAGTATCTAATTGATCTTTTTGCTTTGTAAAGGGTCAATCTCTTATTCAAACCTCAAGAAAAAAACATTTCCGTAAAAAAAATAATTTAAAAAATTCCTTTAGTTTTGTGTTTCATATGTGTGTAAATGCACTGCAGCCACGTGATAATATGAAAAACTACGTATTAATTGTTGTTTTAATTATGTCTAACTTATTTGCATAGTAAATAGATTTTTTTCTCTTTAAAAAAAGTTCAACATTTTTTTTTTGTAAATGTAGTAATTAGTATGACAGAAAATACATAACTTAGCAATAAAATTGTAAAAATATATTTTTTTTTAAATCAAAAATCTAAAACCATTTGCAAGAATAGTGTACTGTGTGCATCCTTAACAAAAAGCCACCTGTGTTTGTAACTATTAAAAATATATAGTTGTAAAAATGGTGTGTTTTTGCTTGCATAATTGATTTGAAAAATTAGATTTTTCGCTTTCAGAAAAGAAAAAAAAATAGCCATTGCATCATAACTTTGAATGGTCTAAAATATTATGATGTCCGATTTTCATTTTCTCTTCTAGTTTCTGAGATCTAAAAGGGACGGACAGATGGACAGACGGACAGACAGGTCACACACAACTAATAGCGTCTTTTCCCCTTTCGGGGGCCGCTAAAAACACACTTATATTGTATGTGAATACTAGGTCCAATTATCAGATAATCAAAAAATTATTTGAAGCAAAAAGTCATATTGTTATAAACCTGGTGGTGGCACAGATGGGGGTAGTGGTATGAGTGTAGTCAGTCGACGCAAATCGCCCCAGGCCAGCGCTAGACGAGCGGTCAACCGTGACGAGTTACGACGATCGGCCGAGACGAGTGTCAACAAGAGGGTTCGGGAAGAATCGCCGTCGTGAACAGAGCTCATTAGCGTCACGAGAGTTGTAGTCATCTGACCACCTAGAAACGTCGAGCGGCGTTCTGTCCGGTTCTAGAAGGCCAGTAGGGACCCTATATAAAGAGCGGAGGTGTCGCAGTCAAGACGGTTCAGAAAGCGGGTTCACGACAGGAGTTCAGAACACGGTCGACTACAGCACAGTTCAACGGTGTGGTTCTGTACGGAGCATTACGACGGTTCAGTGTGGAGTACTATCAAGTACAGTTGAGACGAACGGCGTCTTGATCTTGGTCTGTGATCGAGTCCGACACAACGAGCCCAAGTGTGTGAAGTCAGTCCCGAACTGTTGAACCCAGTGCAAGCCCGGAACGAGACGGAGAGGCTAGTGCAAGACTTGATACGGCGGAACGGTGTTATCGCAGAGCTATTTGTACTGTTCTACGTGCTGCCAATTGTACAGTATTGGCTGTTATTTATGGACATTAAACCTTTACGTTATTTTGGAGCCCTGACTTGTCAAGTTCTTTAAGTTGGTGGTGTATGGTGCAGTTTGCAGAGAGCCTGGATAGTGAGATTCGTAACAATATTTTAAAATAGTAATACAAATTAGAAAAATATTTTTTTAAAGTTTATTCTAGCTATTCTACTATAACAAATTAAACAAAGCTCTAACATTTTACACAATCAAGCAGTTTAGACTGTCTACAGTAATACAGGGTCCTTATTTTAATTAGCCTACCCCTTTCGGTGATAACAACCTTCCCGAACCAATAAAATGCGTGCATTGACATGCGTCTCAAATGGCCTGTAACAATCAATCCAACTCCAGAGCATTATTCATTGCTCAGATATTGAGTCCGGCGAAACTTTTATAGAAAAGGGGCAAATATAAGTAACTGGCGCCAAAACCAGCAAGTTTTGGGCAGGAGAGGCTCGTTAGCTTTGACTGGCTACCCACATAGAAGAAGGAAAACGCTGAATTCACACTTCTGCTTCATTGCAGGTATACCCAAACACCAGAAAGGCTTGGAGGGTCAACCTTGAAAAAATTCAACAGACGGTGATCCTTAGGGAACATGTTGCACGCAGTGTTACACCCTGGCAGTCGTGCCAACCAACGTACAATTTCCTCGATTAGTTCATCATTAAAAATAGTGTCTTTACTTTATTGCGATGGAATTTACTGTCGATGAGAACGACATGATGCGGTCAGTTTGTACATTCCGATGGGGATGATGGGCCTTTGGGGAAAAGTCTTATGGCCATAACGCGATAAATATTATGTTGATATTGTATAGGCACATGGACAGACATAAGCGAGAACCAAAACTTAATGATTTGTAAAAAAAAAAAAAAAGGATATTTAATAGGCGGCTATTAATAAATATACTATCGATGAGTGGGGGATGTACAAATAGATTTAGGATGATTTTTAAGGTTATATCATCACAAGGATGTTGCTCAAGTGCTGATATATGGTTTGTTTACTCGGCTGTCTCTCATTTATCTCTTTGTCCTCCAAGGTTCACCTTCAGGGTGGAGTGAGTTGGGGATCCACTTGGCTAGTAGTCAGTCAGTTGATGTCCTGCAGGTAAGCAGGTCTTGTGTGATGAGGATGAGGATGCCACGCGGTAGTTACAAACTGGCCCTGAGACTTCAGCCTTGAATGTCTTCAGTTCTAGCCGAGGGTGATGAGTGACTCACCCACAACGGGATTGTGTGGAGAGCTGCTGGGGTCTCCCTTCTGACAACAAAACACGCCAGCCCTGGTCTAGGAGGCCGCTTTGCCTAACACAAGCTCCCAAACGAAGTTGTTGACTTGAGAGTCTTCTGACTTCTCAGTGAGTCTGATAGAAAGTGGCATTCACCCGTGACTTTCGTCTCCAGCCTTTATAGGTACCCGAGACCCACGCGGTGTGTTAGAGTCGCGCTGGATCCAATGGGAATCAAGTTTTCCGAATTAGGATGGTTAACTTAGACCAATGGTTTCCTTAAAACTTGCCCACCTGATCTTCTTTATACCGCGACCTTGGGGGACAAGGGAGGAGGAAAGCGGAACCACGTAACAATTATCAAGCTTGACCATCGTCCGATGCCATGGTGGACAGGAACGATTTGAATGGTAGTGAGCGTTAGGGGTGTCAACCCAAAGTGATTTATGTGGACACCAAATTTTAATGTCCCTGGACTTAATGGCCGTATGTGTGTTTAGGTGTTTGGGGCGTAAAATGGCATATGTGTTTATGGCTTATAGTGGGTGCTCGGATCTAAAATCGGTGTAATACAGCGGTTCTCAACCTTTTCAGCTTCGCGACCCATTACACAATTTTCAACTAGGCGACGACCTCCACCATTATTGTTTTTCGTTCATTGGCTTAGGCTTAGGTAAATGGGATTTAGCTAGTGTTAAATTTTCTTCACGGCGTGATTGGATTTTCTCCATAGAAACGTTTCATCCCGCAATTGAAGTTGTTGAAAAAAGTATTCTGCAACAACGAAGATGTGGTCCGCAACAAATACTTCCGAATAACAATTAGACAATAAAAAAAAAGTAACTACCAATAAAAATCACTTATAAATTATGATGGTACATTCACTTAAAGTGTCCTTCGTATCCCCTGGCTATATGTCCGTAATCTTAGATCTAGCTTTGTTATTTTCACTTTTTATTTTATTGATACTTGACGATCGTTTCATAATTTGTTTAATAATAATATAATCTGAATCACTTTCCAATCATATCATATGTTTAAAAAATGTATATCGACCATTGTACAAATATTCTTGTTACAAACGTTAGAGTCACACACACACACACACAAATATATAAAAAACAAACCTCCGATGAAATATAGCACCCCCAAAAAAATAAATTTTCCGATGGTGTAAGGCGACCCCTAGCAAATGGTCGCGACCCACATGTCAAGAACTACTGGTGTAATAGGATATTTGTACAATATTTGTATGCCAAACTCGTGGTAAAAAGGGGGGGGGGGAGGGTAGTTCGGCACTGGTCAGTTCAGTATTGAGTGGGACGTATTTCGTCACAAATGACAGCAAGAATCCTTTTGATCGGTGGTGTTTCTGCAGTCGCACAGTTTCCACCCAGAGGTCAACGGTCACATGACCCACCCAGTCTTGCTACCACCTCACGATACCCGCCATCCCCAACAGGTGACCTTGAGAAGGGGAGATAAAGATTTACGTGGATCTAATTCTTACATTCTTTGGTTACCTATGTATCAAATGTATTGGACCTATCAAATGAAACAAGGGGAAGTAATTTTTTTTTTACTAACCCGCATGTTGAGATTTGATCCATAACGTTCAATGAGAGCCCATTCACTAACTCTTGTAAATCAATAATCCGGTAGGAATCACAGAAGGCGAGCAATGGACAAGAGCAGGGTAGGATGTGGTGAAGGGAGAATTGTGAACGCTTGTCACTACAAACTTGGTTGGTATTTAAAGAGTTCGTTTGTTGTAGAAATAGAGAGAGCTACGTCCTATTAAAGTCATCTGGACGAATGTAGGAAGTTTGACTACTGGAAAGTGGGCCACCAGTAATTTCGGAAATTTGGCCAACGGAAAATCGAGCACTCTTTAATAAAGTAAAGTTGCCCTCTCAGACCATGCGGTCTAGATGATGTAAAGGTCATAGGTTTCTGATGTCCTCAAGTTGAGATGTCAGCAAACTGACCAACCATCCTTACTTTACCCAAACTATGTCCATTACCCATTAGAGCAGGGTGGATTCCGAGGCTCTGTGAAAAAAAAATCCCAGTCTTCACAAGGACCCTCCGAGCGCTTCACCTCTTACATTATTGATATATATATATATATATATATATATATATATATATATATATATATATATATATATATATATAGTTCGTCCATCGAGGTTCGATGATGACCACTTTGTCATCCAGGGGGCTGAGGGGCTTGCATTGGAGTTTTATGCCTCCTCATGTGGCTGGTGAGACCTATGTGAGCCCGGAATGTTCGGCAGCACACTGGGCAGGTTATTCCGGCTGGAGCTAGTGTCGTTTGCCTTGCTTTTCTTCTCTGGCGTTTTTCTTCTGCCAGCGTTGTTTCCTCGGCAACCTGTGCGCCAGTTTTCACATCGCGACGCCATGATGCTCTGTCATGTGCCTCTGTCTCCCAGGTGCCTGGGTCTATGCTGAACGCCTTCAGAGAAGCTTTGAGGGTGTCCCTGAAGCGCTTTCTTTGACCACCTTGCGAGCGCTTTCCTTCGCTTAGTTGGCCATACAAGAGTCGTTTAGGGATGCGGTGGTCTTATATTCTGCAGACGTGTCCAGCCCATCGCAACTTGGACTGCATCAGGATTGTGTGGATGCTTTGCAGACACGCTCTTCGAAGGACTTCAGTATCTGGTATTTTGTCTTGCCATTTGACATTCAGTATTTTTCTCAGACATGTCGTGTATATGTATGTATGTATGTATGTGTGTGTGTGTGTGTGTGTGTGTGTGTGTGTGTAAATGTGGAGTTTTTCTCCATAGATAAACTTTACTTGTTACTCAATTTTACTTGGGTATTTTTTGTTTAACTAGGATGAATGCTCTGCTCTAGACGCCAGGAGAACACGCGACGAAAATCTCTATATATAATTCTCTTCTTCCCTCAACAGTTTGGACGAGAAGCAAGAAGTAAAGGAAAGATCATTCTCTTATTTCTGCGGAGTCACCCCACGAAATAACAAGAGGGGGGAGAAAACGTAGTCACAAAATAGCAGGGCAGAAATATCACTCTTTTTTTTTTATTTCTACCTCATGTTAAAAAAGGGGTGGGGGAGGGGAAGAAGTAATCTACTCTGTAATAACTATCGAGGCGACAGAGCACGCTTAAGAGTTTGGACACCATGGAAAGATCACTCTTTTATTATTGCAAGTCGGACGGAGGGAGTTATCCTAGGTAATTTAAGAGGCGTAAAAAAAGAGGCGGGGGGGGGGAATAGTATTGATCCGTCACTAAATAGCAGAACCGGACTTAACCATTATAGAGCCCTATGCGAAACGGATTTCCCGGGGCCAAGTTTGGGCAGGGATACGGATAAAAAGCGAAAATTAAGAGTTTGTACTAGAAAATAAATTCGTCTAAATTCTATTTCTTACATAGATCACGGCCAATAGCAAGAATTACAAAATGTTTCAATCTATCTACGAGAAGTGTTGATCTCAAGTAATTCTTCATTAGTTTGAGGCGCGAGAATTGCGGGTATTGCCTATTGCTGTTTTTTTTTTTTTTTATCGCGCGTAGGATTGGCGTTTTTCATATTGAATGACACCCCAAAATGACAATTTGCTTTTATATATATCATGAGATTTGTATGAGTTTTCTTAAGATTTTAATAATTTCCGGATATTTTCAGGACTTTTTCGTATATTTTGCAATTTCAGGAGATTTCCAGGACCTCCTGTTAAATCGACAGGAGGCCGCGGGAAATCTGTTATAAGTTATAAAATGTTTTAATTTAATAATTTATACACATTGAATTAGAGCGGGTCCTATGAAAGTGCGGGGCTCACTGCGGGCGGTCGCATAGGTTGCAGTGGCCTAAGCCCGCAAAATAGCGGTGTATGCTACGCCACCGGTCGACTAGTATATAATAATAACAATATGTTACTATCCTGTGAACGATTTGTTTGTGAACAATATGTCGGTGAACGAATTGTCAGTGAACGATTTGTCGTGTGAACGATTTGTCGTGAACCAACTGTCGGTGAATAAGTTGTCGTGGATCCGCTAGAGATGCTGGAGCATGTAAAAAAATGTTTTTATTAGTTATAGCAATCAATGGCGCAGCTAGGGTGGGGGAGGGAGGGTCCGAATTGGAAAATTCCGCCGGGTCCTCATTTGAAGGGGCACACAAAGGAGTGTCCGAATTTTTTTTTTACATTATATATTACGCCATTATCTAATGTCATGATGTCAAATGTCAAAATGAACGTGCTCCTAAAGTGGTCAAGCCCCCCACCACCACCCTGGGCCCCAATTCCATAGCTACGCCACTGATAGCATTAGATGGTAGTTGATTAAGAATAAATAGATTTTGCGCTTTAGCTAGTTGTTAGCAATATCCTGGTTATTTCTTTAGTAGAGTTACAGTCCGTGGAGTCTTGAGTCGGTAGAAATCAGCCACTAGAGACGAATTACCCTGGATCTGTAGAGAGGCAGTCTGGGTATTTGGATTTTTGGCACAGACAGACAAACTATGTTGAACTTATGAAGCCTTGTGATGTTGGATCCAGAAGCGTGCAGTGAATCTGCTGAGCATCGGTGAAAGGCTATTGTTCTTGTTTAATGTTATTCACTCTAGTCATGCTAAAATAATTATCTGTTGGTATTGTTATCATTCATCATAAATGCAGTCATCAATACATTATTTTATTAATCATTACATTCATCACATGATTTTAAAGTGACATTCGTGCCATATATAGATATTAAATAGTTTTCATTGGAAGTTTATAACTGGGAGTGACGGGATGTTTTAATAGTTATTGTTGGTTCATTTGTTAAAGGCCTTGGGGAAATTAATGTATTTATCCCGCTCACAGATACAAGATATTTTAACAGGCACACCGCAACAAACAGTAAGAACACATCAGTATTTTAAATTTATAAAATTAAAATGATTTAATAAATATACTTTTACAAAAGATAACTGATGAAAAATGAAATAGATGCATTAAAGTATCAACTAATTTCTCATCATAGATTGCTAATTAATGAGTGAATGAGAGCGTGTTCCTTTGTCTTGTTTACTTTATTTTCTTAGCTGCTAGCCCCGTTATGTCTTTTTCTGGTGGTCGTAGGAATGGCACCCAGAAGGATAAGTCATCCGGCCCTGTCTTAGGACGTCGGCTTGGGATGTCCTCTATGCTGTGGACAAGCTGGCGGCTAGGGTTTAGGCCACTGCCTGACTAATTTTGTAGTCGTTATCGTTGGATGATCTCTCAGCTGTGGTCTCTAGCACGTAGATGGCTGTGCTAACTCACACCAGTTTATTTTCTGTAGCAAAGGTTCTGCATTGGGCAGTAGTTATTGGGCAGTGGACAGCTTGGGCCGGATACTGGGCAGTAGGCATTGTGGACTGGGCAATATTCTATGGCCATGGACAGTAGGCAATGCCTTTTAGCTGCCAGGTATGTAGTGGGGGGGGGATATCTGGTGTGGTCAGCTCCGGTCGCAGCTTTGCGTGAAGATCTGGCAAATGTAGGCAACTCGCAGGTCTACGCTGATAATGCGTTACTAGCAAGCAGTTACAACAACCAGTTACAGCAACAAGGCAGTTTGTCCCTAATGTTAGTGGTCCTGTTCTAGAATGCGTTGGTCTCTCTTTATAAATAGATGGGACTTTCTGTTGAACGGGTGGGAAGAAAGTTAATTGATTTTCCCACATGTATACACCGGGGATGTCAGGCGTCAGGTCAGATTTATGGTCAATACTCGTTGCCTACCGTGTGAGTAGGACTTAATGAATAGGTCTCTGTCCAGCCTGTGCAACACTGTTCTTAAGGCGGGGCGTGTCCTACGTGGGGGGTGGGGGAAGTGTGAATAGTTATTAAGCCGCTGTGTGTAGCGTGTCACCCGTCCAGCGGCCAATAATTAAAACTTAACCCTAGAAAAGCTAGTTTATGTATTAAGTCGAGTTTCGTCCCGTGAGAGCCAGTACTTTTGTCTTGACCAGGGGAGATAAATCATAGAAGAATTAGGTTTTGGGTGGACAAGAAAATAATGGGTAAAGTTCAAACTAAAAGTTTCTCACGATTTGTTGGGAAAACTCAAATGAACTTTTGTATGCAAGTTTCGTATCGTTACAGTTCGCTAGTATTCATTTAGTGGTAATTGATTTAGTATCATTGATACCAAATACATAATTTACATACATCTGAAGTACTGCAATAACTACTCAGAAAAAGTAATTACACGCACCAAAAGTAAGAATCATCGCTAGATAACAAGAGCCAAGATAACTGCCGCGTAACGCTACGATAAAACAGGTCGATAAACAAACTTAGTGGTGGTGGACAAAGTAAACGCCTAGCAAGGACTGAGTGGACAATTGTTGACATGTTAGTTTGAAACTCAGACGACATCCAAAAGTGTCCATAGGTGCTAAAACTAGTTTAAATAGTTAGAGCCAAAGAGAAATAGTAGATTGAAGAGACTAGATAAGAAGATGCATTAACTGTTTCGGGGCCTCAGTGACTGTTGTAGATATATTGGAATTACAGTGCATTGTTAATATAGGAAGTGCTTTCATCATTATGAAGATGACAAATTTTTTTTAGTTATTTAAAATGTATTTCTGTGTGAGTTCACACTTTAACTAATTGATAAAACGTAACAGTGACTGTACAAATGCTTTATCATTGAAAAAAGTAAATTTTGTCAGCTGATTGCGCACAGCACACTTAGCCCTATCCGCGTCACCACCAGTTATAACAATAGATATAGTTGTAGTCTTAGTTCCTTGAGAACGTGTATACTTCTAGAGTAAAAAAGTTCCCCTTGTGGTCTATAGGACAGATGATGTAAAGGTTTCAGTGGCCTACGGTTTACGAGGGTGTCATGTGGCCAGCACAACAACTAACCGCCTTTACTTTTTCCCCAACTAATATCAGGTATCCCATTAGAGCTGAGTGGACTCAGGGGCGCCCAAGATCTCGAAATTAATAATTCTAATCTTCATCAGGATTCGAACCTGGGACACGGGTTCGGAAGCCAAGTGTTTTACCGCTCAGCTTCCCGCCTCCGTGTATGTTTCTATAGGTAAAGAAATGAACACAAGCTCTCGTAGGAAGTTGTAAGTGATGATGAGACATTTTAGACAGGAAGTTGGTATAATTACAAAGTTTATAGCTACTGACTCTTTTTGTCTGTCTGGTAAGAAGTTTATACACTAATTATTTCTCCCTCAACCTTTCTCGGATCAAATTGAAACTATAAACAATTATTTATTGTACCAAACAAAACATGAAACAATTAGACTCTGGTGAATTCTTGAATTGAGATTTTTCAACGAGTTTGAGACTTGTTGTCAGCAGAAACTTTCTGTTTTCCATCTAGAAATTTAAAACATCCCTAGCGTTGCCTTTAGTTTTAATTTAGAAAATTTTTTTGGTGTCTGTCAAATCTACACTAAGCACTGTTCTAACAGAAGTAAATTATTTGAAAACAGCTGGTGTCATAAATCTTTGATACAAAGACTGAAACATGCTAAAGAGGTCTTGAGCTATAAAGCATTGAAGGGCAATCAACAATAGTTCATCTGATTGATATTTTTTTAGAAAAGGTTGCAAAACATTCGCAATTGAGATGAAACTTTCAATTTCGACAAACAGCCTTTGAGGCACTGGCGGATCCAGTGGTGGGGGGCGGTAGGGGCGATCGCCCCCCCCCCACTCGGCCAACCCCACCAAAAAGGGGGGGGGCGGACGAATTTTAGTATAGAATTCACACAATTTGTATACAAATTTATTACTTATGTTAATAATATATACTAATTATTTATATTTCAACCTAGTTTTAGATTATTTCGCCCCCCTTCCATGTATGTTGGCCGATTTGGTGGGGTCGGGAGGGGGCAATGGTATCAATCCCGCCCCCCCTACACTTTCGAGAGGTGGGCGGTCCTATTTTTATGGAGAATCATTGTTTGTGAGCAAAATTAGTTGAGTCGCCCCAACTCCTATTCTTTAATGCCAAATGCAATCTTTAGCAGAAATTATTAAAGGAGCGAGGATCAATCGTTTTCACTCTACCGCCCCTCCCATTTCCAGACAGAATTTATGTAATTGCATATGAATTTATCATAATTATTTTAAGAAAGTTAGAATTCAAATGAAAATTTTCAGTATAAAAGTCATGATTGAGATGAGTTCTAAACTCAAATAATCTTTTCATAGTCGCCTTTTCCCAACCTTTACTCAATCTGATATTTATCTAGTTAAATAAAATTGGGACCATTACTCACAATTTATACTTACATTTTCTTGAATATTATTTATCGAATAATTCTTTTTTCGGCGGCGATCCTCAAAGCCAAAATGTAAATATGTGGGGTATCTTATCTTTTCAAGGAACAAATCGGTTTTATTTGCAATGTATTAAGGGCCTATAAATTCATATTAGATTACTTTTTAAGTACATTATTGCATAGGTCCTTTTTTAATAGAATGAATAATGAGCTTTAGGTCAGGAGAATGCGTTTCTTCTGTGAAGTATGCAAGAAAATTTTTTTGCGTCGGAACCCAACTGATGAATAATGAGCTGTAGTTGTCAGGAGAATGCGTTTCTGCAGTGAAGAATGAAAAAAAAAACGCTTTTGGCGTCGGGGCTTCGCCCCGAACTCCATTGATAAATAATGAGCTGTAGATGTCAGGAGAATGCGTTTCTGCAATGAAGAATGCAAAAAAACGCTTTTGGCGTCGGGGTTCGCCCCGAATCCTTTTTATGAATAATGAGCTGAAGATGTCAGGAGAATACGTTTCTGCAGTGAAAAAAAGCAAGAAATCGCTTTTGGCGTCGGGGCTTCACCCCGAATCCCACTATGGAACCTTATAGCGATGCCCCAGTTGTTTTGTTTTTCGCCGAAGGTTGAGAAATGCTGCTTTTTTTATTCTCATATATATATATATATATATTGTTATGACCCTATTGGCGGCGCAAAAGGGTTAACTATAGCTGACACACACGTGAATCACTCAGGTCAGCGGGGCCATGGACAAGGGACAGTACTACGATTACACGCAAATATGACCAATGTTATGGTCATTTGATCGAAAGCATTCGTGTACGAGGACACAGTGTGTAAGAAAGCGGAGTTCAAGACCGGGACTGTTAGTCGGCCATGAAGTCGGTCCTGGTTGAGTCCTCATGTGTTGATGTACGAGTCCAGAAAGAGAGACAGTAGAGTTTTGTACGGTGATGTACAGAGTGACATTTTAGTTATTGGTGTGTTTGATGCCAATTGTCTAGTATTGGCTGTTATCTACTTATTCACTCATTATTAAAGTACCAGATTATGTGGAGTTCTTGTTGTCAAGTTCTTGATGTGTTGGTGTATTGTGTTGTGTTGTGTTTAGCAGTGTTTACGGAAGGCCTGATTAGGAGAGAGAATCGTAACAGTATATATGTGACGAGATGTTTAATTAGTTAATTTGTGGCTTGTTTAAGTCTAGGGGAAATTTTATTAATTTTATCCCGCTCACATATAAGATTTTGTACAGGCACACTGCAACTAACAGTAAGAACAGACCAATATTATAAGTTCATAAATAAATATAATTTAATAAATGAAAGATTACAAAAGATAAATGATCAAATAAAATTATAATTAAGAAATGAAATGAAGGTGCTAATATCTAACATAACTGCTCATCGTGGATTGCTAATTATTGAGTGATTGGAAGAGAAGAATGTTCCTATGTCTGCTACTTATTTTCTTAGCTGCTAGACCGTGGGTCGTCTTCTGACGGTCGTAGGACTGGCACTCAGAAGAATGAGTCATCCGGCTCTGTCTTAGGACGTGGGCTCGGGATATTCTCTATGCTGTAGGCAAGCTGGCTGTTTAGCAGTAGAGAGGGTTGGTGCTGCAGACTAAGTTGTAATGGGACGATCTCTCAGCTGTGATCTCTAGCTTGTAGAGAGCCGTGCTAACTCAACACCAGTTTATCTTCTGCAGCGAAGGTTGCTCTAATCAGTCGGCATTAGACAATAGCTATTGGGCAGTGGACAGTTTGGGCCGGGTACTGGGCAGATGATACTGGGCAGTATAGGGCACTGTTGACACTGGGCAATATGTTAAGGCCAAGGACAGTAGGCAATACCCTCTTGCTAACAGGTATATAATTGGGGGGGGGGGGTATCTGGTGTGGTCTGCTCCCGTTACAGCTTTCTATGGAGATCTGGTAGTTATAGCAATTGGGCTTAGCACTCGGGGGTAGCAACCAGGCCGTTTGTCCCTAATGAAACCTCAACTAAACTTCCTAACAGAGGAGACTGTATGAATCCTAGTGGGCCTAACTTAGAATGCTTGGGTCTCTTTCTATATATAGTTGGGGCATTTTGTTTAACGGGTGGGGAAGAAGTCTAGCTGATTTTCTCACAGGTATCGATGTACCGGAGATGTCAGACGTCAGGTCAGATTTATGGTCAATATTCGTTGCCTACCGTGAGAGTAAAGTCTTAAGCGAATATGTATCGGTGGGGGAGGGGGGAATAGGTGTGAAAAGTTATTAGGCCGCTGCGTGTAGCGCTGGTGCAGCGACTATTGTGTGCTGGTCACCTGCACAGCGGTCAAAATTAAAAGTTAGCCCTAGAGAGGCTAGTTAATGTTTTACGTCGAGATTCGTCCCGTGAGAAACAGTGCGAGGGGAGATAAATCCTACAAGAAATTAGTTATGAGTGGACAAGAAAAATAATTGTTTTAAGTTAAAAATAAAAGTTTCCCACGATTTGCTGGGTAAACTCAAATGAACTTTTGCATGCAAGTTTCGTATCGGTATTACCGGTATATATATATATATATATATATATATATATATATATATATATATATATATATATATATATATATATATATATATATATATATATATGTATGTGTGTGTGCTATACGCACGTTTATGCATAGGGTTAGAGTTTACTGGGAGTTAGGGTAAGGGTTTGGAAAAAAATCCCCCCCCCCTCCAAAGTTCTGGATCCGCTAGTGCTTTGAGGTGCTCAAAAGACGTTGTGTTCATTGGCTTCTTTGCAGTACCGGTAGTTAAAGATTGTATGAATTTGTTGGGTTACTGGCATAGCTGTGGGTGTAGCCAGGAATATTTTTAGAAGGGGGGTTGGGAGAAATCCCCCCTCGAAAAAAAAATATGTGTGTGTGTGCGCGCGTGTGTGTGCGTGTATGTGTGTACATAATTAATCTTCATTACATTCTGACCTTTCATTCTTTCGGAAGACGTTTATTGTACCCTAGAAAAGGAACTTCTTGGAGTTAGTGGAAAAAATTGTTGACTCCCCACCCTTGCCAGCAAGACGGTCCTGGGGAACGCTGCGAGCGCAGAGCCCCGCCACCAAGCAGTATTTCCGGTATTGAAAGCCAACAACATGCATATTCTGAGATATCTACTTTGCATTATCCTGCTATTAAAAAGGTTTATTTTAAAAACCTTATGTGTTTTTCTTAATGACTTAGATTCTCTAGCGTCGTTCGGCGCATTGGGCGGCAAGCTGCTTCCACAAAATTCTGTCACTGGCAATGTCTGAAGCTTCTTCTCACCTTTTCTCATCCACATGAAAGTGTGGCGCCAAGTTGTTCTAGGATGTCCCTGTTTGCGCTTTCTTCATTATGGCCTCTATGTCATAGCAACTCTTATTAAGCGCAATTCATTTTGTCGGAGAATATGTCCCGCAAACCTCATGCGACGCTCTTTCACAACCTTACTAAGGGGTCGACTCCTTGTTCGGCATAGGATTTCCTTGAATGAGACCCGATCTCTACAACTGACTCCTAAAATCCGTCTTAGCCATCTTTGTTGAACCACATTTAGTCTTTTTCAATTTCGGCAGATGACTATTAACTGCACTTTATTATTAGAGCCCAGTCAGTGGTAGAAATGTGTAACCTCTCTTGATTACGCTTTTGAAATTTGGTGACTGTAGTTTGCTTTAGTTTTTATATCGAAAAGGGAAGTTTTATCGTCAAAATATTTTTTTTAGGGGTTTTAAACTAAAAAATCTGTGGAGTTTTTATATATATATATTTTATTCAAAACCCACTTAGCTACGTTCATAGAACTTGGTGACTGTAGTTTGCTTTAGAATAAAATTGAAAAGAGAAGTTTTCAACCTCAAAACTCTCTGTATGGGGGTATTTAAACTCAAAAACATCAGGAGGGGTTTTAAAAAAAGCCTTCTGGAGGACAGTGTTTAAACTTAACCCCCCCCCCTTGGCTTGGTTACGCTCATAGAATTTTGAGTATGTAATTTGCATTTTTTTTATATTGAAGAGTTATTTTTTTAGCTTCAAACCAGCTAACTAGGCTTTGTGACGTGGATTTTTTCCTTTGACGTCATATGAAATTAATTCTTTAAATGAAATGCTAAAACAACTCACACGGTGCACCAATGTCTATGAACACTCGATGACTGGCTCGTATTGATGAAGGCATTTTTTAGTCTAACTAGGCTGTGTGACTTGGATTTTTTTCCTTTGACGTCGTACTTTAAATGAAATGCTAAAAAGGTGCACCAATGTCTATGAACACTCGATAACTGGCTCGTATTGATGAGACATTTTTTAGTCTAACTAGGCCATGTAACGTATCGATAGTAGATTTTTTCCTTTGACGTCATATGGAATGAATTCTTCAAATGCCAGGGCGCCAGAGAATGACTACTCGTTCATTTCTAACATAATAATAATAATCTTTATTGTCCGTATGGAAATTCGTCTTACAATTTGTGCATTTCACCAAACAAAAAAACATTATAACTATAAGAAACCAAAGTGTACATTCACTCCAGACGCACTCATAATTTACATGTGACAAAGTTTATATCAGATTGTTCTTATTTAATGATTTGATTGCCAGGGGAACAAAAGATTGTTTGTGTCTGTTTGTCTTTGCCATCGGTGTCTTGTATCTCTTTTGTGAAATGCTAAAACAACTCGGTATAGTAATGTTTATTAAACCTCATTATCTGACTCGTATTTTTAAAAAGGCATGATAGCTAGATTTAAGATTTAATCTAGATTTTTAAAACTAGATCTAGATTTTTTTACAGTATATCTAGATTTTTTTAAACTAGATCTGGATTTATATTCTAATTAAAATTGTTAAAGAGTTAGATCTAGAATGTCTAGGTCTAGTTTAGACATATAGACTAGAACAAGATATAGAATTTCAATTTCTAGACTTAAGTGTAGATTTTGATTTCCAAACGTCTAGATCAATATTGCAATGTTATAATATACTAAAACTAATCTACTATTTTTAAATTTAATGATGCATTCAGTCTATTTTAACTGTGATTAGACATTGTTTTTAATGATTTAACTCTATCGAATTTAGCCCTTGTTATGTAAAGGGAGAGTGATCCTTCAAGGATTACGGGCACGACATGGCCTACATTGTGCCGATGTGCCTAAACTCAAAACTCAAACTCAGTCTTTTGTTAGATAATCTAGGATTTTATTGCATAAATCTAATCTAAATTACATCTAAATTACCGGTATTCCAAATTTATATTATAGATCTAGATCAGTGGTCTTCAACCTTTTTTGGCCTACCGCCCCCTTTTCGAATTTTTTCTTTACAAAAATTCGCCAGCGCCCTCCTCTAAGAAAAACAGTTATAAAGAAGCGTAAGAAGGCAAATTTGAACAAAATATCATCTATCTATTAATTTTTATGCTGTCAATAACACTTATCCCGCTTGGGAGACGACCGCATGCCAAAGGCGATTGTTGTGAACTCCTTGGCCTATGACTGACGAGCCTTGAGGAGGACTGAGTTACAGAGATGCCCCCCTCCCCCGTGAGCGCTATAAAGATTTATTCAGGCGCCATTTCGCTCTCACTGGCATAGAGGAAAGTACCTGGCAGCATTCTCTGGCAGCAGATAGCCTCTGAGAGAAACAGAGAGCTCTTACAAAAACTGCGGGACAAACATTTGATACTCAAAGAAAAGCCAGCATACAACGGCTTTGTCTGCATAAAATTCGGGAAAATATGTAGGTCGCAGTTGGGTTTGCTTAGTTATGTGAAACACTGGACTCAGCCGTAATCTTCGGAATTAAAGGCAAAAACAGGCAATATTATCATTATGCAAAAAATATGTCAAATAATTTGCAGTGATTACACACAAAAATTAATTGTAAAGACTTTCTTTCAAATCCTAAGAATAGTCTCCGTTTGAAGTTTTGAATATTAGGGCTACTGTTTTTAGGTTTAATTGTAAATTTAGTTTTACTTTTTAATATAAATATTATTAGTGCTGAATTCACTACAAAATGAAATTAAGCTATTGGTAACCTTGTGCCTCCTGCAGTCTGACAATACTAGAAATTTCAAGCTTTAAGTTTGCCAAAGCGAGGCGAAGGTCTCCTCTAGTGGCTACATCCAGTCTATTTCTTTGCTTATTCATTAACTTTGTTACGCACTAAATCTAGGTTAACCATGTATGTTGAAAAGCTAAAACATAATTCCAATTTCGACCACAGTTTTTGAATTTTACTCAAACATTTAAATGCAGCCACATCTCTGTTGTGCCTCCAGGGGCGTAGCTAGGAATTTTCATCGTTTGGGGTCCAATGGGCTTGATATCTTTGGGGGCCGCTGCATTTTGCGTAATATTTAATTAAATTAATCAAAAAAAGCACTAATTTGGGCCCTCTTTAAATGGGGCCCGGGGATTTTCAATTTCCCCCCTCCCCCCCCCCCCACCCTAGCTACGCCACTGTGTGCCTCCTATGTTTACATTCTTTTTACTGAAGACTGCGACTCAATTTGAACGTCACTAACAGATGTTTAATAATTTACATTTATTATCATCTGAAAATGCCATCAAAGTAGAACTTACTATTTTTCTAGTAGCAATTCCCTAAATCTCAAGGAAATATTACATGACATCCCACTGAGTTTTCGTAAAAACATTTTATCAATGTTTTTTGTTTTTAAAAAGTTAAATTATTCTATTAAATGTTACATTTAATGTTTTTTTCAATTAATATTTTAATATGAATATATTAAACATATCTAGATATAATCTAAAAGGCGTATTACCTAGTTTGTTGATCAAATCTTAAACGTTTATACGCGCAAGATCCAAGGACAATAAATACTCTCCGATCACAGTAAAAGAAGCAAGAATTTAAAAATAGAAAATGGGATTTCCAAACTCATTTTCTAACGCTGTTTTTGTTCTTAAATTAGAAGCAAGTTAACTATAATTTGTCTATATTTAGTTTCCCAGCTTTAATGTTGAAGAATTTTTAAATTTGTTCTGTTTCAGAGCACCTTTAGTTTCTTTTTTATGCCAGCGCCCCCTTACCGCCCCATTTTGTGCCCAGCGCCCCCCTACCGCCCCTTTGGCTCTCAGCGCCCCCCAAAATCTCGAAAACGCCCCCTAGGGGGCGATATCGCCCCCGTTGAAGACCACTGATCTAGATCTAGTAGATATAGATCTTAAGAGTGCTAAATCAGAAGTTTAGTTTAAATCTACATCCTTATTCTAGTTCCGTTTAAATGAAAATACCAATAGCTCTGTTGTTAACTGTGCTGAGACATCGAAGTACAAGCACGATACATCTGATCTTTTCTTTTTTTTTTTTGTTGATACAAATCAATGCTGTAAGATCTAAAATAGCTCCTCTGACATAGTGTACATATTTGGTTGATGCCATGCCGTAATGTGTTATATATCACTTTATCAATATTAGTTTGTGACCAGTTTGTTATTACGTTAAGAGCAATGCCTGGTCGTGCGGTTAGCGTGCTGAACTCATTATCTCGATGGTCTCGTTTTGTTTTTTTTAAATGTTTCGGATGTTCCTTCAGAGTTGAAGATAGTTTACTTCCTAGTCCAAATCTCCCGCAGGACGACGGGGGATGGGAGCGGGCAGGGTTTGAACCAGGGACCATCGATAAATCCGAACGACAGTCCAGCGCGCAAACTGCACGACCAGGCAGGATTATACCCTGCTCGCTGCCATCCTCCATCGTCCAGCGAGAAGTTAATTATTTTTAAATCCGAACATCCGAAACTTGTAAAAAAAAATAAAAAAAATACAGAGGCAAATGAGTCTTTGAAACATTACTTTTGACCATCAAAATTAAATCACATCTTGAATATTCCTTGCGAATAGGCGAATCCGACAGGGATCCAACTCAGACGGGGGCGACTCTAGTTTGTTTGATAACACAAACTCTCTTTGTAATCTTGTTTTATATTGAAGAGGTATTTTTAGCTTCAAACTCAAAAAACTCAAAATCCCTCTTGGCTACGTTCATAGCATTTTGAGTGCGCAATTTGCCTTTTTTTTAAGAGGTATTTTTTAGCTTCATAGCCCTTTGGCTACGCTCATAGAATTTTGAGTGTGTAATTTGGTTTTTTATATTGAAGAGGTGGTTTTTAGCTATAAACCCTGTGGAGTGGGGTTAATTTAAAACACAAACTCGTTCTTGGCTACGCTCATTAACTCTGGCGGCTGATGTTTGGATAGTCTTATATTGAAGAGGGGGTATCGTAAATTTCGGAGGGGTTTTAAAATTAAAATCTTCCTTAGCTATGCTCTTGGAATTTGAGGATTGTCGTTTGCATTCTGTTTTTTTTATTGTTTTGTTTTATAGAAGTAAGGGGTTTTAAACTAAAAACCCCCTTAGCTGCGCTGGTGCAAGTGATGGTGGTTTAGTATTAAAATCTCACCTAAAATAAATTGAATTAAAGCAAAAAATCAGTCACTAAATTTCGATCCCCATCCCCCCCCCCACGGGATTTCGTTTCGGGGAGCGTTTGAACCCCCCCCCCCGGCTACGCCCATGTAGGACAAGTGACAGTCAATGTGACAGCCTTTTTGATAAATATGGCAGCCATCTGATTGAACAGACTCTAGCGTGTGCTTATCGTATGTCAGATGCTGCTTCACCAATGTTTGAAATGATCATTTGTTTTGTACAATGACTACAAAAAGCTTTAGTGTCACTGACGGACGATTTGTGAAGCCAAGATTTGTAGATTTAGACATCTAGATAGATCTAGATCTCTTATCTTTTTCAAGCCACAGTCTGGCACAGTGCATTCCACTTAAATGACATTCAATGTCTTCAACGATGTTTACGATGTCTTACGATACATTTTAATAGCCAAAGCCGCACAAACACAAGCTAGGGATTTTTTTTTGAGAGGATATTAACACCTCTTTCTCACCTCGTTTATTTAAAGTTTGGTTGTGATCTAGATTTTGGAGGCCATGTCTTTATTGATTTCATATTTAAAGACTTGTTGATTCACCAAGATTTTTCGGATATAAAAATTAAAATAAAAAAAAAAAATAGGAAAGAAAAAAAAACTGAGTTTTTTTTTTTTATTTAATTTTTTTTTTTTTTGGATACCGGTAATCGTTTCATTAAAGAAAATCATAATTTATACAACCATATACAGATCACATATATTGATGTAAGTAACAATACATTAAAAAGAGACATGTGGTTAAAAAGTATCTATAAATACAAAGTTCATTTGTTTATTGAATGTATTCAGAACAAGGTATGCATATACTCAGTAGATATGAAGCAGTTATTATATGAGAAGTTTTGCAATGTGAAAATTTTCGCTATATTTTTAGAGCATTTAACCAGCTTCAGGAGATCAATTTAAATAGTCTAAGGATCAATCTATAGAATAACATGTTGCCAGATTCCCTATTAAAGCTGAATAGGATATGAATTCCACATGAGGTGAAATGTGATCTTTTGTCCATTACAATCTATGTAAGGACAGGTTTGGTGCACACATATGCACTCTCATCTGGCGCATTTTTACAGCTATGGGGAAGGACATGTGGCCTCAAAGGGCTTAAGAAAAGGACAATATAAAACCAAAGGGGAAGTAAAAAGTTAATGTCAAAAGATTCCCAGCAGACCTCAAAAGATTTTCCATCAGACAACAGTTTCAATTATGTCAGATTCAACAAAATATGTAAATCTAGTTCTAGGTCACGTGTACATTTTCAGCCACAAAAAAAAAATGCTGTGACGTGAAGAAAATGCTTTATATTTAAAAAAAAATGCTCGGAACATCTCTAAAAATTTGTGACTCACAAAAATCTGATGCAATGGAGTCATAGGCTCACAAGAATGTTTGACAGATAATCCTAGGGATACTAAGAAATTCGGCAAAATTGTAGAGTATTTAAAAAATGTCATTAAAAACAAAAGCATTGTATACATTTAAAAAACTTAAAAAATATTTTAAAAAATCAACAGTATAAAACTAACATTCCCAGAAAACACTATCTGGATGGATTGAGGTAGTCGTCGACCTCCTTGCTATCTAGAACAACGTAAGGCTGTAAGTTGATCTCCAACTGCGGCCGTCTTGTCATGGCCTCGTATAATTTCTTCCGGTCACAAAAGACAACTTTTCGCTTGTGAATCTCCGTGACATGATCGTGAGCTTCCCTGTCACTGCGAAAATCTTGTCGGCAGTAGCCGCAGAGGAAACGCTTTTCAAACGCATGCTTCTCCACGTGCTTCCTAAGGACTTTGGCGCTCGAGGCGAAGTAGGCACATATTCCACATCGTAATTTCAGACTTTGAGCTTTGACCGGGACGAGTTTCTCTGTGTCTGGACAATGCTGGGCCATGTGAAGACGGAAGCTGAACAGTTTTCTGACTGTGTAGCTGCACGAGTTGCATGAGTATCTGGTTTCTGAGGGGGAAAGAAGCACTTTGTAAACATTGGGTCAACTAATGAGTGATAGGTGCATTAGGTTCTTAAATGGACCTCATTCACCAATCGTAAACAAACAAACATTTAGCCACATGATTCTCTATCTCTTCTATACAAATTACGATCTTATTTTTAATACACTATGTCTATCACGTGACAGTTTTTTCCCCGTCGTTTTATCAATGTTATCACATGATTAAATGTTGTTTGTTTACGATTGGTGAATGAGATCCATTAAAGTACGTAGGCTACCGATAATCCCATCATGACAACATGTTTCTAGTCAACTTAAAATATGTAATGATTGTTTTGTAAAAATCAATTGTTATTGTTGACGACAGCTTAAGCTATAACATTTGTCCTGTGGGCATGAGTTCAACTCCATTGTTGTTGTTGTTGTTGTTGTAAAGTAGAATAACGTCAAATGTTTAGTGTAAGTAATATTGGTTGATGGCAAAACAAAGTCGTAATATATTTTGTGTAAGTAATACTGGTTGATGACAAAAAGTCGTAATATGTTTTGTGTAAGTAATATTGATTAATGATAAAAAGTCTAAATATGTTTTGTGTAAGTAATATTGATTGATGACAAAAAGTCTAAATATGTTTTGTGTAAGTAATATTGATTGATGACAAAAAGTCGTAATATGTTTTGTGTAAGTAATATTGATTAATGATAAAAAGTCTAAATATGTTTTGTGTAAGTAATACTGGTTGATGACAAAAAGAAAGTCGTAAAATAAATTGAATAGCTCTCAATACAAAAGCCCTCAAACAATCACATTCGCTGCAATGATCTCTCTCAAAGTTCTCCCATTTCTAATATTATAATTGTTTCATTTAAGTATATTTGGAATTGCGTATCCAAGTTTTTTATTGACTTACTTTTGTGATGATTTGATAATATTCTATTTTAGCGAAACTGCCATCAACGTGATGGTAACTAGTTTATTGAATGCACACGGCAGATAGAATAGCATCAATGTTGGGATTACATACCTCGATGGCGCTTCCTCTTCTGTTTCATCGGATTACTTGCTAGGCAATCATATGAACATTCAAGCAAAGGTCGTTCTATAACAGTATTAGACTCAGTTTCTCTTTTAACAATATTGTCAGTTTGAGAAGTTATGGGCCTTGTAGTATTATAGTCTTTCTGTAAAGTTGCTAACCCTGCACTATGTGTATGTTCTTCTAGTGGCGTGAGTCTTTGTACAGATCTAGGCTCCAAGTATGTTGATCCTAGTGATGCCGTAGATGGAGCCTTTTCTCTTGGTGCATTTCCGGCTCTTGGTGCGGCTGAACCTCCAGAAACGTAAGTGGGAACAGTTAAAAGTGTAGGCTTTGGTGCCACTTTAAGTCCTGAGACAGCTGGTACTGACACAGCTGTTCCCCCTGACATAGATGTAGGTCCTGGTATACATATTTGTCTTGACATAGTTGTAGATTCTGGAATAATTAAAGATCCTGACGTTGTACTCCTTGAAACAGTTGTTGGTGTATGTAAAGCTGCAGCACTTTGTGCAGTGGCATGAATATCGATGGAGGGTGTACTTACTGCTCTTTTAGAAGGTGTAAACCCTTTGTTAAAATGTTCATATTTATTTTTAAGGTGCATTTCAAATTCAGTTGTGAAACAGTCATCCACCTTTGTTGATTGAAAAACAGTATTATTTACACTAGAGGAGATCGCGTTAAAGTGAGCTCCATTATTCTCTAAAATGTTTGTAGCCTCTTTGTGACTTGTTATGGGGCCCTTATTCCAATAGCTAGTAACACATTTTTCCGGAACGTTCCAATTTTTAGCTGTGACTATCCGAGATGTACTTTGCGTAGACTGATTAGGTCTATGACTATCTGAAGTTGGTGTAGACGACAAACGTGGATGAAACTGAACTGGTTCGGGGATATCTTGTGTGGAGTTGCCACTTGGTGGGAGACTTTTCTTGACATGAACTGAAGTCTGAAAGTTTCCACCTAGATCTATTGTAATCGTCTCATTTGGATGACTGATATATGGCTTGGTGTCAGCATTAGGGACGTCACATACCGGTGTAAGTTCATTGCTCTCAGTTGGAGTAAGTGAGTTTCTATCTAGCAAAGACAACAAAGTGGAATGACTACCAAATGGTTCGTTGAGATAATCCTGGACTTTTTGGCAGGGTGTGAATTCACCAAATCCTCCTGAGCTTTCCGGTTTTTTATTAGATGTCCAATAACTATTTAACTTACTCGTTGTTCCTCGTTCTGCAGAAGTTGCATTCTCATGATCAGAAGTATTATGGGTGTTTTCTGGTGAACTTTCGTGAGAATGCCAACTAGGTGAAGGCGTGTCGTACAATAAATTCTGACGAGTCTCTTGACTTGCTTCTGTGGGTAAGACTATAGGTAATTTCATACACTGAGTGGTAGATTGAAAAAATTCTGTGTTTTTATCAACACTTGTTCTGTTTAAGTTAGTTCCACATGTAGGAAATACACTGTCGGAGGCACTTTTGGAATACAGTTCTGTTATGTCTACATTAAGATCAATAGGTTTATCATTAAAATGATTTTTGAGAAAGAAATGGTTTCTTTCATAATATGCTAATGTATTTACTGGTGGCACGACTAGGTCTTGTTCACAGTTCATCTTTTTTCTTTTGGTCTTACTTGTCTTGGCTGATGGAATGTCTAAAAAATTGGGAGGCTTTTTGTTCGATTTTTTATTTTTAGTTGGTGTTTTTCTATTCTGTTTGGTTCGAGTTGGACCACGAGCAGGAAAGACCACTGAGGGCTTCATTGGAGTTTTCTTTGTTAAGTTCAATGCAGTATTAGTGACACATGTAGTAGTATTTGATTCATGACAACTGTAGACAAATGATGAACCAGAATCAGCATTGCCACCAAGAGCTTTCTCCTTCAAGAATTGTGAGGTTTGAGCAGATTCCAATGTTGAGAAGGGAGTTTCAGAAAACCTTGTATTGTGAGCACCGTAAAATGGATGGAACTTCTGGTTTGGCTCTATAAAAGATGGTTGGTAACCCTTAGTTGGAAAATGCTCATTATACTTGACATTCTGTGAGACAGTGTACATTTTTTGTTGGTTATGCTGGTCCGTGTATCCATTAGTGTATGCAGTAGAATCATATGGTCTTGGAAAGTTCCATTGTGGTACACTGATATTGCTATAACCTGGATGATTGTACCAGTTAGCATTTTGTACAGACAGAAAATAATCATGATATGAATTCATCGTATGCTTGGCAGTCATAGGTGTCAATTTGATCTTTGTTGATTGGCTGTGATCAAATTCTTCTAGAGTGAATCCCTCAGGCTTCGAAGGATGATTGATCTGGAAAAAAAGAGAGTACGCAATAAGAAATATTTTTAGGGAGATTAGAGACTGAGTTTGAAGCTCGAAAGTTGTTACTACCAACTGTTCCAAGTGGCATAGCGACAAGCGACAAAGAGACAAGTGACAAAGAGACAAGTGACAAAAAGATAAGTGACATAGAGACAAGTGACAAAGAGACAAGTGATAAAGAGACAAGTGTCAAAGAGACAAGTGATAAAGAGACAAGTGATAAAGAGACAAGTGATAAAGAGACAAGTGACAAAGAGACAAGTGACAAAGAGACAAGTGACAAAGAGACAAGTGACAAAGAAACAAGTGACAAAGAAACAAGTGACATAGAGAAAAGAGACAAGAGACAAAGAGACAAGTGACAAAGAAACAAGTGACAAAGAGACAAGTGACAAAGAGACAAGTGACAAAGAGACAAGTGACAAAGAGACAAGTGACATAGAGACAAGTGACAAAGAGACAAGTGACAAAGAGACAAGTGACATAGAGACAAGTGACAAAGAGACAAGTGACAAAGAGAAAAGTGACATAGAGAAAAGCGACAAAGAGACAAGTGACAAAGAGACAAGTGACATAGAGAAAAGCGACAAAGAGACAAGTGACATAGAGAAAAGCGACAAAGAGACAAGTGACAAAGAGACAAGTGACATAGAGACAAGTGACAAAGGAGAGCGTGCAACTTTTGTTGAACGTAAGAAATTTGACAAGATTTTACTTTTGATGGTACACTGTATCGGGTTTTAAAGTCTAGATTTTGGCTCTGTTTCCGCTTCTCGTAGATATATAGGGCCTCAACCTCTATTTTAGTCTAGCAGTAGGGTAAGCATCAATAAAGACTATCACTACAATGTATACAAGAAATAACGGATAGCTTCGATAGAGATGCACTTAAAGTTATGATTATTGGCTGATGATCTTTCAATTTTCATATCAACATTGTTCCTATAGATTCTAACAAAATCTAATGCAGGGGTTCTCAACATGTGGATCGCGACCCCATTGGGGGTCGAATGACCATTTGTCAGGGGTCGCCTAAGACCATCGGAAATTTTGGTTTTTATCTATCTCTCATCGGTTTTTTTTTGCGCCGTTTCTAACACATTTTTATTTGATGTAACATACAAATTATGAAACGAACGTCAAACGTAAATTTAATTTGTAAAAGGTGAGAGTGACCTATTGAAGTAGACGGCTATTTAGCTGCAGGATAAAGATGGCAATTTGAGTGAGTGTAACATCATTGTTTGAAGGTAAACGTGTTTTTTTCCATTGATAGTTACTTCTTTGTAATGAGTTTTATGCTTTCAACATGATTTCACATTGATACTTCGTGAAGAAGTTTATATATATATATATATATATATATGAACATGCGGAAAATAGCCGACCTAGTGCTGGTGGACGTCTTTGTCTGAAAAGATCCATTCGTGCTAATGAAATTTCAGCTTTGGCAAACAAAACTAGATAAAAACGATTATAAAGAGAGTTTGTGTTATCACACAAACACAGAGGCGGCACCCATAAATTCACCAATGGACGAGAAATATATTCAAATCATAGTCTTGTTTTGATCGTTTAAAGAAATTTAGAAAATTTGGCGTTATTTTTCACATAAAAGCAAAAAGTGCAACACATCGTCTTTGATAAGACTCTTCTAACTCTTCTGGAATAAGTAGAGTAGCGTAAAGTGATCACCTAAGATCAGCATGTAAGTTTTCCCGATAGAGTGTCGGTGGCACCTAGTGCGATAGCTCATTCAATAAACACTATTGCTAGATATGTTTTTTGTTTTTGTTTTGAACCAATACAGTGAGCTGATTACCTACTTTTATTGATTTGTACTCAAATGTAAAATCCCAATGTTTATTACATTTTTTGAAATGTTATTGCAAATTTTACAATAATATTTAATTAAAATTATGAACAGACTTAACATCATACGAACAGGTTTCTTTTGATATACTTTAAATAGTATAACGTTATGCTGTATCATTTACACTCATACTACCGTCTAGATATATCTAGAGATTTTATTATCTTTTCCCATGTGTCTGCTTTTACCAAGTTATAATTTTTCCAACTTGGTTGTCACCCCCAAAATGGTGTCGACTGGTGCGGACCGCACCCCTCACACCCCCTCCCCCTAGTGACGCCATTGCTCCAAGCTGTATCTCGAGATTTTATTATTATCTTTTTCAGTGTGTCTGCTTTTGCTAAGCTATAATTTTTCCAACTTGGTTGTCACCCCAAAATGGTGTCCACCGGCGCGTACCGCACCCCTCGCATCCCCCCCCCCCCTTCAGTAACGCTACTGCTCCAAGATATATCTCAAGATTTTATTGTTATCTTTTCCTATATGTCTGCTTTTGCCAAGATATATTTTTTCCAACTTGATTGCGTAGACGTACCGATAGTAAGATATAACAAGATTACAATGAGAGTTTGTGTTACACAAACTCAGAGGCGGCCCCCGTCGAAGTCGGATCACTGTCGGATCTGCATATTCGCAAATAATATTCAAGAGGTGAATTAATTTTGATGGTCAAAAGTAATAATGTTTCAAAGATTCATTTGCCGTAAATTTAAATTTAAATTAAATAATAAATAGTAGATTAGTTTTAGTATATTAAAACATTACAATATTGATCAAAACGTTTGGAAATGAAAATCTACACTTTTTTTTTACACTTTAAGTTTAGAAATTGAAAATCTACATCTTAATCTAGTCTATTTTAGTCTGAACTAGATCTAGAAAGACTCTAAAATAATTTTAATTAGAATATAAATCCAGATCTAGATATACTGTAATAAAAATCTAGATCTAGTTTAAAAAATCTAGATTAGATCTAAATCAAAATATCATTCCTTTTTTAAACGCGAGTCACATAACGAGGATTAGTAAACATTACTATACCGAGTTCTTTTTTCATTTCTTTTAAAGAATTAATTCCATATAACGTCAGAGGGAAAAAAAACACTACGTCACACGGCCTAGCTAGACTAAAAATCGCGTTCATCAATACGAGCCATTTATCGAGTGTTCATAGACTTTGGTGCACCGAGTGAGTTCTTTAAGCATTTCATTTAAAGAATTCATTCCATATAACGTCAAAGGAAAAAAAAAACATTACGTCACACGGCCTAGCTAGAATAAAAATCGCCTTCATCATTACGAGCCATTTATTGAGTGTTCATAGACATTGTTGCACCGAGTGCGTTCTTTTAGCATTTCATTTAAAGAATTCATTCCATATGACGTCAAAGGAAAAAAAAACACTACGTCACACGGCTTAGTTAGACTAAAATATGTTTTCATTAATACAAGCAATTTTTCGAGGGTTAATAGACATTGGTGCACCGAGTGCGTTCTTTTAACATTACATTTAAAGAGTCCATTCATATGACGTCAAAGAAAAAAAATTCCATTACCACACTATAGGCTAGTACCGGTACCATAAAAAAATGTCTTTATTTACACGATATATTTAACGAGGGTTCATAGACATTGGTGCACTGAGTTCTAATAGAATTTATTTAAAAAGGATCAAAGCCGCATTGTTTTTGCGTTTTGTCTGTCGGTCGGTCTGTCCGTCATCTTGATATAAAAAAAACAACTAAAAGTTATTAAAAAATGATTATCCTTTATTTTACGTTTCAAAACATCGCAATAATTTTTAGGTATGAACACAATTGAAAAGTTTATATAATAGATTGTTCCGGATGTTTGTATAAATAGTAAAAGAAAAAGAGAATTTCAGATAAATGTAATACCGTTAATTAAATTTTTTGGATGGTGTCGTATAAAAATTAGATGTACTACAGCCACGTGGAGAGATTTTCATACCTTACTTTGGTGTTTGGATTCTGTTTTCCTTAAAAATCGGAACATAATATTAACGATTATTAGAATTTTTAATGTTTTAGATAGAAAGTTAAATGTAATGGAAAAGAGTAGTGAGTTAAAAAATTTTTCATAAAAATCCGTAAAAACATTATTTCGTAAATGAGAAGATTATCTGTTTATTAATTAGAAGAGGGAGTTCAAACAATTATTTGGCGTTAGTATATTTTTAAATAAATTAGGAAATTTCTGGCGACGATTTGTAAGAAACAAAATCCGGAACTTTCTTTATCGATTACAAAACTTCTATGTTATGTTTTAGCAAGAAAATTAAATGTCTAAAAAGTAATTTTCAGTAATCAATTCTAGTAAATTACTTTTTTTTAAAGCCCTGAACAACATATTGTCGATATTTTTAAAAATTTGTTTAAAGATGAAAATACGTAACAATTTGATATTGATAACCAAATTATAGTGACGCATTGTCAAATAATATAAGTGTAATATTAGTAAATTATGCGATTTCAATCATAATGGCATAATTCATGTTTTATAAAACAATATCCGGAACATTTTTATACTTAATGAAATATAAGTCAGTATAGAGATTTTGATTTAGCATTAATATGCTATTTACATAAAAAACGGAACAACATATTATTGATAATGTGTTTTTGCAACGTTTAAGCATGGAAATTGAATGTATTTTAAATTAGAAGAGCAAACAAACATTTGTTGGGGTAGATTAGTTTTGCACACAAAAAATCCGGAACAATCAATTTTTAGATACTTAAAACTATTGAGATGTTACGGGAGGAACATTAAAGTATAAATCAGATTTTCAATAGCTTTTAGAGTTCTAGTTTTTTTAATCTAATCGTGACGGACAGACCGACCAACAGACAAAACGCACAAAAATAATATTTTATTCGGATGGGGGCACTAAACAAAAAATAAATAAAATCTGATTTTTAAAAAAAAGTTTAAGGAATTGGTTTAGTATATAGTCATGTAGCGACGTTACGCTACTGCACGAAAATTGCTGCATAAAAAGTCCATTAAAAAAAATGTGCGTGATATTTACATACAAAATGCATTATTAGCCCTTATAAACAAACAGAAATGTTTTCTTTTAATTTTAGCAGCTAGCTGACCAGAAAAAACATCTTTAGCTATTATTTATATTTGTTGTAAACATTTCCTGTACATATTTAAAATATATTTGACTTAGTGATACTGAAAATACACAAAAATTGTCCATCTTTGTTAGCATATTGTAACATTGCCTCCCTTACATTTACGTAATTGTTTTAGAATTGGTGTATTTTTATGAAAAAATCGCTTGCATAATTAATTTTATAAATTAAACGGTTTGCTTTTAGAAAACCAAAAGTAGCCGTTGCACCTAAACTTTTTAAGCCGCATTTAATGATGAAATAATATTTTTCATATCTCTTCTAGTTTTCGAGATCTGAGTGTGACAGACGGACAGACGGACATTTTGCACAAACCTAATAGCGGCTTTTTCCTCTTACGGGGGCCGCTAAAAAAAATGAGCCTGCACTCTACCAACGACTGACTTTTCACATGAACTCTCATGTTTATATAGAGTCCCTAATCGCTTCTCCAAAGTTGCACAAACACTGCTAGTATCACCTGGAACAACATGTGGGGATACGTCACATCCTGTCTTTGTTTATACACGTAGATTCCAGCGAACACTCACTGCTGTGTCATCTCGCCGGGGTCACACGTAGTGACCTCTACCTGTCACTGTTCATTTATAACAATATATATATATATATATATATATATATATATATACTAGAAGAAAACAATGTTTTGAAAAATCTGCTTCTGTAAGCGTCATCCGAAACAAATACAGATACCCGCGAAAATTCAAAGTCAGAAATATGTAGACGCCTATAGTAAAAAAAAACTTCTTATTAAAAGTTTCCAAAATAGCTTCTTACGTCCAGATATCTTTTTTTTTTATAATAGTTTTCAAAGGATAATGGAATAATTAGAAATTAAATAAAATATTAAAATATTTGAGTATTTTTTTAACTAAAAATTTCAATAATAAAGGTAACCTTGGAACAATGATTTGACCCCCCCCCCTACATTCGGCTGCCTGCGTGCAATGCACTCATTGCACAATAAGTAGCGGCGGCCCTGGGTATAGTGCACTTATGCTGTTCGCATCAGAATCACGTCTTGATGTAAAACGACTGCTTACATAATAAATAAATCTGCACCCATAAGCTATTGCATATATAATTTTGGAAGAAAAAAAAGTAGCCATTGCCTCAGAACTTTGAATGATCTAAAATATGATGTCCAATTTTCATTTCCTCTTCTAGTTTCTGAGATCTAAACGGGACGGGCGGACAGACATGCCCCCTTTCGGGGGCCGCTAATAAAGCTTAGATCTTGCCAACTTTATCTGCTCTCTGTGAGGAAAAAAAAAGGGCATTGAATATGACAGACCAACTACAATGGCGATTTCTGTCAAAGAACATTTGCACTAGCGTGCGATTGAAATGGACCGCATTCACCAACAGTAAACAAACAACATATAGCCACGTGGTGCTCTATCTCTTCTATATAATTTACGATCTCATGTTTAATTCATGATGGTTGTCACGTGACAGTTTTTTTTCGTTGTTTTATCAATAAGATCACGTGACTAAATGTTGTTTGTTTACGATTGGTGAATGAGGTCCATTGTACCAAACTTCCAAATATACATGACAACGTGTTTACACTTTCTAGGGGTCAAAGTTGAAGATGTTCCCGAGACAGAAAGGTTTTACTGAACTCAAAAGCGATGCAGATTAAAATGTTTTTGCGGGAATATACCATTTTAAGATTGTGTTGCGCCTTCTTCGTCCATTTCTAACAGCAGGCATATATGTTTGCGAAGCAGGGTTTTCCAGCCTGTTATCAATTCTAAAATGAAGTGGACTTGATGCTGAAGATGGCATTAATTGTGCTCTTACAAAGACTCCCATGAGAATCCAACCTTCCCACCAACGTTGGCTTACTTACAAATATGTAGCAATGTAGTTGACCTGATTTAATAGCTTTTACGTTTCGCCATACGTATCTTCAAATTGTCACACTAGTCTGTGCATATGCATATGGTGAAAACGCAATAGAAAAGTTAATAAATGCAAGTCATACTATATAAACTTTTTGTTAGCAATTTAATTTAAAACATTTATTTTACAATAATAACAATGACATAAAGCTTTTTTTTTTTTTTTGCTGTGTTCAACATCTACCAATAGAAACACATACGTCATACATCAGATATAGACAAAAAGGTCTGAGAACATTGGCAAATTTCCATTTACCTAGGAACGAAAATAAATTACTATTGGGGATCGCTGTCTAGTGGAGAGTCGTATTAGGGGTCGCAGCAACAAAAAAGGTAGCGAACCGCTGATCTAATCTAATATCAAACATATGCCAAAGGCTATCTTTTTTTTAGTGAGCTGAAAGTATGTCGGCGTAACAGAGATGTCCCACGGAAACACTTCTTTAGAAGACTAACGCAATGTTTTAAGTCTCTAGGAAAGAATGTGCAATTTTACTTTGATACAAATTGCATGTTTTACCCTACAACGTAGAGATTTTGAGTCACTTAATGTTTCGTACTAAAGACTTAATGAATATACTGTTACGTATTTCTGAATCTTCTGGCTAAATGTATTAGTAGGCACACAAATAAAAACACTGCAAAGAACTTGACGACTAAACTCTCAGCTTCATATAACTTTATTGACTATTAACTCTAACAATTTGTTACTGTAACATGTAGCGTAGATGACTGTACAATATCTGTCAGTTTACAGTTAGCTATACTTCGTTGCAATTCATCTCTTCACTTCGTTGCTATTCATCTCTTCTCTACTTTCCTCGAGCCGTATTCCACAGAACAGACCAACGAAACACTTCCCAGTGTCGCTCCAGGTCTCCCAAGGCAGAACCAAGTCGTACTCAAGTCTACCGAATCAGAGCCGTACACGTCTTACATCGACTGTATCGACTGTAACGGCTCAAGTCCACTGTAGTACGCTGTATAGACTTTAACGACCGTAGTCCACTCCAGTTAACTCTACCCTAGTTAACTTGCATCGAGTCGTACACATTTCTCTTCCACAGAGCCGCACACGTCTTACATAGTCTGTATCGACTGTAACGGCTCACTGACGACTCCATACGACTCCATACGACTCTATACGACTGACTTTCACATTAACTTTCTGGCTTATATAGAGTCCCTAATCGCTTCTTCAAAATATGCACAAACACTCCTAGTATCCTCTGGAATAACATGTCAGGAAACGTCACATCCTGTCTTTATTTATACACGTAGATTCCAGAAAACATCGGCTGCAGTGTCATCAAGTCGGGGTCACACGTAGTGACCTTTATCTGTCACTGTTCATTAGTAACTCTCCCCCTACTTAGATCTGTTCGTCCCCTGGAACAACACGTGTGGACACGTCACATCCTGTCTTTGTTTATACATGTAGATTCCAGGGAACACTAGCTGCTGTGTCATCTCGCCGGGGTCATACGTTGACCTCTACCTATCACTGTTCATTTGTAACACTGCCCCCTTCTTAGATCTGTTCGTCCCGAACAGATTCTACTTCATCACGATACTGAAGAAACCGATCGACGATCAAGAAGGAAGCTTTGGTGGTTGCCCCCTTCTCAGAGATGTTCTTTCAATCTGGCAGTTGTCCATCTTCTTTCCATAGAAGAATGGGAGCCAAATCCTCATTTTTCAGCAGTTCCTCACAAATGTTTTCATCAATCTTGGTATGGAAACATCGACCTTCAGATGACGACATTGGGCACTCTTGTCGAGAAAATTCATCAGCATTCTAACGAGTTCGTGCTTCACTGGCTGAGTTTTACATTTTCAAGCATCTTTTTACAGATGGGTTAGGGCTTTTTCCAGAGCTTCTTCAGAGATGACCAGGTTCATTACAGTACAGCAATATTCACATGTTCTTCTTACAACAGCAACTGACTTTGGGTTTGTACGATGCCTGTTGGGTTGATCTTCTCGCACAGTTTTATTTGTACAGTTCTATCTCAGATGGTTACTCACTTCACAGTTCTGGCATCTTAAACTAGTTCTGTCCTTCATGCTTCTGACTTAATTAGCGTTCTTCTAAAACCTCTGTTATACTTCATCAACCTATTCTCATGAGGAATGTTCTTAGATTATTCATTAGTGGCTTCACACTTTTAACTGATTCGTAAGGCTTTCTTCTTTGGTCTGATGGTTCCGGACAGAATCTTTCTAAAAACATGGGCTGTGGAGTTTCATCAGTGCAGGTGGGGGTCTATCAGTGGGAGAAGTGGTGGGCTTGTTTTCTAACAACATGGGCTATGGAGTTTCATAAATGCAGGTGGGGGTCTATCAGTGGGAGAAGGGGTGGGTTTGTATCTTGATCTTGTTGGAGCCATCCACGTTGCACTATGCATATGTCGCTTTCTCCGCCTCCTCAATTTCATATTTCTTTGGTTGCGTTGATGTCGTTGTCTTACTTTCTTGTCAATCAATGCTGATGGCAGCCACATAGCACATAGGAAGGTATTGCATTTCATAGCTGTAGTCATCAAGACTGTTGATCTAACAAGTTGTTTCGGCATTATTCTTCGATGGATGCTTTGCGAATGAGCTGCAAGTCCACTTGAAGGCAAGGTGTCAAACACGTCATCACCTTCATCCGAGTCTGGAGCACTCGCCTGTGGGGCAGGTTGATAACATTCAACGTGCAAAGGTCCATCAACTTCAGCATCAGATTCTATTGTGTTTCCTTGACTTTGACCAGGACTTCTCGCGCTGATCTTGACAGCTGGACAAGCTTCTGTTAAGTCCAGACCTTGCTGGTGTATTTCTTGGCATTCACAGTCTTCTTGTAAAGCTACGTACGTACAGTTCTTGTCAAACGCATTGTTGCAGTAATCAAGCTTCGAGTTCCTCTCGTAGACACTGGCAGATAGAAGACAGAAGTCTTTAAGGCCCACAGCAACAGGCTTGGACGCAGACCCAACGTTGTCTTGATCTGTTTGGCTGGTTGAGGTACTCATATCAGGTATATCTGTAGCTAAAGCTTCGGTCAAACTATAGGTCTCTTCTATTGTTTCTTCAGCGGTCTCATTCTGCTTTTCGTTGAAATAGTAACAGCTACCGTCTCTTTTCATTTCTTGTGAGCCACATTCGTTTGGTTTACTATCACAGTCACAGACAGCACAGCCATCACCAGCATCCCTATCGTAATTGTCTGTATCGCCACATTCTTGGTTGGACAATCGTTCGATGTTCATCAATGGTATAGCTCTTTCATCTGTCGACTCAATCTGATACTGCTGAGTGTTCAGTAGCTCGTTCATCATGATTCTCGTTTGATCTTTTATTTGTTCTTCTGTCTTGTTGGGCGTGGTAGCTATTTGTTCATTCTCATTCATGGCTTTGATCAAATGGTTAAATGAAGAAAATCGAGTGTTGATTTCTGATTCTATCTCCTTAATGCTCTCATTCACCGAGCTCATTTTGTATTGCAAAGTTCTCAGGAGCTCCATCGTATTAGGTTTGATTTCAAATTGGCAAGTGTTCGGATTCTCATCTTCCTCCAACAGGGCTTGTCTTAGACGTGCTATTAGCGTTTCCTTATTTCCGTTAAGATGTAGACCTCTTTCTCGAAGCTCTTGTCTAAGTTCTTTCATGTCAAGTTCATTAAGAAGTTTTGTGGAATACATTCTAGCCAGAAAGATCCCACTTCTGACACCAATTGTTACGTATTTCTGAATCTTCTGGCTAGATGTACTAGTAGGCACACAAATAAAAACACTGCAAAGAACTTGACGACTAAACTCTCAGCTTCATATAACTTTATTGACTATTAACTCTAACAATTTGTTACTGTAACATGTAGCGTAGATGACTGTACAATATCTGTCAGTTTACAGTTAGCTATACTTCGTTGCAATTCATCTCTTCACTTCGTTGCTATTCATCTCTTCTCTACTTTCCTCGAGCCGTATTCCACAGAACAGACCAACGAAACACTTCCCAGTGTCGCTCCAGGTCTCCCAAGGCAGAACCAAGTCGTACTCAAGTCTACCGAATCAGAGCCGTACACGTCTTACATCGACTGTAACGGTTCAAGTCCACTGTAGTACGCTGTATAGACTTTAACGACAGTAGTCCACTCCAGTTAACTCTACCCTAGTTAACTTGCATCGAGTCGTACACATTTCTCTTCCACAGAGCCGCACACGTCTTACATAGTCTGTATCGACTGTAACGGCTCACTGACGACTCCATACGACTCCATACGACTCCATACGACTGACTTTCACATTAACTTTCTGGCTTATATAGAGTCCCTAATCGCTTCTTCAAAATATGCACAAACACTCCTAGTATCCTCTGGAATAACATGTCAGGAAACGTCACATCCTGTCTTTATTTATACACGTAGATTCCAGAAAACATCGGCTGCAGTGTCATCAAGTCGGGGTCACACGTAGTGACCTTTATCTGTCACTGTTCATTAGTAACTGTCCCCCTACTTAGATCTGTTCGTCCCCTGGAACAACACGTGTGGACACGTCACATCCTGTCTTTGTTTATACATGTAGATTCCAGGTAACACTAGCTGCTGTGTCATCTCGCCGGGGTCATACGTTGACCTCTACCTATCACTGTTCATTTGTAACAATACTAATTGCAAAATAAGAGACTTTCGTCTTCTAATCGCCATGTCCATTGACATTTAGAACTAAAAGAACACGAAAGCCACTTTTCGAATTGACAGTCTTGACCCGAGCCAAAATAAGTCAATATATTTCCTCAACAAATTACTCAAACGAGCGAGGCTCGGTCACCTGGTACTGATCAATAAAATGTGTAACTACTTTCAAACTAGTGACTTCTAAATCTAACTTTCTAAATCTCTATCTTTTTAGTCCCAAGCTACTACCACTCTTTTTATATCTTTCCTTTGAACTATGGCACCTCAATGACCTTGACCCTTTTACATTGATTTTCTTCGTCTGCTGTAATTTAACCTATGTTAATTTCCCTACTGTGGCATTGAACATACCCTTTAATCAGCTTCTCTCTGACATCTAAGTGAGATAACGTTTGAGCTAGGTCAACTGTCTCAGTTTGTGAACAATGAGGTGTCACCAAGGACGTGACAGTGGGTAATGAGTACAAGTGTATCTGAGATAGTTGAAAGTTCTCTGGATGGTTAGAGTTCTTGTTAAGTGTATTTAATAAACTTTAGGAGTTTTTTTTTTTAAATCAAGGCCATGGAGCCTAGGAGATGCCGTGGCTGAGCGGTAAAGCGCTTGGCTTTCGATCCGGGGGTCCCGGGTTCGAATCCTGGTGAAGACTGGGATTTTTAATTTCAGGATCTTTGGGCGCCTCTGACTCCACCAAGCTTTAATGGGTGCCTGACATTAGTTTGGGAAAGTAAATGCGGTTGGTCATTGTGGTGGCCACATGACACCCTCGTTAACCGTAGGCGACAGAAACACATGACCTTTACATCATCTGCCCTTTAGACCACAAGGTCTGAAAGGGGAACTTTGCTTTACTTTTTAAGGTCATGGAGCCAAGAAAAATTAGCCTGATGCTTCATAACAATCAGATCATTAATTACGTATAAATATTAACAATGTAATAATAATAACATTAATAAATATCCGTATGCTCAGGTATCATATGGTTCATTGACCAAACAATACAATCATACCACGTCTTCTATTTGTAGAAAGTGTTGTTTGTTTACGATTGGTGAATGAGGTCCATTCCAAACAACCGATTTCTTGTAATACGATACAGGTGGGTGACTGAGACTTGAAGAGCAAGAACGTCCCTGTGTGCTGGAGGATTGATGTGTTTTGGAGCTGCCCCTTTTGTTAATTGAACAGTTAGATTTACAAATGTACTGCCAGACCAAACAGGTATTTAAAGCTTTGATTTTGTTATATTAGTCAGAATTTGTAGAGAGAAGTCAGTTAAAATTGTAGAAGAGTTGAAGACTTAAGAATGAACGGTTTTATAGAAATGTACTTGCATTAAGTAAACATTGAAACCGCTACAAAGTTAAACCTGTCTTCGCTGTTATTTAAGAACATATTATAATAGTAAATAATCAACCCTAATACTCGCACCACAGTGTCCAATTAGACAGACAAAAAAAAGTTTATCATGCCGCGGACAGTTTTAACTTTAGACATTGTGACTAGTGCAATCCAGTACCGTACTAAAAAAAACTCAAATCCTGACCAGAGATGTCTTAGATTTAGTCCATTTTGAATAGCAGGGCTGACCGGTACTCAGTTAACATGGGACATTTCCAAGCTAGGTCATAAAATTCCCCTGCTTTCATAATAATAATAATAATTTTTAAGGAAATTTGTCTTACAATTTGTGCATTACACCAAACAAAAAACATTATAACTATAAGAAACCAAAATGTACATTCACACCAGACTCACTCATAATTTACATGTGACAAAGTTTATATCAGATTGTTCTTATTTAATGATTCAGCAAATTCTTTCCGCCGTGTCTCCCCCACATCCGGCCATGAACTAATTCATGATACATTCTAGGAACACACACAAGTGTCACACTACGCGACACACTCAGCCAGAAGTCAGAAACTCTTTTGTTGTGGCTGATCGCCACATCATTCCTAAGTGCATGATGTGAGCGTGGATGTGACTTTTAGTAACTGTCAATGCGTGTGTACGTGTGTTTTAGTAACATGGATCTGTGTGTATGTGTGAGTGATTATGGGTGTGCTTTTAGTAACTGTCAATGTGTTTGTTGGTGTGTGTGTTAGTAAAAAATGGATGCGCATGTGTGTTAGTGGATATGTAAAAGAAACAGTAATGAGTATAAAAAATAATTAACATACATGCAGGCATGTGAGCCTAACTGGCGCCCGTGGCACGGTACATTATTTGCCTCTATTCTAAATCAAAAATGATAAAAGTCCTAAATTCATAAATCACAGAATTATCCATCCTTAAAAACTTTACTTGATGTACAGCTCTAAAGATTTTCCAAGAAATTTGACAATTGATAATTATCTTTGAGAAAAGAATCACTAGCCCACTGGCCACACTGGGCAAACTCTCGTTTGACAGTTATAATTTTCCAAATAATATCTTTAAAAAAATAAAATTTGGTCTAGGCAATCTTTATCTTGGACATGGTTTAGCAGTTATTACCTCCGCCTCATTAAAGAGATGTTTCGGAACATTTTATGCACCGTTTGTGTGTTCTGGAGTTTTGGTTTTGACACATCCGCACAATTTAGGCCATGTCGTGTTAGTTATAGACCGTATAGGCCTGTTATAAAATATTTAAATATAAATATATATTATAAAGTCTTGGTAGATTTATACGTTCGCTTCACAAGGATTTTTGTAAAGGGGGAGGGGAGGGGAAGGGTAAAAAAATGTTCATTTTTTAAATGTATCTTATATTATCTTATATGATACAGACGTTACTTCAAAAAAGAAGATGATTACGTCATTCGCATCATGCATTTATTGCATATTAACCAATGACTTATATTCTGCCAAGTCGCTGGTTTTCCTGGCTGGCTAAGGCAACCAATTCCATGCTCTAATAGCGCTATGGAAGAAAGAGCATTTGTACTCATTTGTCCTAGCATATGGGACAAGGAATGTGCCTTTATCTTTGTGTCTTTCAGAGCATTTTATTAGCGGCCAAAGGGGAAAAGACGCTATTAGTTTTGTGCGAAATGTCTGTCCGTCTGTCCGTCCGTCCCGTTTATTAGCGGCCCCCGAAATGGGAAAAGACGCTATTAGTTTTGTGCAAAATGTCTGTCCGTCCCGTTTAGATCTCGTAAACTAGAAAAGATATTGAAAATCCGACATCACAATATTTTAGACCATTCAAAGTTCTGATGCAATGGCTACTTTTTTTTTTCTGGAAGCGAAAAATCTAATTTTTAAAATTAGTTATGCAAGCAGTTTTTTAAAGAGAAAAAGCTAATAAGTATGCATTATAAGTTAGACCTAAATTAAGACGAATAGTAATCTTGTAAATATTATTTTACGTACACATTTTTATTATTGCGAAAATATTTCCTTTTTTTTTTTTTCTGAGCGTTTGAATAACAGATTGAGCCTTTTCAAAACTGTTACATCAATTATAAGACTTCAGTTAGGCCAGGAGAGGCGCGGTAGCTGACCAGTAAAGCGCTTGGCTTCCGAAGCGGGGGCCCCGGGTTCGAATCCTGGTAAAGACTGGGATTTTCTACTTTGTAATCCTTAGGCGCCTCTGAGTCCACCCAGCTCCAATGGGTACCTGATATTAGTTTGGGGAAAAGTAAAGGCGGTTGGTCGTTGTGCTGGCTACATGACACCCTCGTTAACCGTAGGCCACAAAAACAGATGAACTTTACATCATCTGCCCTAGCTCAATGAGTGCGGAGCGTCTATCCCATAGACGGTCTGTCTGCCCTAAACGCACGGAACGTCTATCCCATAGACGTTCTTACCCTACCTTTGTTTCGTTGCATTTTTAAATTAAAAATTTTAACTAACAACAGTGGAACTATTTTTACTTTATAAAAGAGTTCTTCATCCTTTGTTTACATAGAAATTAGAAGCTTTTGGCTTTATTTAGACATTTATTTATTACTTTTTTTACAATGTAAAAAAACGTCGCCATGACTACGCTAGTCCAAGACACACCCACAATGTTGACTACTGAAGAAACTTTATAATTATTCTAAAAATTATCACAAATAAATAGTAATAATGAAGAATTTTGATCTAGATGTTACGTATAGATTAGATTCAGGTAGGTCAAAATTTACTCATTTAGCGTATTTATATGATTATATCTATATTATTAGTATTTAGAAATTTAGATCTAAATCTATTATATTATTGTCAGTAGGCTAGGTGTAGTCTGTAGATCGAGATTGACTAGATCTAAGCTTTTATCTCTAGACTTGGACTCTAGATCTAGATATATCTTTAGATCTAAGCTTCTGGTAAATAAAAAGAAAGGAAATGGTAGATCTACATCAAATAATCATCCACTGTGGGCATTTTTTCCCCATTTTCTTTTTTTTTTTTTTAGTATTGTTTATCTGTAAAAATCTACAACATCATGGCTATGCTTGTCCAAGACACACCCACAATGTTTACTACTGAAGAAGCTTTATTATTGTTTTATTTATACTTCTATGAATTGTAATAATGAAGATCTTGATCAAGATTTAGCATAGGATGAAGCAGACTTGGACATTATTAGCATTTAGATTTAGATCTAGATCTAGTATTGCCTTATACGCTTAGGCTTAGGCCTTAGACTAGGGCTAGGTCTTGAATGTAGATCAAGGTTGACTAGATCTATGCTTTTATCTTTACACCTTTGTAGATTCCTATAGATCTAACCCTTAGATAAATGAAAACAACAGAAATGGCAGATCTAAATCCAATATTCATCCACCATGCTAGGCCTTTTCTTGGTATATTTTCTAGCAATTTTTTTTAGTATTGTTTTTTGGTAAAAATCATCACCATCACTATACTGGTTCAAGTTGCACTCCTAAAGGTTTACTACTAAATAAAAGTAAAATATAAAACTATTCTAAATCCATAATTTATCACAAAAGAACAGTAATAATGATCTATTTGATGTGTAAATCTTAGGTAAAATGAATTAGGATTTTTATTGTCCTTCATCTAGTTAGAGATTTAGGCTTTGATCTCTCGCTAGTCTATGTCTTGCACTGGTCTAGTATTAGAATGAAAGATGTTCTATGCAAATAAAAAGAAGACAAATCTAGATCTATATCCCATTGATTCAAATGTACATAATATTTGAGTGCATTTGGTTGATAGATTTAGTACTGGTATCTATTGTTATTGGTAGTAATGAAAAGCGCAATAATTTTCACTTTTTTTCTGACTAAAAAACCTGGTAAAAATAATAATATAATCAATGATTCATCATCTTTTATTGACTGTTTTATCACATTTCTTTTTGAAAATATCACAAAGGAACAGTAATCTGATCTATTTGATGTCTAAATCTTAGGTAAAATGAATTAGGATTTTTATTGTCCTTCATCTAGTTAGAGATTTAGGCTTTGATCTCTCGCTAGCCTATGTCTTGCACTGGTCTAGTATTAGAATGAAAGATGTTCTATGCAAATAAAAAGAAGACAAATCTAGATCTATATCCCATTGATTCAAATGTACATAATATTTGAGTGCATTTGGTTGATAGATTTAGTACTGGTATCTATTGTTATTGGTTGTAATGAAAAGCGCAATAATTTTCACTTTTTGTCTGACTAAAAAACAAGGTAAAAATAATAATATAATCAATGATTCATCATCTTTTATTGACTGTTTTATCACATTTCTTTTTGAAAATGCTGTAAATAGTCTAAATATGCTGTTTCAACAGTAATACAAAGAACAAAATCTAAATTTAGGTCTCAAAAGTTCTAAAGTTGGCATCCATTTTTTTTTCTGAGTGTCATATTATTTAGATTATAATTTGTATCTTATATTTAAATAGAAAGATGTTTACATTTTCACATTCTCCATTCATTTACCTTTACTTTGATACCAAATATGTTACTATAGCATCATTGGTACTTAAACAATAAATTTTTGTTTTAGCCATGTTTGGAACATTTTCTTATTTTTTAAAAAAAAGTAGCATTTTTATGAAAACAAAACACAGCAGTCAATGAGCTAGAGACCACAAGGTCTGAAGGGGGAACTAGTTAGGCCAGGTGCACATCTAACTTTGCATTCACTTTCACCTATCCTTTGATCTGCTGTACTGTTGGTGCACTACACAAGATCTGTCAACCTTCTTTCTCCATTCTTATCTCTCATTTGTCTTTGATATAATTTCATGTGGATGTTCTTTCTGAAAATATTGAAGCCTGTCTGGGTGGACCACTTCGGGGGCCGATTTTGAGTTGGTGCTTCCACACAAACTGTCTTTGTAATCTTGTTAAATTTTGTTTTTGTATTTGAAGATTATGGTTCAGTGTTTTATGTATAATTGCTACTTTACTTCTGAAGGCTTTCTAAATTTAGTGATTTTACTAAAGGTGTTACTCTAGTCAAATGTGAATATTCGTTTGTTATGAATCTCACTGCTCTATTTTGTGTCTGTTCCAGTTTCTTAATGTTTTCTTGAGTTGAGGGGTCTAAAACAGAGGATGCATATTCTACTATTGGCCTTACCAGGGTTTATTATTTATTAATTCTAATATTAAAAATTATAATATTAAGCACTCTTGGAAAGTTTGTCATCTGTATAGAGGAGGCATTGTCTTTTTTCTGAAAGTTTTTTTTTTATTTTTCTTGTTGTGGTCAAAAGGGAAGGGGGAGGTTGGAGTTGATATTTCAGTCATCAGGAAGACGAAATGGAAACAAAAAATGTGTTCAACTTGTCATAAAAATCTGGCCATGTTGTTGACGCTATGACAACTACAACAAAAGAAATGAAATAACATGTTTCTGACGCCAAACTCTAAATTACCGACACAGTGTATATGGGTGTCGCCTAAATGTATCTTGTTTGTTCTACTAGATGATCTTGTTAAGATATATTTGTGACACTTGCGGATTCAGAGGTGCCGTAATTCTGTCTTCAACACTCTTGAAGGTGCTGATACTTTTCTCGAGTTTAATTCTTTTATAAGGTCATAACTTACTATACAAAGTAGGTACAGGGTACAATCAGTGGCGTAGCTAAGGATTTGGGGGTAGGGGGACTAGATCTAACTTTCTAACTCTAACCAAAAATTCCTAGCTCTCCTCTCCAAATAAGCTTCTCATCTCTTTCAATAAACCCATTCATAGACCATCACATCACATCAATCTGAAACGTATTTATTCTCTTAACCTATTATCTATCTATATTACATTTTCCTTGCTATAGCCTTGAACTACGTTTCTATCCACATCGACTTACTTTTTCCTTTCCAAAGAAACGGAATTGTCCTACATTTGTGTGAACAACCTTCAGATGTCTAATAGTTTGTGGACAATGGGTACAATTACTAGACTCTATATGTTTATATTGTAAAGTTGTTTAAAAAGTGTGTTAATATGTGTACATACATTCACTCATGAATCTGGCTCTATACTGAGATTCCTTAGGTTAGTGTTGGCATTGTTTATTGTTACCTTAAAAGTAAAGATGCTAAGATCTAGATCATAGGTTCTCAACCTTTTTGTTGCCGCGACCCCTAAAACGAGTCCCCACTAGACCACTAGCGGATCCAGAACCCTAACGCCCAGTAAACCCTAACCCTACGCATAAACGTACGTGCACACACACACACATGAGAATAAAAAAAGCGAAAAAGAAAACAACTAGGGCAGCGCTATAAGGTTCCGTAGTGGAGTTTGGGGCTAAGCCCCTACGCCAAAAGCGTTTTCTTGCATTCTTCACTGCAAAAACGCATTCTCCTGACAAGTACAGCACATTATTCATCAATGGAGTTCGGGGCGAAGCCCGACGCCAAAATGTTTTCTTGCATTCTTCTCTGCAGAAACGCATTCTCCTGACCTAAAGCTCATTATTCATAATATTATTATGTCTGCGTAACATCTTCATCTTTGAATTTTAGAAAGTGTAAACAAGATGTCACAGAGATTTGGAAGTTTAGTGAGAGGAAGTTTCACTTGCACGCTAGTGCTAATGTTCAATGACAGAAATGACCATTAAAGTAGTCAGTATGTCAGATCCAATGCCTTTTTTCCTAATAGAAAGCAGATAAAGTTGGCAAAATATAAGATTTATTTTCATCCAATTTGTTTGGCAAATTTAAAGTTTCATTAGCACGAACGGATCTTTTTAGACAAATCGAGGCATAATGTGTGTCAATCTTTGCATTAAAACATTTAATTATTCAAGGTAACAAGGTGTCTACCAGGTCGCTATTTTTGTGTGTTTTTTCTTTCTAATAAATAAAAACTTCTTCAAGAAGATTTAGAAAAACATTTTTCAGAACCTTGTCTCTCGACAATGACGTCTCATCAGCGTGAAATAGCAGAACATGTTGAACCCAATCAAACTCAATACAAAGAAGTAACTATCAGAGGGAAAAGACATGTCTACCTTTAAAAAGTGATGTTACACTCACTTACTCAAAGTGTCATCTTTATCCTCTAGCAAAATATCCGTTTTCTAAAATATGTCACCCTTTTTTGATTTTTTTTTTTATGTTTGACGATCGTTTGATATATAGACATTAATCAGAGTGATATCCCTTTGTCTTGTTATATCAAATGAAAATGTCTATCTCCTATGGTGCAAAGTATGCTTGTTAAAAAAAAAATTCAGATGATAAATAGATAAAACCCCAAATTTCCGATGGTGTTAGGCGACTTCTTACAAATAGTCATTCGACTCCCAAAGGGGTCGCGATTCACAGGTTGAGAACCCCTGATCTAGATAAATTAATTAACTAGAACAGTGATGCCCAACCTAATTCGACCTGCGGGCCATTTTAATTTCTGACACTCGTGTCGCGGGCCACATGAACGAAAAGGTAAAAAAAAATGAAATCAAATTTACCTGAATATGAAACTATTTGATTAGAAACCCATGGATCTAGAAATAATACTTACGTTATGGAATTGGATATCTGAAGTTTTTTTTTTCAAGCGCGAGAAAATGGCTTAATTTCTGTACTTTAAATAAGAGCAACATTGTAGCAACTTTACCACCGACTCATTTTCTTGTCGCTTTTTCATAAATATTCCTATCGATCCTCCAATCTTTGGGCGTAGTTTAACAATCTTTTATTGGCGGCTCAAACCAAGAATGTCGTCATGTTTGTTTCATACTGACGTTTATATGTTGTTCTTTTTTTTTTTAAATAGCCACACTTTCTTTACACATAAAATATGTTGGCCTATGATCAAGCTCCACAGAAAAAAGTTAAGATCCGTTTTATTTTTCTGGTAGATTCTCATTGCATAAACACACAAATGTTAAAGGTCATGGTACCAATCAATTAAAGAAAAATTTAGGGCCCTAACGTAGGTAAAGATAAATAAGTCAAGCTTTTTTTTTTTTTGAAAGGGGGGCGGGTGCCTACTCTTTGTGTCAACATTTCGGCGGGCCGGATGAAACAACGTCGCGGGCCGGATCTGGCCCGCGGGCCGTATTTTGGGCATCACTGAACTAGAACAAACGTTTCCCATCTACTCGGGATATTTCAATTGATCGATATTCCATGGCTAAATGGCTTAATTACACAATTTGCATAATATCTACCTTTGTTTACTAGATCTATGACCTATGTTATGAATGAAGCATACTATTCAAAGAAGAAAAAAAAACGACTAAAGCGTAGACAAGAACTATTGGACACGTTATTGTCATAATAGTAATACCGTACCATACTAGATCTAGATCTATTGAAAAATACATAAACTAGATCAAGTGATCGTCATATGTATAATGGTAATAAAAAAAAGCGCTGTATATATACAAGTACAGGTAGTATTTACATATACATAGTTACATATACAGTGAGTGAGTGAGGCGCTGCAAAATGTAACAATGTAGCCTATGTAGGCCTACATATATTATGATATATTATATTTATTATATATTATTATTATAGTAATATATTCTTCAGATTTAGGACTACATGTACAGGCATTGATGTCCTAGTACATCTAATCTAGACATTTTAGTCTAAATCAAAATTATCATCATAAATAATAAAAGTACATAATGTAACGACTTTAATATTTGAATATTAATTTCAGCATCAATAAAATACATAAAATTGATTATCCATTAGGATTATCCGTCCTTTACAAGCCTTTAAGCCTTTAGCAACTTAGCTAGTTAGGTTAGAGCATAGTCTAATCGTCTAATCATAGTCACATAGTGTAATGTACATATAATCTACTTACTCATGCACACAGGAATCCATATTGATACAAAGAATGATGATAGTGTTGATATAAGTATAAATCCCTTGGATGAAATTGGAATGTTAAAACTACACAAAAAACACAGTTTGTATTCCACCGTGAATCGGAGAAACATAAATGACAACAGACCGTACACAGGAGATCCTCACCGTATGTGTGTGTCAAGTGTGTGTGTTAGCCCTAATCAGAGGGGATCGCCCAATGGCCATTCACTGACTTCTCCCTTGAGACAAAACCAGAGGGGGGGGGCAAGCCTAGTCGATAGGAGAGGGATGAAAGTGGTTCAGAGCGGCTTAGGGCAAGGTTGGGGGTAGCTTGATGGGAAGGGGAGGGGATGCGGCACGGTGAAGACCGAACCAGGTAGATGTTACTGGCGTAGCAAAGAACCAGGCACGATGGCCAGATTGGGTGATCTAGATCTACTTGCTTCAAGACCAACTGACCACTGATATGGTCTGTCTTTTTTTTTTCAACGGAAAACGACCAGACGCGGTAACTAAACTTGATCGTCTGCCCTTGACCATGAATCAGTCAAGCGAAGCAAGTTCCTAGGAAAGTAAGACAGAGAAAAAATGTCCGTTAAGCAGAACGGACGCAGGAAAGAGATGGAAGGAGAAAACAGTAGGAGAGAGAATACCTGGAGTGGTTGGCAGTCTTCAGTACAGGTACGCCAGCAAAGTAAATAAAAGAATACTAAGTGCAAGAATTACCATTATCCCAAAAGCAACGGTGTATACAATTTTAAAGGTGTTAGTTCTAGCAGCCTTCGAAGACTATACTGTTGATCTATCAGCGTTTTCTGTCTGTTCGTTCGTCCGTTTGTCTAGTTTAAAAACGAAAAGCTGCTCGGAACATCAGATCACACCTATTGTATCTTGCTCAAATAGGTGCAACTGGTACTTGTAATCTTCTGAAGAGGAAAACTTTATTGAATGAAATACATTCACTTTATTTGTACGAATACATCATTTTATAACGATTTTTAAGTTTTCTATTTAGTTGATAGTGGTGGGGAGTTAGTGATAGAGTGATTCAAGAGGATATGTGCATTCAAACTGCTGTTGTTGTTTTTTCTAACACACAAATTGCTCTCATCACACCCTCTCTCTAAACACACCCTCTCTCTATCTCTCATTCTCTCCACACGCTCTCTCTCTCCAACTCTCATTCTTTCAACACACCCTCTCTCTAACTCTCTTTCTTTCAGCACGCTCTCTCTCTAACTCTCTCTCTCTCTCACTACCCTCTCGTCATTTCTCTCTATCTCTCACTTTCATCACGTTCTCTATCTCTCTCATCACGCTCTCTCACTCTCTCTGTCATCACGCTCTCTCACTCTCTCTCTCTCTCTCATCACGCTCTCTCACTCTTTCACTCCGACTTTACTGACCTTTTCTCTATAGCTCTCGTTGAATGTTCAGTTGAGCATGGCATGTTATTTTTTTTATTTTTTTTTTACAAAGCTTCAATTCACTCTGTCTGTCGGAGTGTCTGTCTGTCTGTCTGGCCATAAGTTTGTACACGTTATTTCTCCGATCTCTGTTGAAGCTGAAATTTTTGCACAATTATTTCTTTTACCTAAGAACACAAGATCTATAAATAAACAAGGCTACAAAGACAGTTTGTGTGGAAACACAAACTCACAATCGGCCCCCGAAGTGGTCCACCCAGACAGGCTTCAATATTTTCAGAAAGAACATCCAAATGAAATTATATCAAAGAAAAAGGGATAGGAATGGAGAAAGAATGTTGACAGATCCTGCGTAGTGCCCCAACGGTCCAGCAGATCAAAGGATAGGTGAAAGTGAATGTACAGTTAGATGTGAACCTGGCCTAACTAGTTCCCCCTTCAGACCTTGTGGTCTTTAGGGCAGATAATGTAAAGTTCATCTATTTTTGTGGCCTACGGTTAACGAGGGTGTCATGTAGCCAGCACAACGACCAACCGCCTTTACTTTTCCCCAACTAATGTCAGGTACCCATTAGAGCTGAGTGGACTCAGAGGCGCCTAAGGATTCCAAAGTTGAAAATCCCAGTTTTCACCAGGATTCGAACCCGGGACATCCGGTTCGGATGCAAGCGCTTTACCACTAAGCTACCGCGCCTCCCCTAGTATAGATATAGTCTTATAATCCTATACTCTTAAGCGAGCAATTCTTGTATGTATGTATATATATATATATATATATATATATATATATATATATATATATATATATATATATATATATATATATATATATATATATATATATATATAAATTTTATTTCGAAAACGGCTCTAACGATTTTCTTTAAAATTTCACGAAATGTGCATAATAAGGAGAAAAAAATTCTCAACTCATTGGCCACATTGGGAAAACTCGAGATCGACCGTTATATCGGTTTGAAAATGCCTCATTATCGAAAAATTAAGTTTGGCTAGAATGTTTTATGAATGAAAATTTTCCATGACGTAAACGGGAAAAACGCTGCTTACGTCACTAGGCTTACCGTAGTATACTAAAATATTTCTTTGCAAACAAGAACAAATTTTAAAGAATCAATAGACCTAATTAAACATTTGCGCACCATGTTACTGTAGATTGATTTATTATAGAACTATGAAATAAAAGTAATGAAATAAATGTGCCGATGTATGATTAGTTATTGTGTTTTAAGTGCTTAATAAGTTGTTTACACTTTAATTGTGTAGAGCGGTGTAGATATCTTTTACTTTGTTGTTTATTTTGCTGCTGACCTCCAGCTGTCTCGTCCTGAGGCCCCATGCAATCAGGTGCTCTCTTCTATGTCAGCTAAGTCAAGTTTGCGCCATAAGCTGGTGTTTTAAGCGTCTCGGTGTTACGTCTCCCACTTTTTAGCTCACCAAAAAAGACTGCTTTCGGACTTAAAGAATTCCCTCTATACAAAGGCCGCGGATACACATTTGAGACCAAAAGAAAATTTGCTGCCGTGGACAGACGCATACGCTAAAAGAAAATCTTAATCGAGCACCGCGGACAATGGTTATTTTTGCCTTGGATGTGGCAAGATATTTAGGTCACAGCTGCAATCCTCATTAATTTTCGGACTCTAAGACAAGCCTTATTATTATTATTATTTTGCTGGTGAATTATTACCATGTGTTCATGCTTCGGTGTCTACTGTCCTGTACCAAAACAAAGGAAATGGTCATAACACAGCTTCTCTACGCCTTACTAGCTCACACTAAACATGATATCTAGCGAGCGGTCAACGAGTTTGCTTACGCTGCAGCCTCTTTTGATTTAACTATAAACCTTGGTAAAAAGCTTGGAGTTAGGGCGTGTTGACGGAAAGCCCAGGAGAGATCTGAATGGAGGGATGTGTAAAAGCAGGCCATAGCACCACTGGGATGGATGGATGGCAAAAGCCGGTATGAACTTCTTATAGTCCGACAGTCAGGCTGTGCAGGGCACGTATCCCGTATGGGTAACGAGCATATTATTCGGCGTAACAGAGGTGCCCTACGGAAACGTTTCTTTAAAAAACTAATGCAATGATTTAAGTCTAATAAGAAAAAATGAGCCATTTTACTTTGTCACTAAGTGCATGTTTTACCCTATAACGTAGAGAAGTTACACTGCAAAGACTTCTTCCAAGCCAATAATAGTAAGCCTACAATAGTTTTACTCAAAAGATGGATTGCAAAACTTTAAGACGGACTTGAGCTGTAGTTTGTCTAGACTGTAGGAGGACTTAAAAGACTTTAAATTTAATCGACATGTTCAATTAGGCCTACAATTAGAACTAACAGAACACTAAAACAACTCTTCAGATTAGTAGTCTTTATCCGATCGTTCATTTTCGTAATTACAAGAATATTCCCAAAATGACTTCGGGTATATAACCTTCCGAAATTATTTAACCGAGCGAGGTTCGGCCACCTGGTACAAAAATATTCTCAAAATGACTTCGGGTATATATCCTTCCTTAACAAATTATTCATCCGAGCGAGGCTCGGTCACCTGATATTTGATTAATTATGCAGTTTACAAGATTACTATTCGTTTTAAATTATTTCTAACTTATAATGCATACTTAATAGATTTTTTCTCTTAAAAATAGTAAACATTTGTTTGTGTGTAAATATAGTACTTAGTATAACAGAACTTACATATCTTAACAATACAAATATAAAAACAAAACATTTTGACAAAAAATCTACAACTGTTTGCATAAATATATTTAAAATATGGAGTATTGTTGTCTCCTCTAATAAAAAATCTTACGTGTTTGAGTGTTTAATAGTTAATAGTTGTAAAAGTGGTGCATTTTTATGAAAAAAAAATTGCTTGCATAAGTGATTTAAAAAATTAGATTTTTCGCTTTCAGAAAAGAAAAAAGCAGCCGTTGCATCAGAAGTTTAAATGGTCTAAAATAATGTGATGTCGGATTTTCACTATCTTTTCTAGTTTACGAGATCTAAACGGGACGGACGGACAGACATTTCACACAAAACTAATAGCGTCTTTTCCCCTTTCGGGGGCCACTAAAAATAACATATTAGTTAATAAACTATTGGTAATAAATTATTAATATAGTACTTGACTGAAGTGGTGGTATAAACTGAATTAGTCCCCTTTATTTTAGCTTGTCGTCTGAGTGAACACAGACATGAAATAGAAACAATAGATAACTATACAATCTTTCATGCTCATGATTCTTCGCTAGCACAGTGGTTATCGCGTTAGCCTGGGAAGGCTGTGACGATACGTAAACGCTTGCATACAAAAGTTTCATTAGCGCTTTAAAACGTTCGAGATAAAGATTTGCTGTTAGAATTTTGTTTTCCATTTGATTACCCACTCTCTAACTTGGTTCAGTGAACTTATCCCATATACTCCCCCGCGTCCAGCGAGGTCGGCAACGAAATGGATATCTACACCCTTCCCTTCTCGGGTAGGGCACGTCCGCCCCACACGAAGAGTAACGTCCGCTTAACAATAGAGACAGTTAGTGACATCTCCTCTTTCTAAGTATTTAATGGGGAAAAGACAAGTGCCCACCTTACCACCTTAATTTAACCTCTGCCCTGGTCAAAATGGGGCCAGACGTCATTGGTAAGTTCTAGTTCAGTTCTACTGGATGCGGGTAAGTTAGAAGTTAGAGAGCGTTGATCTCATTGGATCCAGCACAGGGGCGGACTGGGTATCAAGATCGGCCCGGGCATTTCCAGATAAATCGGCCCACAAAGGCATGTCGTATCATGAGCGTAGCAAGGATTTTTTCGGAGTGGAATCCCCCCCCCGAAAAAAAATATATATATATGTATATATATATATATATATATATATATATATATATATATATATATATATATATATATATATATATATATATATATATATATATATATATATATATATATATATATATATATATATATATATATATATATATATATATATATATATATATATATATATATATATATATATATATATATATTACTTAGACTTAGGTTCTCCCGCGCCGTTCGGCGCATTGGGCGGCAAGCTGTCTCCATAATGATCTGTCACTGGCAATGTCTGAAGCCTCTTCCCATCTGGTGTCCACTGTTCTGAGGTCCTCCATGAAGGTGTGTCGCCAGGTAATACGAGGACGTCCCTGTTTGCGCTTTCCTCGTTTTGGCTTCCATGTTATCGCAACTCTTGGTGTGCGTAATTCATTTTGACGTAGAACATGTCCCGCAAACCTCATGCGACGCTCAGTCACAACCTCACTAAGTGTTCGACTCCCAGTTCGGCAAAGGATTTCCTTGTTTGAGATCCGGTCTGTGTAACTGACTCCCAAAATCCGTCTCAGCCATCTCTGTTGAGCCACATTTAGTCTTTTCTCAATTTTGACAGATTACTTCCACGTCTCACATGTATATGTAGCAGTTGGAATGACGATTGTGTTGAGAAGGTGTATTTTTGTCTCGAGTCCAATGGCTTGGCTAGTCCAAATAGGCTGCAGCCTTTGGAAAATGCTCCCTGCCTTTCCTCCCTTTGTTATGTATTTCTGATCTTTTGGCTAAATGTACTAGTAGGCACACAAATAAAAACACTGCAAAGAACTTGACGACTCAACTTTCAGGTTTATATAACTTTATGGAATAATAACTATAACAATTCGTCACTGTAACATGTAGCGTATACGTCTTACATCGACTGTATCGACTGTAACGGCTCAAGTCCACTCTCTTCTACTGTCTCGCACAGTAGACAACAGTAACGACGACTGTACTGAGCCTTTTCACATGGACTCTCTGGTTTATATAGAGTCCCTAATATATAGAGTCCCTAATCGCTTGTCTATTGTTGCAAAAACACTGCTAGTATCCTCTGGAACAACATGGGAGGAAACATCACATCCTGTCGTTGTTTATACATGTCGATTCCAGAGAACACCTGCTGCAGTGTCACCTCGCTGAGGTCACACGTAGTGACCTCTAACTGTCACTGTTCATTTGTAACACTGCCCCCTTCGTAGATCTGTTCGTCCTCTGGAACAACACGTGAGGGCACGTAACATCCTGTTTTTGTTTACACACATAGATTGCAGATAACACTCGGTGCTGTGTCATCTCGCCGGGGTCACACATAGTGACCTCTACCTGTCAATGTTCATTCGAAACACTAATATATATATATATATATATATATATATATATATATATATATATATATATATATATATATATATATATATATATATATATATATATATATATATATATATTGTTACGAATCTCACTATCTCTGCAAACTGCACCATACACCACCAACTTAAAGAACTTGACAACTCAGGGTTCCAAAGTAACGTAACACTTTAATAGTTGAATAAATAACAGCCAATACTGTACAATTGGCAGCTCGTAACACAAGACTGTACAAATATCTCTCCGATAACACCGTACCGCCGTATCAACTCTTGCACTGGCCTCTCCGTCTCGTTCCGGGCTTGCACTGGGTTCAACAGTTCAGGACTGACTTCACACACTAGGCTCGTTGTGTCGGACTCGATCGCAGACCAAGATCAAGACGCCAGCCGTCTCAGCTGTACTTGACAGTACTCCGCACTGAACCATCGTAATGCTCTGTACAGAACCACACCGCTGAACTGTGCTGTAGTCGACCGGACTGTAGTGAACGGGGCTCTGAACCGTCTTGACTGCGTCATCTCCGCTCTTATATAGGGTCCCTACTGGCCTTCTCGAACCGGAAAGAACGCCGCTCGACGTTTCTATGTGGTCAGATGACTACAACTCTCGTGACGCTCCTGAGCTCTGTTCACGACGGCGATTCTTCCCGAACTGTCCGGTTGACACTCGACTCGGCTGACCGTCGTAGCTCGTCACGGTTGACCGCTCGTCTAGCGCTGGCCTAGGGCTATTTGCGTCGGCTGACTACACACACACCACCTACCCCTCCCTGTGCCACCACCAAGTTTATAACAATATATATATATATATATATATATATATACATAAGTTTTTTTCTACCCTAGTATGACAAGCTGGATTGAAATTTGGGTGTCTAGGGTTTTTTTTTATGATTTGAGAACCCACACTTGCACATATAATCTACTGGCACAGCGTTATAATGCAGGCAACAAATACTATATTTAGATGTAAAATTATGTACAGTTTATTATACAAGAGAAATAATTAAAAGGTGAAATGCTGTACAGTTGCTAGGATGGGATCTAGAGTATTTACATGTATAAATCTATCATCATTAGATTTGAGAACCAAGTGGTCTGTCATTAGGCTGGTTGCTTAGCTTTAGGTCGATGCTGCACTGATGAGACGGGTGTGGCTGGTACTGACGCTGTCTGCTGGTTGGCTGGCGTTGTGGATCTAGGCTCCGGGTGCAGTCCAACGATGTATAGCTGCAGAGCTCAGCTGCGGCTACCATTCAGTCAAGCCAGTGACGAGTCTGTGGCTAGCGTTGTTGCTTGGACACTTATGAAGATAAGTAAGGCTGGTGTCACAAACCGCTGTGAGCCCACACCCGTTTGTGTGTGTGTAGCAGAACAACCGCAGTCCACTACCATGGCCTTAGTTATTGTGGAAAGTTTTAAGTTTGTTTACTGTTATTTATATTTGAGATCTAATGCAATTATTTATGTTTTTAATATATTTTAATTAGTTGAATTAGATTTTTTTTTATTATTGGAAGGGGAAATAAGTATTTTTTTGTGCTTTAATGTTTATTTTGTTGTCACGTGACCAGGGAACCTAGGCTATAACGAGGGCGGGGTGACCTGGGAAATTTGGGGAAAGGGGCAGTTGGCGCGGCCTACGTAATCACTGGTCAGATACTGATGACGCATGTAGACGTAACCACTGAGGTTATGCGTCACTGATGATGCAAGGGGACGTAACCACTGTGTTGCGGTGTTGTCCACGTGGGAGGGGTTTTTGCTTGAAACGAACGGACAGGGAGCGTGGGTTTTGTAGAGCGGACGGTCGTATTTCCCGCTTCTGCTAGTCTTCCTAAGATTGTACGAGAAACTTATAGTGAAATCTAATGTTCATAGTCATTAGAGATCTGAGTTTAGTCACCAGTTGTTGATGTACCTGTATTTAAATTTAAGTCATTGGTTAATATGCATGACTAAATGCATGACGCGTAGGACGTAATCATCTTCTTTTTTAAAGTAACGTCTGTATTATATAAGATAAGGTAAGACGATAAGAAACGTTTGATTTGGAAGATTTTATATTGGATGTAAATAAAGTTATACGCCTACGTTTTTCTAACTATATTCCGGTGTTCAGTTTTATATGTTAATTATATAGACAAACACCAAAATCGCGACATGGCTAAAGCCACCAAAGTTCCAGCGTCAACAGTCGGACCTCCAGAATCACCCTAGACCACGACCAGTTAAAGCAGGCGCCAGCACACTGCTAGCGTCTTGTGACAGCTGGTATCTACAGATCTGGTGCCAACAAATCTGGTATCAGCCTTAGGTTGCTAAGACTTCAGGCGGATGTTGCCTATAATAAAAAGCACAATCCAAAGTGTAAGAAATAGGGGATGAAAAGATGTAGAGCTCGAGCAAGAGACCTATGCGCTCCCTGTCAGCTTTCCAGCGTGAATGACTCAGACAGGGAAATCGGGGGGCGATAGGGTTGTAAAGGTGGTGTAGACTATCTGGCGTCTTTAGATAAAAGAATTCCCCGCTCGACCGAGACGAAAGTTTCCAGGGGATAGACATTGCGCGAAGGCGCGAATTGAAAGTACAGGAAATTTGCCTAGGTGGTCAGAGTATGTGAAGGGGAGAATATCAGAGCTCGGCCAGATCAGGGGAGATTATACCTTGACATTGGCTAGCGCTAGACGAACAGCGTTGCCCGAGGCGTTGAGTTGAATGGGCTCTGTGAAGTGACCAGCCGCTCCCGGAAAAAAAAGGGGGGGGTGTGTTAACGGATGTTTGCCAAGATAGAGTGTACTCTTGTCAATAGTCTACTGTGGCACGTGTCAAGATGGGGATAGTAAAAGTGACATCTTTGCCAAAGAGGGTGGGGTTGGATTAGAGGGGTGATGGCATTGTTTTTAGCGCTTGATGGGCTAAATTAGTGAAATTGATGAAATAATGTTAAAATTAAATTAATTAAATGCTTGGACCTGAGTCATACCTTGAGTGAGCTAAAACGGTTTATCACACCTAGAAAAATCTATTTTTTTTATTAGTGGAAAGCCAGCACACACCGCCAAGGACAGCTAGGGAGTCTTGGGGAGCGCTGTGAGCTATTCCAGCGGGGTCGGGGCAAAGCCCCGGATCCGAGCTTTATTTCCGTTTTTTTTTTAAGCTTTAAAAGTGCATATTCTGATGTATCTACAGTGCAATTAGCCTGCTACTCTTCCGCTAAATAATTCAAAAAACCAAATCTACTATTCACTGCACTTAATGAAGTCCAGCGACTAGTATAAAATGTAACAATGGTTGCTTTAGCTTTTGTATTGGAGGTGGAGGGTAACCCCAAAAAAATCCTTTTGGCTACGCTCACGAAATTTGGTGATTGTAGTTTGCTTAAGTTGGCTGCACTGGGGCAATAAGTAAAGTTTCTCTTTCAGACAGTTAGATCTGAGGCAAATAATGATTTGAACCCCCCCCCCCCCCACCGGCTACGCCCATGTGTCATATTATAGGTGTAAGGTGTAAGTCAAATTCTCTTCAAAATATATAAAAGTTTGATAACTCATCGAAAACTGGATGTATGCTTGCGTAGGATTACATAATGTATTTTATTTATACATGCATGTAGTGTGAAACTATAAACAATACAATAGAAGCCTTAATGAGTATGAAACCTTTTGGTATTACTTATAGATTAAAGACGTTTCTTTAAAATATAAGAGAGTTACGTGCTACGTATTTCATGTGTCAATCTAGTCATGCATGTTGATCTGTGACTTAAAATAAGCTAAGTCATTGATTTCCTGACTGACTCAGGCAACCCATTCCATTAACGGTTAGAGACGCACTTACTGGTACATTGTCAAAAACGCAAAATGTATATGACTATATCATGACCCATTATTTAAAATATAAATATAAATCTTATTTTATTAAATACCGCATATGACACCGCTAGATCTTTACTAATTATAATTATTATAAGAATTTTCATCATTAATGACTTCATAATAAGCATAAGTTTGCCAATAATTGTAATAATATTGAAAGAAATTGATATATTTTTTTAAAATAATTAAATGATTTTTTATTGCAAGCCTTAAGTGCAGTATTTTTAGATCTAACTAAAAATAAACAAAAAGAAAACTTACTTTTTCTATACAAATCGCAGAAAGTAGAACTCTAGACCCATATTGAGCTGTGAATAAGTTGGATGATTTGCAATATCGCGGCTGTGTGTGTATGTGCTAAAGTTAATTTCTATCAAGTATTGTTAAAGAGCTAATTGTCACCCCTATTTTTTTTGTGCTGCGTTAAATCAATGTTTTCTAACTTAACCTACCTCGTCCCTCTATTTTGTTGATTGTCAATGGAACCATTAAAAGACGGGAGTGAGAAGGAGCAAAAACAAATGGGAGTGCCATCAAACGCACATGCCGACCAGCAAAACGATTAGGCCAAACACAATCTCGAAGAGATCAAAGTAGTATTGAAGTTCATGCCGCTCGCACATAGCAAAAAGTATCGTCTAACGTTTTGCAAATGATAATACGTACAGTGAAAATTGAATTTTTTTTATATTCTTGTTGAATTTCAAACAAAATTAATTGTTATAATAATTTTTTAAAAATACAAGAAAACGTGTTCGGCCTTCTGTGTCTAGCTGCTGTCACTTTTTAAAATAGGTTGTCTGCATTTAAATTTTTTTATTTTTTTTTGGTCGCGACCAGACCGGCCCACCTGGCATTTGCCCGTTTGCCCATATCAAGTCCGCCCCTGGTCCAGCACCTTTATTTTAAACTAAGATTCAAAATACCTTAATTCTATTTGATCCGGCACTAGGAGCTATGTTAATAAGATTTTGTCCTTATCTATATACACGTAGGGTTGAACTCAAACAGACGCTAACACCCACCAAACAGATTTCCTCATTAAGCAATCAAAGCTAAAACGTAGCCTCTATCTTATAAGCCGCCTATATTTTTATTAAACCGTGCCTGGTTTCTAATTGTAGTGCAAAACTGCCTACATTAAACCTGCAGCTTCTACAATCACTAAATCTGCACTGTCTTCATCTACTCGAGCTCCCTCATCGATTGGTGCTAGATCTACAGTAGTACAACATAAAAAAAAAACAACCTGAGCCGACAACGCCAGACACTACCCCTGTCAGCGAGAAGGTATCTCCAGTCTCTGGCCCCAGCTGTCTACTGCCGACTACCTAGAGCATAAGCTTCTATGAGCCAACCTAGTCCCTCTACAAGATAAAGACCATCCCAGAGTCCATCCTGTACCTACTACACAGACGAGTCCAGCGGCCACCCAACCAGGAGTTGTAAAAAATTGAGTAAAAAATAAAGACACTTATTCATTCCTCTATAAACAATCTATGATGAAATATCTACATCAAAAACTGTTATAAGTTGTGTTTTTTTTTTTTTTGTTTTTTGTTTTTTTATATCGCCCTAAATAGGTCATGCCCTAAAGATATAGTATACGTTAAAAAAATCAATTTTTATAAAAACTTATGGTCGCTATTAAAGAGTGCACGTGTTTCCGCCTTATTAAAAGTGCCCATTTTACCGCTATCCATTTTTCCGGGTTGACACATTTCCAATGCCCTAATTTCCAATGCCCAAATTTCCAGTCATGCTTTTAAAGCCAAATATTAGTAGTCAGAGATGGAATGTGCCAGAATATTGTTACAAATGACCAGTGACAGGAAGAGGTTTAATTGTGACCCCGGCGAGATAACATAGCAGTGGGTGTTCTCTGGAATGTACATGTATAAACAAAGACAGGAAGTGACGTGTACTTACGTGTTGTTCTAGAAGGTACTAGCAATGTCCAGTGACAGACAGAGGGCACTACGTGTGACCCCGACAAGATGACACTGCAGCGGGTGGTCTCTGGAATGTGCATGTATAAACAGAGACAGGATGTGACGTTTCCTCACGTGTTGTTTCAGATGATACTAGCAGTGTTTGTGCAACTTTGGAGGAGCGATTAAGCACTCTATATAAGCCAGAGAGTTAATGTGAAAGTCAGTCGTGAGTGAGTCGTAGGAAGTCGTCGGTAGAGTCTTCGGTACAGTCGTCGTTACTGTTGTCTACTGTGCGAGTCAGTAGAAGAGAGATGTGTACGACTCGATTTAAGTTAACTAGGGTAGAGTTAACTGGAGTGGACTACTGTCGTTAAAGTCTATACAGCGAACTACAGTGGACTTGAGCCGTTACAGTCGATAAAAGACGTGTACGGCTCTGATTCGGTAGACTTGAGTACGACTTGGTTCAGCTTTGGGAGACCTGGAGCGACACTGGGAAGTGTGTCCGTGGTCTGTTCTGTGGAATACGGCTCGATGCAAGTTGAGAAGAGATGAATTGCAACGAAGTGAAGAGATGAATTGCAACGAAGTATAGCTAACTGTAAACTGACAGATATTGTACAGTATTCTACGCTACATGTTAACGTGACTAATTGTTAGAATTAATAGTCAATAAAGTTATATGAAGCTAAAAGTTGAGTAGTCAAGTTCTTTGCAGTGTTTTTATTTGTGTGCCTACTAGTACATTTAGCCAGAAGATCAGAGATACGTAACAATATCAATGTCTTTAAATCAGATTTATATATCTCCCATCCGTTTGCGCCCCCAAGAGGAGGGTTACAAAATTTTTGTTTCTATGGGGGCATCAAGTGAGTGCGGTCAAACAAAGTGGAACAGGTGTTAATAATAAGATGACAAAACGGGGCGAAAATGTATAGTAGTGGTCGAGGCGGAACAAGCAAGGAAATCAGTGGAGGGCAAGACGATGGGGCTAAGGAGAATGGCTAAGTTCATGAAGTGACTATAGATAGGGTTTTCTTAGAGCGATTTTTTTGTAAAAGGACACTCCATTCCAATAATTTTGTTGATGTGTCATAGAAACAGCTCCAATGCATGATTAATGTTCTATCATCCCCTTGATTTATCCGTTCTAACCATATTAGATCCCTGTGACGAAACACCATAGCCAGCGTGCTAGAGATTTATTACACCCACACACCTCTCAATCCATCGAAATAGCACCACCACACCCACTCCGATCCAACGCCCCTCCCCATTATTAATATCTAATTTTACCTTCCCGATTTTGACATGCCGAACTAGACTCTGACCTTGACCAAGCTGGTTCTCCCGGAAGCGGCTAGTCAATTCAAAGGGCTAACTCGACAATGCCGCGGGCAGCATTTTCCCTGGTCAACACTCGCGCTGACCGGTGTCATAAGTAATCTCCCTTGCTCTGGCCGAGCCCTGATCATCTCCCCTTCACCTCGTCTAACCACCTGGTCGAGAAGACAAAGGGACGCGAGCGGGCAAGTTTTCCTGGTCTCCCAATTCACGCAATGTCTCTCCCTGGGAAATTTTTGCTCCGACCAAACCGTGAATTTCCTCTTGATGACGTCAGATTGTCGGCTTATTTCCCCGCCACTCCTTACACGTCCCCTCTCCACCATTTTCTTTCCTTAGCGTGGTCCGTCTATGATTCCTTCTCGAGACCTTGAGGAGATAGGGTCATTCTCCTTTCTCTTGAGCTCTATATATTTTCCCACTTTCTTCCTTTGGATTGGTGCCTTTATATTGTTACGATCTTCTCTATCACTCTTAATCAGGTGTTCTGTAAACAACTGCTCAATACACAACAAAAGGTTAAACAAGAACTTGCCAACAAGAGTTCCAAATAATCTGGTACTTTAATGAATAGCTAACAGCCAATACTAGACAATTGGCAACACATCAACAACTAAAAAAGCTACATTGTACATCACCGGCTAAACTCTACTGTCTCTACACTGTACATGACCGTACTAAACTCTATTGGTCTCGTAGATTCACTTGAGGACTCCGCCAGGACCGACTTCATGGCCGACGCAGTCCCGGTCTCTTCGCTGTCCTGCATTGATCAGATGACCATAACCCGGGTCCAATTCACGTGCAAAGTTCATGCCAATACTGTCTCTTGCCCTTCGATATAGAACGCTAAACTGTGTTACTGGCCTGTGTCACATATGTCAGCTGATCACACACAGTTAACCCTATCACATCGCCAATAGGGTTCCATCACTATCTAAAGATATTCTGCCCTCCTATCCTACTGCTGACCGACTCATATCCAGTAGTCTATATTAACACCGCTGGCCACAACCCGTCACTGGCTTTACTGACAGTAGCAGCAGCTGATCTCTGCCCCTACATACTCTTGGACTGCCAACGGCATGAACCCATTCTGCCAGCCCACCAGCAGGCAGCTACAGCACCAGCCATACCAGTCTCATACAGCAGCATCTGACTCAGATGAAGCTAAGCAAATAGGCATAATGACACTCGGACCACTTGCCCATAATATCTCATGATGATTAATGTACACATTAGATCACATCTATTTCACAGCCCTATGTAAAGTGACACGCCATTTGGAAACCACTGCGCAGTTCATCTCTAGTCATCTGAACGTTCCAACATAAAAATGAGAACGAAGAAGAGGTTGACGATATAAAAACAACAACAACTGTGAGCGACCCCATAAATACCGATAATTTAATTGTTTTAGTTTTGCCTTATATAAAAAAGCTATATCGGTGTAGACCTAGACTATTTTTTTCCCAATTTCCCGTCCTTCTATTATCACATTCACTTTTCTAGGCCACGCAAAATTGAGTGCACGTCACGCATGACCTCTAGCCAGGTGTGCTGAAGACCATTATTTACGCTAATCTTGACCGGATGCCACGTGACATCCTCTCAAATTCCTATTTCCGTCCTAGCAGCTTTAAGTCTCAAACTTTCTATGTCAGGGACATTTTCTTTAGAGCGTTGATGGAGGTTCAGTCACAGATTCTACTCATTGTGCTCCCTTATTCTATTCTCCTGTCATTTATCCTTACGCATTATTGTTTCCGGCACCTTTTCAAGTGTTTCCCTACAGCAGACTACATGTTTTTGCCCGCACAAGAATTCCTATTTTTGATCCTTATGCATTCTTGTTCCTGAAACTGTACGTATTTGTTCCTGCACCATAATTTCTGTTTTTTTATTCATACGTATCCCTGTTACAGCGCATGAATTCCTGACTCATTCCTTAACACCATGTCCATTAACGTAGTATGTTGAAATGTTTCCTGGTCTCTTTTATATTGACCTGACTAAGTTAATAAATCTTTTTGTTCTACAGGAGAGCACGAAATTTAATTTCAGAAAATTAGTTTTAACACAATAATCTACATTCCGAAGGATGTCAGCCGGACGGGTACATTTAGTGTTTATAATCATTCAAAGTATACAAAGAAATTCGAACTTATGACTTATGAAACACTGCTATTTCCAATGTGTCTGATACTCCCGGATGCACAGACTAGAATACTTGGTTGAGCAGATCGGTAACCAAGCTAACTGTGCAGGACTTAACATTGATGAAACGATCCCTTGAGGAACAGTGCCTGGATTTCTAACATGGTCGTGGCAACTTTCTTACATTCTTGCACTGAGCTATGGGAATACTCTCGCGCTCCCTTGATTCAATCCCATAGGAATTTTGTTTTATAACCGTTTAGCCTGATCGTTTCAACATCGTCCTAAGCCATCAATGACGCAATCAGCAGTCCATTTCTTCATCAGTCGCAGTTAACTAGACCCAGCCAAAGTTTCATTTTTTATGATCCTAATTTAGCCAGAGCGTAGCTAACGTAATAGGTATAACGTCACCTGGGCAATGCTTCTCGGCCTCAACGTGGTGCCCTTGTGGAATCGATCTTTACAGGAGAGGATTGGACCAATAGGGAAGCAAAACAACCCTCGTCTAAATACGTAAGGGGAGGGAAGAGAGTTCCTACAATCTACACACATTCAATGGTCGTTTTATACAGGACATTCGCACAGAGAAGGAATATGGGGGAATTTCCATAGTGTGCTCGGACTTCGGCCTCACCTCTAGACTAAGTCTCTTGGGAGCCATCGGTAATAGGGATGTAACAAATTACATATGCTTGGATTCCCTCGATACAGAACAATTGTTCAGGCAGGGGAGCTTTCATGGGCCTAGAGCTCCAAGAGTCTTGAACTCAATTATTAGGGCAACTAAAAAGAAGAAAACATAAGTTCGGCCCTGGAAAGAGCCTTATGATGCATTAATCCTTATATGAACTGCCTGATCTGGATTCCAACGCGAAGTTCATCTCAGATATAGGCTTAGTAGTCTGAGATCCTCCGAATGAGAACGTGGAAGAAGATTCTGAGATGCATTCAAACCCATGATATAACTCGAGCATAGCGACACTCCCGTCAAAGCATTAACCAGACGCAGCCAAATACATGTTTAATGTATTTTCTATACAGACGCAGCCAAAGAGACGATTTTAGCCATAGCTGGAAGAACTACCTAACCAAAACCGCATATTTTAATATATTTTACATTAAAGAAACTAACGACTGGGAGGAATGTTGAAATAGATAAACTAGACAATTTCAAAGATGCAATATTGAAAAATCGCTGTTACCAACTTTAAAAAAAAAGCGAAAGAAAGATATGTTTTCCTTTGTTTCCAGAGCTAGAAAATGCATCAAAACATCGATTGTCTTTTAAAATGCATACCTTATCAACGCACGCTATATACACCGGAAACCACAAAATGGCTAGTTTGTTATTTGCCATTAACGGTCCACTACACAGCATTATTCTACTCTCAGTGTTGACCAGTGTGTGCTCACCTACCCCCTGTGACGAAATACGACTTCCTCAATACAGAACTGACCAGTGCAGAACACCCCCCCCCTCTTAACCACTCGTTTAGCGCCGTAAAGCCACCTCTCAACACTAAACTGACCAGTGTAGAACACAAATATCCTATTACACTTAGGTGAGATCCAACCACCAAATTATAGGTCATAAACACACATCCTAAGTTACGCCCCAAACGCCAAAAACAAACGCAAGCAGTTATTAAGTCCAAGAACATTAAATTTGAAAGTTACGCCCCAAACGCCAGAACAAACGCACGCAGTCGTAAAGTCCACGGGCATCACTTTGAGTCGACACTCCCAACGCCCACGGCTATTCAAATCGCTCCCGTCCGCTGTGCAATCGAGCGATGGTCCAGCCTGATAATTGTTGCATGGTTTCCCTTTCATCCTCCTTCGCGCCCCCCCCCCCCCCCCGGTTGCGAGATAAAGAAGTCAAGTGAGTGAGCCCCTAATAAAACGATTGGTTAAAGTTAACAATTCTGATTCGGAAAACTTGACGGCCATTGGATGGTCACTAGTCTAACACACCGCTCGGGTATCTATAAAAGCCGAGACGAAAGTTTCAAGTTAATGCCATTCTAGATCAGAATCACTGAGAAGTCAGAAGACTCTCAAGTCAACGACTTCGTTTGGGAACTTGTGTAAGGCAAAGCGGCCTCCTGCACCAAGGCTGGTGTTTTTTGCCTGAATGTAGACCTCAGCAGTTCTCCAAACATTCCCGTTGAGGGTGAGTCACTCATCAATCTCGACCAGAACTGAAGGCATTCCAGGCTGAAGTCCCAGGACCGGTCTGCACCTACCACGGGAGTAAGCCCACCGCGTGGCATCCTCATATTCATCAAACTAATGCCTGCCTACTCGCATGGCACCAGCAACTGGCTGCCAGCACAACGGAGCCTCAACTCAACCCACCCCAAAGGAGAATCTTGGATACAGATAAGTGAGAGACAGCCGAATAAGCAACCATACTCGAGTTTTGTGAGCAACATCCCAGTGATGATATTATCTTAAAAGTTATCCTAAAATGTTAAATCATTCTGTACATCCCCCCCCCCTTACTCGCTGATTGTATTTCTTCTTAAATATTCTGTATTAAATACATTTGTTACTTCCACAAAATCCTTAAGCTTTGGTTCTTGCTTGTACCCGTCAACGTGCCTATACAATACTAGCAAAATATTTACCACGTTGTGGCTCTAAGACTTTACCCCTAGGAGTCGCAGGCCATCGTCCCCATGAAGTGCAAACGGACCGATCGGCGGACTTATTTAACCAGACCCTCCCATTCCTTCCTAATCTTCTCATTACACAGCAAACATACACCCCAGTCACGCATGAATGACTACCAGCTGAAGTCAAGCTTCAAAAAGAAAGAGTTCCTGTGGGCAGGATCTATAATGAGTTTTTTTTTCTTTCCCCTCCTCTCCCTTGTCCAGCAATATTCATGTGTGTTGGACAACAGTTGGGCTGTGATGGCCAAGACACACTTTTAAATCAAGAAAAATAAATTTAAAAAAAAGCAATTTAGCAATAAAAACAACCTCAAAATCACTGCTATATTTCGCATTACTGCATGGATAAAGAACAATAGTGCAGGAATATGCCCTTTTTTTCTAATTAAAATAAAAACAATAAATTACCACTAATTGATTGGTTATTGTTCTTATTGATTTGTGTATAGTCACCGACTCTGAATAATTTTACAAATTGTGGGAGAAAAAAAAGTGTACAAAACGTAATAAACGAAATAACTCCACATATTAAGCCACATATCTCATTAAGAAGCATTTAATTTCCTTTTTGTAAACAAATTAATTAATTACCAATAAATGAATAACTAATTTTGTTTTATTCATGTTTAGTTAGGTACAACCGACAATGGATCTCATTCACCAAACGTAAATAAACAACATTTAGTCACGTTATCTTACTGATCAAACAATGAAAAAAACTGTCACATGACAACCATCATGAATTAAACATGAGATAGTGAATTATATAGAAGAGATAGAGCACCACGTGGCTAAAAGTTGTTTGTTTACGATTGGTGAATAAGCAGTGGCGTACCTAAGGGAGGGGAGGGGGGAGAATTTTAAGATAATAATAATAATAATAATAATTGTATTTATAAAGCGCTGTTAACAAACAAAATGTAGGCTCAAGGCGCTGTAACAACATTACAAACAAAAACACGAGAGCTACAATGACAGTTAATCTAAAAAAGTTTTGTACAGATAGGTCTTAATGTTCTTCTTAAAAGTGGTGTAGCATGTTGTCTGTCTGTGATCAATGGGGAGTGAGTTCCAAACCTTTGGTCCGTGAACTGAAAAAGTCCGCAGACCGTAGCTTTTGAGGGAGAAACGTGGCACTACTAAAAGCGTTGAGTCCATTGAGCGCAGGGCTCTCTGAGGGACATATGGAGTAATCAGTTCGCTAAAGGTACAAGGGCATCTCGTTGTTATATATACACTGATGACAAAGTTTGGCGACCTTGTAATCGATTCTCACTTTCACGGGAAGCCAATGCAGCGTGCGCAAGAGCGTAGTAGCAGAATCTTGTCTAGTTTTTTTAAGGACTATTCGAGCAGCGTTGTTCTGTATACGTTGCAGCTTGGCTACTTTTGACATCAGGTATACCAGCTAGCAGGGCGTTGCAGTAGTCAAGGCGGGAGAGTATGAATGCCACAGCTAGCGTTTTTGTTGACAGTTGTTAAATATGGTCGGATCTGGCCTAATCTACGCAGCTGTAGATAAAGACCCTTGCAGAGCTGACTTATGTGTGGGTCGAAAGATAGTGTTGAGTCGAAGAAAACTCCAAGATTCCGCACTACATGGACAAAAGGAACATGGCAGTTCGTGATAAAGAGAGAATCTGTGCTTTCATCTTTTGAGACATTGTTCCTAGTGCCAATCTTACTTATTTCTGTCTTGTCTTCGTACATCTTGAGTTTATTTTCAACCATCCAATCGCTCACCCTTGCAACGGTACTACTGATTTTCTCTGCCAGATGCGACACCTCTGAGGGTACTGATGAATCGTATAACTGTGAGTCATCGGCAAAGAAATGGTATAAGATGCCGGTTGGCCGTATGACACCGCTGAGTGGATATGTGTACATAGTGAACAGTACTGGGCCTAGAAGTGATCATTGGAGTACTCCGTACTTCAAAAGTAAGCTTGTTGATTCCGTCCCGCTAACAACGACACTTTGGGTGCGTTCCGTCCGGTAGGATCCAAGCCACTTTAGGACGACTCCTGCTAAACCAAAAGTTGCAGAGAATCTGGCCATCATAATTTTATGGTCTAGCGTATCAAAGGCTGCGGAAAAGTCCAGCATGGAAAGAATTGATATGTGGCCTTTTGTCGGAATTGTGAAGTAAGTCGTTTAGTACCCTGACCACTGCTGTCTCTGTGCTACGGCACTTCCTATATGCAGATTGAAATTCTTCCAAGAGACAGTACTGTTCAAGATGAGAAAGTATTTGCGCTAACACGATGCGCTCCAGAAGCTTTGACAGGAAGGGAAGATTTGATACCGGGCGATAGTTTTTTAGACATTCCGGGTCAAGACTGGATTTCTTTAATAAGGGCCTGACAAGTGCATGCTTAAATTGCTGTGGTACAATGCCTGAAGTCAGTGAATAGTTCACAATGTTAGTAATTGTAGGTACAAGCTCATCTAAACACTCAAGGAGCAAGGAAGTTGGAATAGGATCAAGGTCACATGACTTATTTGGCATCTTTAAAATAGTACTTTTGACATAATCTTCAGATACACGCTGAAACTCGCAAAAAGGAGTATTTTGAAAAATTGGAGAGTGGTCTAGCTGTGATGAGAGGGATGGCATGTTATTTCTAATCTGCTCAATCTTCCCAATGAAGAATCTATTGAAGGAATCAGGAAGTTCAGATACTGGGATAGATGACTGCAAACGTTCGTTATTTGCTCCTCCTAACATTTCAGCGGTGATCCTAAATAGCTCCTTTGAAGAATTAGAAGTTTCGATTTTTTTGTCGAATATGACTAGCTTTTGCGTCTCTAATCATACGGTTAACCTTGTTTTTTTCTAGGATATATGTTTGTTGATGTATCGTCAGACCTGTCTTTTGAAATTTACGTTCGGCACGTCGACGAATAAGTTTGGCAGTCTTTATGTCTTCCGCCATCCAGGGTGCAGATGGCCTGAGACTGTACGAGTGACAAGAGGTGCATGGCTGTCCAGCAACTTTTTCAAGCAAGAATTGTAATTGCTGAGAACGTCTGTGTTGCTCTGTTGCAACAGCAAAGAGGTCACGTCCATTTTGAATGAGGCAATATCTATGGCTTTAAGTTTACGGGATGTCACGTTTTTCTTTGGCTTTTTTGCTTTTGATAGGCGCATTTCAAAGTGTACAAGAAAATGATCTGACAAGCCGCGGTCTGAGACATTGAGTTTGGCTATAAGCTCACTTGCATTTGTAACAATCCAGTTAAGAGTATGGCCTTTGACGTGTGTCGGAACATTTATCAGTTGGTCTAAGTTGCGATCCTTTAGCGCATTTTTCAGCGACATCGCGTATGTCTCATTTTCACTGTCAGAATGCAAGTTCACATCGCCTATGACAAATAGATCTTTTGTTGATATGTGACTGTCAAGGAGGTCTTGAAATTCTTCGATGAAAACTTTTGTTGTCAATTTATTTCTCTTGCTTGGTGGTGGGCGGTACAGGAAAATAAAAGTCAGTGTTCTACTGTGGTGGGAAAGGCGAAACTCGCACATCTCAAAGGTGGTGTACGTTGAGCTTTCAGGTCTTATTGTTACATACTTGGCTAGACTATCTCTGTAAAGTATTGCTAGACCCCCTCCGCTGCCTGTTTTTCGAGGTAGACTCTTTAAAATAAAGCCTGGTGGCGTTAGCTCAGTGGTTCTTGGCTCATCACCAACTTCTTTAAACCATGTCTCACTAAGGAAAACGATGTCGTAGCTATATATATCATCAGTGATGGTGTCTGCAAGCTCAAGAGCTTTGTTACTGCATGACTGGGCGTTTAGGTGCATTATTTTAAGCAGACTGGAGAATATAGTCACCAGAGGCGTAGCACATTTTGAAGACACCGGAGGAGTAATATCACGAATTATAGGTTTTTGATGGGGACATCTGACCTCTGTTGTGTGAGGAGCAATAGGGGTGGGGTGGTTAATAAAACAGTTTAGTATGGAACTGCTGAACTCTGTCGTAGAAGAAATGACAGGGGTAGGGGTGGGGTTAACAACACAGTTAAGAGTCCTGGAAACTGTGTGACATGTATCTGTTGAGTTGAATTGCGATGGGTTACACCATAGGCGAATAAGACGCCCAGCCCTAGACCCACGAACTGTCGGCAGTTTACGCCAGATGCCATCAGTGGCGTAGCTACCAATGTGCGGGTGGTGCGGGCCGCACAGGGCACCAAGTGGAGAGGGGCACCAAAATTCCCCCAGTGTGTATTAATTTTCTATTTCCCTTAGCGTTTCAGTAAAAACGACTAATTGTATGGACACGAACAAACATAAACTACTGTATTTTAAACATGAACTAACGATTTATAAACTAGTCATGTCGCTATTTTGTTTAATCTCCTTGACTATTTCTTCAATACAATGTAAGCTATAGAACAGTTTAAATCTAATTTACTAGATTTATTTCGGACACGCGGTACATGTTGTTACTACACTGATCAATGCTCTGTAAAATAAAAAAGAAGAATAAGATAGGCCAACCTTTTTTTACTTTATTGTTTAGTCCATTAGTTTAATCTAGATATAGAGTCTAGAGGGTGAAAATCTGTTACATATTGCGCATGCTGTTATTGTGTATGAAATAACTGAACAATTAAAATCAACAAAGAAATATGAGACGGTTATCATTGAATCCAGAAAAAAATGATGAGACCGACATCCTGAATGATGAAAAAGAATACCGCAGGTTCTAGAGACTAAAGGACAGCACACAAGCATGTCTTTAGTAAACTCCTCAAAAATTCATACTGAAGAAGCTGAACCATCAGACAGTGTAAACAATACAGAAAACAGGATAATAAACTCTAGACTGAACGACATTGGAGATTGGCCTGATGTCATCAAAGATAATATTCGCATACACCTTGCCACTCAAGGATCTGAAACAGTTCAGTGTATGGACAGTCAATTCAGAGAGGTGTATAGACATCAAGAATCAGCAAAAGGAAAGGCTAGAAAGCTTCCAAAGGCTTGGTTTATCTGGCAAATGTCAAACGGCGAGAAAGTTCTTATAAAGTGGAAGTGTTATTCGCCAAAAAAAGAATCCTAATTTTGCTTCCCCTGCATACTCTTCTCAACAAGATCAAGTACCAAATCTTCATTTAAATCCAAAGATGGATTCAATGATTGGTGGAGGTTATCCCCGAAAATAGAAAAACATGAGACCAGCAGAGTTCACATTCAATCATAGCTTGCTTGGGGTGGAGCTTGAAGTTCGCCTGAGAGTAGGGAACACTATTGACATCAAGGCCCAAGATTTGATTATACAAGAGACGAAAACCTGGAGAGACTACCTGAAGAGAATCTTGGACATCATTCGTTTTCTCTCAAAGCAAAATCTGGCACTTCGTGGGCATCGCGAGCGAGCAGAAGAAGTGTTGGAAGGGCAAAATCAAGGCAATTTCTTGGAGTTAGTAAAATTACTATCAAAGTACGATCCACTCTTGAGGGAGCATGTGCTTCGAACTAAGCTTTGTTCCAGACCGAATACATACATGTCTCCACAAATACAAAATGAATTTATTACAATATTGGAGAATCACGTTAAAAACAAATCATACAGCAAGTAAAACAAGCCAAATATTTCTTTATTATTTTTGACAGTACACCTGATATCTCAAAGCTGGATCAAACTTCCGGTACGTTGTCATGGGTGCAAGTTCGTGAGTCTTTTATTGACTTCATCGACACAAAGGACAAGCATGCTGCTGAAATCGCTGAGATGATTCTAGAGAAACTGCGTTCGGGTGGCTTAGACATAATGGACTGCAGGGGTCAAGGCTATGATAATGATGTGGTCATGAAAGGTCAAAACTACGGTGTCCAAAAACGTATTCTAGAAGTCAATCCCAAAGCACTATTCATCGCCTGCTCAAACCATTCTCTTAATTTAGCAGGTATTCGAACTGCTGAAGCTGAAGTCAATTCGGTAACATTTTTTGGTACACTGGACCGTTTACACGCCTTTTTCTCAACTTTAACACACCGCTGGGATATCCTCATCAAAATAACCGGAACTAGCCTTAAACGTTTAGTTGAGACCCGCTGGAGCGCCAGAGGAGAAGCCGTCTAGATGATTAGGGATACATTTTCTAAAATTATAGAAACTGGAGACATTAACTAGCAGAGATGAAAATTCATCGGCTAGATCTGAAGCAGGTGGATTATTAGTTGCTATTTAGTCTTTTAATTTTCTCACCTATCTTGGATTTTGGGCTCCTGTATTAACTGAAATTAATGATACGCAAGTCTACCTTCAAAAACAAGGATTGTTTATTTGAGACTGCTCACTCAAACTAAAAATATTAGAGACATTTTTAAGTAGTAATCGAGAGGCCATCGCTGAAGCCAGCATTACCTTTGCCGAAAGCGTGTGCTCAGAACTGAGAATCAGTACAGAACCTCAAAAACGTATCGGCCATAAGAAAAAGATGCCTGGTGAGAAAAGTGACGACTCTACTTACACACAACGAAGAGCTACGAAGGGAAATTTATTCTACCTTGGACAGGATTGTTCAAGAAATAATCACCCGATTCGAGCAACTTCATGATGTAGCAGATAGATATGAATTTTTGTCGCCTTCCCAGCAATTAAATCCTCAGGTCGAAATCAATCTCGATAGTACTACTAGCGACATTGATAAAAACGAATTTCTGCTGGAGCAAAAGAGGCTTCAACGGTTTGTCACAGTTTCATCAGAAGCCTCGGCACTTCCAAAACAAGGACCTGTTGAGATCTTGAATTTTATAAAAAATATCAGCTAGATGATTCAGTCCCGAATATCGTCATCATGATTTGCATATATTTGACTATTGCTGTTAGCGTCGCTACATGCGAGAGAAGTTTTTCCAAACTTAAACTGATGAAAAATTACTTGCGATCAACGATGACAAATTTACGACTCACTAATTTGGCCATTTTGTCCATTAAACAAGAGCTGGTGGAAAAAATTGATTTCGATAAAATTATTGATACTTTTGCCAGCAAGAAAGCGCGTAAAACTCACTTGTAGTATGTTTAAGTCAAAGTGATGTTTTGAATTAACAATATTTGATTAATGAATACATATTATTTTGAACAAAAAAGTAAAGTTTTGCAATGTTATTATTTAGTTATCTTTTTTTTTTTGGGGGGGGGGCATCAAGATGAGGTACCGCACCAGGCATCATATACTCTAGCTACGCCACTGTGCCAAGTCGACGAATATTTTGGAAAACCTCGCTATCTAGTCGTGATTTGAGTAACACACATGTGCGTCCTATGCGACGTAGTAGATTAGCGTCCATGACTCTAGTACGGCGATTTGACACACTAGGACTGATGACACACAGGTTTGCGCTGCGACTGCTATGTAGTGGGCACGGTACACGGTTTTACCAAGCACATCAATCCCTCGGGCTATGAGTATCACTCTGTCACTTTTTATCTAGATGCTTGTTAAACTAAAGGATAGTAAATGAATACAAAAATTAATTAAATTTAATTAACGTGACTTAAATCTATGGAACTAAATACACCAATCTATAGACGACATCTACACCAATCTAATGGTATAAGAAAGATCACTTAGCTCTAGAAAATAGCAACACAAAAATCCTCCAAAACGAGAGACGAAAAAACACGACTGCTGCCTGCTGGCGCAACAATTATAGGGGGGGGGGGGCCAAATTGGTGTCCGAAATTCATTTCTAAATACATAAATTAATATATTTGATTGACAAATAGTGTCAACGGGTGTCTTTTTTTTTTTCAACATTTATGGATTAAGTTTATAAGATATAGTAGTACAAGAAAATGGAATTCAAAAACTCTTAGCCAACACCAAACCAAATAAAGCTTCTGGACCTGATGGTATTCCAGCTAGATTACTCAAAGAACTAAGCAATGAGCTAGCCCCAGTGTTCAAAATACTCTTTCAGGCTTCACTTAACCAGGGCAGAGTACCAAATGACTGGAAAGAAGCTAATGTCACCCCCCTATTTAAAAAAGGAGAAAAATCTGACCCAGGAAACTACAGACCAGTATCAATTACCAGCATCACATGTAAAATCCTAGAACACATAATATGTAGCAACATCAGAAACCACTTAGACAAACATAATGTCCTCACACCATACCTGTGACGATACGAAACTTGCATACATAAGTTCATTTTAGTTTTTCCCAGCAAACCGTGAGAAACTTTAATTTTTAACATAAAACAATTATTTTCTTGTCCACCCATAACTAATTTCTTGTAGGATTTATCCCCCCTCGCACGTTTCTCACGGGACGAATCTCGACGTAAAACATTAACTAGCCTCTCGAGGGCTAACTTTTAATTATTGACCGCTGGACAGCGCTGCACCCGCGCTACACGCCGCGGCCTAATAACTTTTCACACCTAAACCCCCCCCCCCCCCCCGCAGGATACACATCGCTCTAAGAATAGCATTGCACTCGGGCTGGACAGATACATATTCGCTTAAGACTTTACTCTCACGGTACGCAACGAATATTGACCATAAATCTGACCTGACGCCTGACATCTCCGGTACATCGATACATGTGAGAAAATCAGCTAGCTTTCTTCCCCACCCGTTAAACGAAAAGTCCCATCTATATATAGAGAGAGACCCAAACATTCTAGGTTAGGCCCGCTAGGATTCATACAGTCTCCTCTGTTAGGAAGTTTAGTTGTGAGGTTTCATTAGGGACAAACGGCCTGGTTGCTACCCCTGATTGCTACCCCTGATTGCTACACCCGACTGCTATAACTACCAGATCTCCATAGAAAGCTGTAACCGGAGCAGACCACACCAGATACCCCCCCCCCCCCGATTACATACCTGTTAGCAAGAAGGCATTGCCTACTGTCCTTGGCCCTATCATATTGCCCAGTGCTCACAGTGCCCTATACTGCCCAGTATCATCTGCCCAGTACCCGGCCCAAACTGTCGACTGCCCAATAGCTATTGCCCAATGCCGACAGATTAGAGCAACCTTCGCAGCAGAAGATAAACTGTTGAGTTAGCACGGCTCTCTACGAGCTAGAGATCACAGCTGAGAGATCGTCCCACTACAACTTAGTCTGCAGCACCAACCATCTCTATTGCTAAACAGGCAGCGGCCTCACCCTAGAGCCAGCTTGCCTACAGCATAGAGAATATCCCGAGCCGACGTCCTAAGACAGAGCCGGATGACTCATCCTTCTGTGTGCCAGTCCTACGACCGCCAGAAGACGACTCAGGAGCTAGCAGCTAAGAAAAATAAGTAGCAGACATAGGAACATTCTTCTCCTCCAATCACTCAATAATTAGCAATCCATGATGAACAGTTATGTTAGATATTAGCACCTTCTTTCATTCCTCAATTATAATTTTATTCGATTATTTTTCTTTTGTAAACTTTCATTCATTAAATTATTTTTATTTATGAACTTATAATATTGGTCTGTTCTTACTGTTAGTTGCGGTGTGCCTGTACAAAATCTTATATGTGAGCGGGATAAAATTAATCAAATTTCGCCTAGACCTAAACAAACAAGCCATATACTAACTAATTAACATCTCGTCACAATACCAACATGGCTTTAGGAAATATAGATCATGTGAAACACAACTGATAGGACTAATTGATGATTTTTCAAAAGGTTTAGATAATAGTGAACAAATAGATGCTATCTTACTAGATTTTTCTAAGGCTTTTGACAAAGTCCACCACCATAGTTTGCTTAAAAATTAAAATATTTCGGCATTAATGGTTCACTGGATTAAAGATTTTCTGATAGGGAGAGAACAAACTGTAATAATAAATGGCTCTAAATCAACACCGATAACAGTAAACTCAGGTGTACCTCAAGGAACAGTCTTTGGTCCACTACTATTTTTAATTTACATAAATGATTTACCAAATTGCATTACCGCAGGAACAAAAGTCAGATTATTTGCAGACGATTGCATAATATATAGAACAATAAAAACAACATACGACACAGATATTTTACAAAGAGAATTAGATGAATTACAGAAATGGGAATCAAATTGGAGCATGTCTTTCCATCCAGAAAAATGTCAGTTGTTAAGAGTAACAAAAAAACTAAAACAAATTAATTCCACTTATCTTATTCATGGCAAACCAGTAACACAGACTAAAAACGCAAAATACCTAGGTGTTATAATAAATGAAAAACTGTCATGGAATCCACATATTGATGAAACTACAAAAATATCTAACAAAGCATTAGGATTTATTAAAAGAAATTTCTATAAATCAAATAAGAACATAAAACTAAAATGTTATTTAACCTTGGTTAGGCCAATAATAGAATATGCATCCTCCGTTTGGGACCCCTCAACTCAAGAAAACATTAAAAAACTGGAACAGACACAAAATAGAGCAGTGAGATTCATAACAAACGAATATTCACATTTGACTAGAGTAACACCTTTAGTAAAATCACTAAATTTAGAAAGCCTTCAGGACAGAAGGCTCAAAAGTAAAGTAGCAATCATACATAAAACACTGAACCATAATCTTCAAATACAAAATAAAAATTTAATAAAATACTCTGAAAGACACAAAGATAAAGGCACATTCCTCGTCCCATATGCTAGGACAAATTTGTACAAACACTCCTTCTTCCCTAGTGCTATTAGAGCATGGAGTGGGTTGCCTGAGCTAGCCAGAAAAAACAGTGACTTTGCTGAATTTAAGTCATTGGTTAATATGCATGACTAAATGCATGACGCGTAGGACGTAATCATCTTCTTTTTTGAAGTAACGTCTGTATTATATAAGATAAGATAAGATAACAAAGACTAAACCTAGATCTAGGTCTCTCAGTACGTTGACTTTGTTGACATTTTAAAAATATTTATTCCCACAGAGATCGAAGTTGTTTTTTATAAGTTTGCTTTACATTTTAAACTTTGTTGCCACGAATAAAACTGCTTGATATACAGCGAATTCCAGGTATCTTGTCACCTTTACTAATATCTAAATGGCGAGTATTATATGGCTACACTAATTAACCTTGAAGCAAAATTTACAGAATCGAGTATAACAGATCCAAAAGTTATTCTTAATAATGCTAGAATAGTCCATTATTCGTGTTTTGCGTCTATAATTTCAAAATTAAACTTCACACTCGAGTTATTACCCCTCTATTCTTCTTTTCTCAATCCAATGGAAACTCTCTTTTTATTTCCATCTAATCCTTTTGCTTTCGCACAAAACATAAACAAAAAAAAACAATGACGTAATATCATATGATATTAGCACATCCTTCCTTTTGAAGTTATTATCACATCCTTCCTTTTAAATTTCTTAAGAATGATATCTACTAGCAGGGCCGGCCCTGTCTACTAGGAACTTTAACAATTCGTCCACTTCTGGTTGTCTTGACTGGCACAACAAGTTCACTAGACGTTGGTCTATAACTGTCTGTTTCGTTTGTTCCAATAGTTTGCAGTTCATTGTCTTCATCGGTATCATAGTACCCAGAGATGTCTTCATCGAAACTCTTATTCAAAAAGCGTTGATTACTTCTATATGTTTTTTCCATCGTTTGTCTTTATGATGTAAGATCTGGGTGCTGAATGTTTTTTTTATGACAACTGCTTTCTGCCATGTTTGACCTAGACGAACTCTCCGACAGTAATATTTAGGTAGTTATGCTTTTGCATCGTATTTCACTTTGCTTTTCATCTGTCGTTTGTTGAGTAATGTCTCTGCATTTTTAGCTACCGTTGGTTTCAATAGTTTGGGATCAGTTGGAATGATTCCCTGAGTCTTCTACTCGTGATGGTGAATGCGGCAGTCCGCTTATCGGAGTATTACTATACTCGAGCATAACGAGATATGGATCTTTCTCACTTTTCTATGCTTTGAATATTTTTGCTTTCGCACAAAACATAAACAACCAACAATGACGTAATATCATATAATATTAGCACAGAATCTTCTTCATGCAGTGGAAAATTAAGAATTTTTTACCTATCTGGAATTCTGGTCAAAGCTCCTGCGCCCAATTAATATAGTTCGGAAGAAACTACAAAAGTCTGGACTGCATATACGGGAAGATGCTGAAGAAGTTAGTACCCTCTCATGCTTTCTGCAAAATCATGAGAAACCGACAAAAACCCAATCCATCGAAAAAGCAAAAGTAGGTAGTGAATACTATGGATTCGCTGTAATCAAAACAACCAGAAGAAAGAAAAGACTTGATGGGAAGTTGAGTTCTAATGTAGGACTGTCAATAGAACTGCAATTCAAACGTGTTGCGACAGAAGTGCTGGACAGATTTCATATGGAGATGAAGGGCAGATTTCAAAGGCTTGAAAGAAAATGGATACCTTTGGGTTTCTTCTTGAACCAAGACACATGTTAGATGAAGACACGCTTATGACAAACTGTGCTACTTTTCCTGTTTGTATGATGAAATAAATGGCAAATCGCTTTTTCAATGATGTCATTGATGCACGAGCACTTTTCAAATTATGGTAATTACGTGTGCTCAAACTTTGCAACGTCCTCCGAATACCGATAACTCAGGCCACTTCCATTACGTCATGTGAGAGATCATTCTCAAATCTCAAGTTCATCAAAAGCTATCTCAGGAGCACAATGACGCAAGAAAGGCTTATCATGGCTTTATGTCCGTGGAATCGCAAATACTAGAAAGTATCGATGTAGATGATGTTATAGATTTCTTTGCTGCACATAATGCACGACGTGAAGCGATATCAATTGAGATTTGTCACTTGTGCATTATTTAACTAATAAACAACGGTATTATTAATTAAAAGAGTCTTAATGATTATTTTTTGTTAAGTTTACTGATATACTGAACCAATTTGATTTGGGGCTTATATATTTTTGCGTACGTTATCTCATGTCATATGTCGAATGTCAAAATGAAAGGGGCCCCCAAAGAGGTCAATCCCCCCGGGCCCCCAAATCCCTAGTTACGCCCCTGTGAATGAGGTCCATTGTGTAAAGTTTCAACTTGATTCGAAAATGGATGAGGGAGAAATAACGTGGACACAAATTGTACCAGAGAGACAGACCAAAGGTTGAGTTGATATATAAGCTTTGTAAACATGTGTTGCCCTTAGTGACCAGACGTTTGCCCCTCTTATTTGTTTATCCTATTTGCCCTATCACATTGAGTTTATAGATATACACGTGATCACATTAAGTCTGAAGGGATTAATGTATCTTGCTAAAGGGAGCATGGTGACACTGTCTAGAGGTCAGAACACCCCCTGGCGACACTGGGTTGTTAGCTTTACTAGAGGTCAAATCTCAATGGACTGGAAAATAGGCCACATCCATACACGTGTGATCTTAACATTTGGTTACACAAACACACAATATATATTTTTGACTAAGCTCTAGACTAAGTAGACAAAGAATGTCTCATCGAGTGAATTTGTCTTCAACAGTTCATCCATAGTTCATAAAGTTTTAATCAACTCAAGTTGAGTGATGCAGGAGACCTTTTTTTCTTGTAACCACTAATTTAGAACCTGCAAATTTTAATGACTTGACCTTTCACTAGTCTCCAGGGCGATAGTAGGTCAATTACTGCATAGGCAGTAGACGCAGTCTCTGCACCAGACGAGCGTATGGGAACCATGTCAGTCAGAGCTCAGCGTTTCCCCCAAACCTCATCAGCAGAGCTCTGCACCAGTCAAGCGTGAGAGTCTGCCTGGAAAGTCGGAGGTTCCCGCAACGTTGAGCTTTTCGGAACACCTCGAGAACAAGAAGTGTGCTTACTCCAGTTACCGGAGGACGCCATGAGGAGTTCGGCGGGCACTGTCACTATTCTTCATCAGTCTGAATCTCCGTAGTCCTATAGAATTTAAATCTCGTTCCGAGGTCTTGTTGGTTCCTGGACTATTGTTACATACAAACGTATTGTTACGAATCTCACTATCCAGGCTCTCTGCAAACTGCACCATACACCACCAACCTAAAGAACTTGACAAGTCAGGGCTCCAAAATAACGTAAAGGTTTAATGTCCATAAATAACAGCCAATACTGTACAATTGGCAGCACGTAGAACAGTACAAATAGCTCTGCGATAACAAATATCTCTCCGATAACACCGTTCCGCCGTATCAAGTCTTTTGCACTGGCCTCTCCTTCTCGTTCCGGGCTTGCACTGGGTTCAACAGTTCAGGACTGACTTCACACACTAGGCTCGTTGTGTCGGACTCGATCACAGACCAAGATCAAGACGCCGTTCGTCTCAACTGTACTTGATAGTACTCCGCACTGAACCGTCGTAATGCTCCGTACAGAACCACACCGCTGAACTGTGCTGTAGTCGACCGTGTTCTGAACTCCTGTCGTGAACCCGCTTACTCAACCGTCTTGACTGCGTCATCTCCGCTCTTATATAGGGTCCCTACTGGCCTTCTCGAACCAGACAGAACGCCGCTCGACGTTTCTAGGTGGTCAGATGACTACAACTCTCGTGACGCCCCTGAGCTCTGTTCACGTCGGCGATCCTTCCCGAACTCTCTTGTTGACACTCGTCTCGGCCGATCGTCGTAACTCGTCACGGTTGACCGCTCGTCTAGCGCTGGCCTGGGACGATTTGCGTCGGCTGACTACACACACACCACTACCCCCATCTGTGCCACCACCAGGTTTATAACAGTATCTTGATAATTTATTAAATTTTATTAAATATTTCATTTTAGTGTGGTGTAATCCCGCCCCCCCCCCCCCGGGACAAAAGTCTAGCTATCATTTTGTGTCACTCAATGTCACACAACATTTATTTTATTTTATTAATCCCCTCTGTATTCCCCCCCCCCCTTTTTTTTTCGCCACATATCAACTCTAACACTAAACCTCCCGTCATCTAGCGCCACTCAATTACACTCTCACATCTCCCCTTGGTGAAGGCAAAGACTGTAAGTAATAGAGATGGTCCATGACGCCAATATGGCTAGCGACCATTTGGGCGAAGATGTTACAGGGCTTATCTTCGACCCAAATTAGTGATCTAACCTGCTTCCTTTATCTCAGTGCACATTTTCCTCGCCCCGCCTCCTCGTCTCAGGCACTGGCGGATCCAGGGGGGGGCAGTAGGGGCGATCGCCCCCCCCCCCACTCGGCTGACCCCCCCAGGGGGGGGGCGGACGAATATTAGTATAGAATTCACACAATTTGTATACGAATTTATTACTTATGTTAATAATATATACTAATTATTTATATTTCAGCCTATTTTTAGATTATTTCGCCCCCCCCTTTCTAGTATTTTGGCCGATTTGGTAGGGTCCGGAGGGGGCGATGGCATCAATCCGCCCCCCCACCATAAACTTTCGAGTGGGGGGGGCGGTCCTATTTATTTGTAGAAATCACAGCTTGCTAACAGAATCAATTAGATATCTATATGATTAAAACTTGTTATTGGTATTTTAACCGGTCTTTATATAATGTCGTTCATCTTTGGCCGATTGAAAGGGGAGGAGCGAATACCTCTACTGCCTTTCCCATCTAAACCCTTTGTGTGTGTGAGGGGGGGGGCGGTCCTACTTTTATGGAGAAATCATAGTATGTGAACAAAATTAGTCGAATATCTATATAATATAAACAGGTGGAAGTTCGATACATGCAATCACCTTCCCCCCATCAGACAAACCAATACTTTTTCTTTTTCTATTATAGTAAGAAATTACAAAATTTAAAAAATCTGTCACTAATATAATTTATATATGCTATAAAGTAAATTCTTATATCGAGTCGCCCAACCCCTATTCTTTAATGCAAAATGCAATCATTAGCAGAAATTATAAAAAGGAGCGAGGATTAATCGTTTTCATTTTACCGCCCTTCCCCTTCCAGACAGAGTTTGTGTAATTTCACATGAATTTATCATAACTATTTTAAGAAAGACTTTGCTTTGGAAAAGTTATAATTCAAACGAAATTTTTCAATATACAGTCACGGTTGAGATGAGTTCAAAAGCCAGATAATCTTTTCCTAGTCGAGTTTTCCAACCTTTACTCTATCTCATATATTTCTAGTTAAATACATTTAGGACTATAACTCATAATTTATGATTGAATTTTATTTAATATTATTTATCGCATATTTTTTTTTCGGCTGCGATCCTCAAAGCCTTAATTAATCTAAATATGTGGGGTATCTTATCTTTTCAAAAAACAAATCGCTTGTATTTGCAATGTATTAAGGGACTATAAATTCATATTAGAATATTTTTCCACATTTTTCAAAAGGTCCTGTATAATAGAATGGATAATGAGCTGTAGGTCAGGAGAATTGCGTTACTGCAGTGAAGAATGCCAGAAAACGCTTTTAGCGTCGAGGCTTCGCCTCGAATCTCACTGATGAATAATAAGCTGTAGATGTCAGGAGAATGCGTTTCTGCAGTGAAAAATGCAAGAAAACGCTTCGCCCCGAACCCCACTGATAAATAATGAGCTGTAGATGTCAGGAGAATGCGTTTCTGCAGTGAAAAATGCAAGAAAACTCTTATGGCGTCGGGGCTTCGCCCCGAATCCCACTAATAAGTAATGAGCTGTAGATGTCAGGAGAATGTGTTTTAACCGTGAAAATGCAAGAAAACGCTTTTGGCATTGGGGCTTCGCCCCGAACCCCACTGATAAATAATGAGCTGTAGATGTCAGGAGAATGCGTTTCTGCAGTGAAAAATGCAAGAAAACTCTTATGGCGTCGGGGCTTCGCCCCGAATCCCACTAATAAGTAATGAGCTGTAGATGTCAGGAGAATGTGTTTTAACCGTGAAAATGCAAGAAAACGCTTTTGGCATTGGGGCTTCGCCCCGAACCCCACTGATAAATAATGAGCTGTAGATGTCAGGACAATGCGTTTTGGCAGTGAAAAATGCAAGAAAACGCTTTTGGGTGTCGGGGCTTCGCCCCGAACCCCACTGAGGAAGCTTACAACGCTCTCCCAGACCCCAAAGCTTGCAAGAGAAAGGCCTCAACATGATGTGTTTTTTTTCTGTTTTTTTTCGCCGAAGATTGAGAAACAGTCTTATTTTATTCTCATATATCGAATATATATATATATATATATATATATATATATATATTTATGCTGTACACAAGTTTATGCATAGGGTTAGGGTTTACTGGGCGTTAGGGTTAGGGTTTGGAAAAAAATCGCCCCCCCCACTCCAAAGTTCTGGATCCGCCAGTTGTCTCAGGGTCAAGACTATAGTATGCATCATTCCGCCTTATGGCATCTTCAGGTGTTACTTTTATAGCCTGCTTAAGTCGATGTATTCGCATGGTGAACAATATTGGGAGATTGGTCCCACCCTTCCTCTCGATTTGAAACTGTCCGGTAGAGTTTAGCCAAGACTCTTGAAACTCTAGGCCAGTAAAAGCCAACAAGAGCTCACTCTCACCGGCCATACTGATCTATCACCATCTTGTCAAGTGACTGGGTCGCTCCGGACTCGTGGACTAGAGATGCGGCCGAAGGTTGAGCATTCCAGGAACTGCTACCTTTTTCTTTTTCAATACCAGGGTAACAGTATGAGACGGCGCCTGGATTGTTGACAGGATTCACTCTCTATCTCCTCCCACCAAACCTTCTTCTTTCCACGATTTTTTTTTTACTGTCTGAGCTTAGATTCCGATCTCTTTCGTGCCTGAACACAAAGGTTTTGTTTCTTCATCAAACTCCACGTGAGTGTAGGCTTGAGAGGTTCAATCCTCTCTTGCAAAAGCTCTGCCCAGAAACGCTGCTGTTTAGCGTAGTGCATATGTCAAGCGTTTAAGCCGTTTTATGGGGAGTAGGGGGTTTTATGTTGTGTCAACACTTGCACAAATTTAACACTTACAGGCACAAAGCCAAAATGCAGGTAACCTATACTGCATGTACAGTTATTTTCAATCAATCAATGGTTTATAGAAATAAAAGTGAAATTAAAATAGGGCAATAGTTTACAATGGGCAGTTAAATGCATATAAACTGGCAAGCATATTTATTATCATCGAATGGAAGTGCTGTTTGAGATTGTCTTTATTGTCTATCTGCTTATCTTGGTAAGTTAATCGTTAGTTCTCTAGCTTGTAGAGGACTGCAGCCGCTTGGCAGTGTTGTCAGGCACCCGGAAATTTAGACACCGGAAAATTAGGCACTCTTTAATTAGCGACCTTAATTTTGAAAATAATTAAAAAATGCTAACGTATATTTTATCCTTAGGCTATGTGCTATCGGTGACGTTATAAAAAATAGCAACTATAACGATTCTAACTAAAGAAAAGCTGACAAAATGGAAAAAAATGACAATCATGAGAATGTGTGGAAAAAAATCTCTCCTGAGTCATTATATAATATAGACCTCACAGGATTCAGGGGAGGGGAGGTAGAGATGATTTTCCGCTCATAGCTTCCCTCCATCACCAACCCCTAAGGTTCCTAAATATCCGTAAATATGCGGTGCCTAAATTTCCTGTCGCTCTCTCTCCACCCCCCCTCTCGCCTTCTCATCGTGAGGCAATAATGGACCTCATTCACCAATCGTAAACAAATTTCCTAAATTTCTCTTCTATATTTTTATTCTATTATTGCGTCACGATGAGAAGGGGAGAGAGGGGGGGGGGAAGAGAGAGAGAGAGACACGCACACACACAAAGCGTGGCGAATTACGAAGACAGATAGAAACTCAGGTGCCTTGTCGGTCGGCAGGTCTTTTCATGTCCACTCCTTTGTCCACTTTTTCTTCCCCGGTGCCTCGAGGGCTGAGTAGGGGAGGGAGGTGAGAAAAGGTAGAAACCATTCTCTGAGTGTGATGAGCGAGAGGAGGAGGTGGGGCGGGGGCAATCTCAAGATGTGTCTGGAGTTAGTAGAGGGAGATAATGTTTGGTTAATTTTAGTAAGGATGGGACCTTAAAAAAAAATTAGAAAATTTTCTCCTATTAAAAAGGGGGAAAATAAATACATTAAATAAATGCTGTTGGAGTGAATGATAACTAATATGTGGGCGAATAACGTTCCGTCACAGTGCATTATGTCACCATACAGATGAGTTTAAAAATTCCTATATCATTTTTTTTTTTGGAATATTAGTGAATTTAACCCGCCTTCTCTATTATGAACCAAATATATTTACTACAATTTTCGAGAAGGTATTAGTCCTTTATTCCTCTAGTGTCAGTACCACATGCAATTTTTTTGCTCTTCAGAATGACAAAAAAGGCCTCTCCTTTTAGTGGGAGTGCGTGGAGCGGGGTGGCTGAGGGCATTACCTGCGTTACTTTGAGGTTGAAACAAGACCAATTGTTGTAATCGCTATAACAATAGACAATAAGTCTAGGTTTTTGTATATGTTAATATGTTAAAATAATAAAAGCATTTATTTTATAATCAATATAATAGTAATTATATGCCAATGCTATCTCTTTTTATATTCATTTAAAATGAACAACTCTACTTGGAAGATCTAATTGTGTGAGTGTGTGTGTTAAAAATTTCTATATCAATGTTTTTGGAAAATTGATCTTTTATAAATACTTATTCTGCTGTAGAGTTCTTACTATGAATTTTACCTGGGCAGTTCTTAAAAAAAACAAAAAAAAAAGAAAAAAAGAATCAGGCTCCCTTACACAGGCGACTACTTCAAAAGAAATGAGGTTCATGTGCCGATCGTCAACATCAACATCTTTACCCCCCCCCCCGTCCCCTTTGAAAAGTACGATTCCCCCCCCCCTCCCTTTTCCAGGAGCACATCTTAAGAGTTAAAGTAGATGGGGACTCCGCGGAGTTTTAGCGATTTGTCCTGGCATTCAAACCACTTTTCCATTTCTATTTTTCTGGATTGTTAGTAGGTAGTGTTTTCCTCCCTGTTTGGAAAAAGAGTCAGAAATCATTTATGTTGTGTGAAGCCATGATTACAGTATCCTTATTGAAAGCCCATGTCCAGAGCTTTGCAAAGGTTTTTGTACAGGTTCTGAGTCAGCGACCACAACAATCTGTGTTGCCTTTGAATATTTGATTCTCCTGGTTCATATTTCTTATCGCAATATGCCTCCCTAACGCCTATAGTGGCGTCAATATAATACAAGATTTGATAGAAAGCTTGTGGTTTTTCGCGATTAGTCATCGTCAGGTTGCGAATCTGTCGAAAACTGTTCTTAGAGAGCGTCTAGGAGGTAGAAGGAACCTGTGAATTAAATTTCATGCGGATCCGTATGGCGGTTTAAGAGATCTCTTGATCCATGAGTCAGTAGTATATTTTAGCGTATATATTGTTATAAACCTGGTGTGACCCAGATTGGGGTAGTGGTGTGTGTAGACAGACGTCGCAAATCGACAGAGCCAGTTGTAAGAACCGTGTCCACACATCCATGTTTGTTTGTTGTTTTTTTAACTGATAAAGAATTAGCAAGCTGAATAGAAGAAATTATTACTGCCGATACGAAAAGCTTGCATATATAAAGATTACTTCTAGCTTAACAGGTGGTCGAGATTAATATATTTCTATATATTCATGAATATCTTGTCCACCGAGCTTAACCCTAAATTGAAACCTCCTCTCGCCAACTCCAAAACTACACCGGTTTCCCACGGTACCCACTGACACATCACATAAACCGGTCTTAATTATTCACCTCTCGGACTGAAAGGTAGTCCAATAGAGACAGATCTACTGCTATACGACAACAGTAGAAGCACGATCCACCCACCTATTTCCTTTCCAGGTGGGAGACACTCGCCCATACGAACAGATTCTTTGTTACTTCACACAAGATGCACTTGTCTGGTTCCATGAGCAGGGGAGAGGGGGGCAATTACAAACACACTAAATCTACCCTGACGGCTGACATCTTCCTGTACATAGATAAATGTGGAAAAAAAAATTTCAGACATGGACTTTCTTGTCCACCAGTTGACAAAAATTAAAATGAACTAGGTCGAAACTATAAACAAGAAAATATTTTTTTAAATACTTAAAAAAAAGAAAGCTTTTAATAAAGAAAACATCAATACATTCATAGCCATATCTATCAATTTATTTCTCTTAACTAATATCAAACTAAATTAATTGATTACCAATAATTAATTGACTACCGGTACTTGGATAGTTGCCGTTTTATTTGAATCGTGTTTTGTTAGCAACAAAAAAATAATTTTGTAAGATTTCAACTTGATCCGAGAATTTGAACATGGAGAAATAACGTGTTCTTGATTCGGCACAGACCTACAGAGACCTTTTAAAGATCATTGAGTGCTTTCACGTGGAGACACAATATACCGTAGAATTTAATAGAACCCAATCAGCACCTTTTGAGGTCAGCAATGATGTTAAGCAGGGATATTCTTCACCTGTCTACTGCATTATGCTTACAGGCTACAGCGTCTTCAACGAAGGTGTATTTCTCCGTACAAGATCCTCTGGAAAACTCTTTAATGTTTCCAGATGGAGGGCAACAATTCAAAGCTAGGAAGGTACTTAGTAGGGAATTCCCCTACGCCGATGATGCAGCTATTATTACTAAATCTGATTCTCAGCTTCAGACCCTGGTTGACAAACTATCTGTTGCATCCCAGAAGTTTGGCTTAAATAATAGCCAAAGCAAGACCAAAATACTAGTTCAAAAAACAAACACTCATATGGCCAGCAACTGGAAATTGTTGACCATTCTTAGCATATTTTTCAACTGAAATTGTGAAAATTAGGGAAAACTTAAATTCGTGATGCTCAACCTTATTCGGCCGGCGGGCCATTTTAAATTCCGACTATGGTGTCGCGGGTATTTACGGATATTTAGGCACCGGATATTTAGGCACCCTGAAATTTAGGCATCCGGATAATAATCCACCCGGAAATTTAGGCACCAGGATAATTAGCCACCCGGAAATTTAGGCACCGGATAATTAGGCACTATTTGACAAGACGGAAAATTAGGCACCGGAAAATTAGGCACCGGAAAACTAGGCACTCTTTAATAAGCGATCTTTATTTTGAAAATAATGTTAAAATGTTAACGTATAATTCATCCTTAGGCTATGGGCTATAGGTGACGTTATAATAAATAGCAACTATAACGATTCTAGCTAAAGAAAAGCTGACAAAATGGGGAAAATGACAATCATGAGAATGTGTGGAAAAAATGACTCATGAGTCATTATATAATATAGACATCACAGGATTCAGGGAAGGGGAGGTAGAGATGATTCTCCGCTCATTGCAAATTAAGGATATTGCCATATTTATTTCTGTGTTTGGTTTCATAAAGCTGCTGAATGTATATTCTTTGAGAATAGATATACTATCTTTACAAAACAAATATGTTGGCTTTTTATTGCTACAGATCCAGTTACCCTAACGTAGGGAAAGATTTTTTTTCAAATTTCTTTTTTTTTTTTATGTAGAGGGGATTTTTCCCACTTTGTACCGACGTTTCGGCGGGCCGGAAAGAACCACTTAACGGACCGGTTGTGGCCCTCGTGCCGTATTTTGGGCATCACTGTCTCAGGTCAATATTGTATTTTAAATTTTACAGAATCAAAAAAATATATCAAAAGTTGCTTTTAGGGGATTTAATTGGTTAAAAGCATCTGCAAGATGAAAAAAAAATACATTGCCCAAACCCAATCTCGGTTTAAGGTGAAATTCTGCATAATTATTTCTTTGACCTGACAACTGTTATTGCACGATGAGGAATTAGTTTTCCGTTTCATAGAGAGTGAACGTTTTGACTTATAGACTGTTACAAATGACCAGTGACAGGAAGAGGTTAACGTGTGACCCCGACGAGATAACACAGCAGCGGGTGTTCCCTGGAATGTACATGTATAAACAGAGACAGGATGTGACGTGTCCTTACATGTTATTCCAAAAGTTACTAGCAATGTCCAGTGACAGATAGAGGTCATAGAGAGTGAACGTTTTGACTTATAGACTGTTACAAATGACCAGTGACAGGAAGAGGTCAACGTATGACCCCGGCGAGATGACACAGCAGCGAGTGTCCTCTGGAATCTACATGTACAAACAAAGACAGGATGTGACGTGCCCTCACGTGTTGTTCCAGGGGACGAACAGATCTAAGTAGGGGGACAGTTACTAATGAACAGTGACAGATAGAGGTCACTACGTGTGACCCCAACTTGATGACACTGCAGCCGATGTTTTCTGGAATCTACATGTATAAACAAAGACAGGATGTGACGTTTCCTCACGTGTTATTCCAGAAGATACTAGCAGTGTTTGTGGAACTTTGGAGGATCGATTAGGGACTTTATATAAGCCAGAGAGTTAATGTGAAAGTCAGTCGTGAATGAGTCGTCGGTACTGTTGTCTACTGTGCGAGACAGTAGAAGAGAGATGTGTACGACTCGATGCAAGTTAACTAGGGTAGAGCTGGAGTGGACTACTGTCGTTAAAGGCTATACAGCGAACTACAGTGGACTTGAGCCGTTACAGTCGATACAGTCGATGTAAGACGTGTGCGGCTCTGATTCGGTAGACTTGAGTACGACTTGGTTCAGCTTTAGGAGACCTGGAGCGACACTGGGAAGTGTGTCGTTGGTCTGTTCTGCGGAATACGGCTCGATGCAAGTTGAGAAGAGATGAATTGCAACGAAGTATAGCTAACTGTAAACTGACAGATATTGTACAGTCTTCTACGCTACATGTTACAGTAACGAATTGTTAGAGTTAATAATCATTAAAGTTATATGAAACTGAAAGTTTAGTCGTCAAGTTCTTTGCTGTGTTTTTATTTGTGTGCCTACTAGTACATTTAGCCAGAAGATTCAGAAATACGTAACAAGACAATGACGCGACTAGTAAAAACAATACTAAGTTTTGAGTGATAATAGTGAATTGTAAACAGAATACTTCTGAAGGCTTTAGAGAGAGATTGGTTTTATGAACGTAGAGATTTATCTTGACGACATTCGACGGTTCCCTTCGTTATTATTCAACGTCTTATTCGACATTCTCTATCAGCGTCAACTAGCTTCTAGTGTTGGCCTTTCGCCTGAGTTCTTTGCTTTTGTTATTTGAGAGTTACCTCCGTTTGATTTATAAACATAAGACACTAACCCAAAACAAATTTAAAAAAATTAACCAATTAGTTAATTAACTATTGGTAATTAATTATTTTGTTTGGTATATTGAACAAGTGAGAGAAAACGTACTTGACAGGTGTGGTGGGGAATAAGTTGAATTAGTCATTTTGTTATGCATTTAAAAAACGATCATGTCAACATTCACCTAGATACCCCCTTCTTCCCTCCCCTTTTATTAACTGGTCCAGACAAGTGAAATGGATCATAGTGCGCGAGCACGCTATTCTGCCTCAACGTGGCGCTCGTGTGGAAACGACCATTAGAGGAAGTGGTTAGGCTAAATGAATAGCAAAACAAAACTCCCGTGGGGGTGTCCACGGGTTGGCGAGAACTTACCCTTTGCACGGAGCGGAGTTGAAAGAGAGTCCTCACGACCCTGTCGATAATCCATGCGCTGTTCCTCAAGGGACCGTTCACATTAATGGCGAGTCTTCCACGGTTAGCTTGGTACAACATAGGAAAATGGCGGAGATTCCCGGTTCACTAGGCTTTTGGCCGTATTTAGCCCATGCGTCGGGGGCCAGATGCATCGGAAATAGTAATGCTTTGCATAGGCATTGACTTGGGTCTCTTCCAGACAGAACTGTGTGTTCACACAGGTTTTTTTTTTTTACTGTTTGACGCTCAAACAGGTTTTTTTTTCAAACTGAGAGCTCGAAGAGCCTTCGGCTCAGCTCTTAGACGATCTAACTGATCATAGCGCATTGAGAAAGCTAAAAGATAACTAAAAACAATTGGTTATAATATTTCTAATCGCACACATTTATTATGTCTAGGTCAATCATACATATAATCACATGACTGATCCAAAGACATTGATACAATGACACTTAATACAAGCTTGTTTTTTTTTTAAAGTATTTTTGTGTTTCTCTTGTTCATTCAACATCTTCCATTGTTCGTGTAGCTATGACGACAGGTTCTAGAAAATGTTTAACATAACACACTTTATGAACATCTAAACAACATTGCGGTCTACAAAGCAAATATAGGCAGGCGTACAGGCTACTATGTAGACTTATTGAATACATCTGCACGCACATTCAAAGATACATTGTATATAACACCGTATTTTCTTATAGTAACTTCAACAAGACTGGGAATACACGGCCAAGGTTTGATGTATCAGTGATAATAGTCTTAGATTTTGGTTGAGGCAAAGTTCTCTAGCAGCGGATATCTGTAATATAGCTACAATATAATATAACCACTATAGTAGCATTGTGAAATGTAGCAATGGGTGAACACAATGTCTGAATATAAATCACATGAAATGTAAATAATAAATAGGAACCACTACATTGACAATTGATCTCTGCACACTGCACTATGGATAACATTACACGAAACTTTATAATACAATATTATATCACTTACAAGCTTTGATTACTTTACAATGAAATTAATTACACAAAGTACTATTATAATTATAAACATCAAATACAAAATTACTTATTAAAACATGAGCAACATCCCCACTTGGATGATTTAAACAAAAATATGACATTATCTCCCTTGGACTATACCATGTAGCTTTATGAAATACATTTCTTCAGATTCAGCTAGCTGCGGTTTGAGTAGTCATTCTCTACCATGATCGAACTTCATTAAATAAAAACATAATTATTATTATAGCCTCCCTTTGTCGTAATATATAATAATAATTAAACTAACAACAGTTACAGTTTTAGTTTACAAAAAGAAAATTGTGACTATATTTATATCCACAAACCAACAATCCTCTCTCATTTCTCTCGAAGCAACACTGACAGAGTGACGTAACCTAACACATTAAAACATATGCAATATTTCAATAATTATAAACTGCCATAACATGCATACTATTTCATATTTTATTCATTTAATCCATTCGAGCTTCTCAATTTGCAAAGCTGTAACCAAAAACAAAATCGACTCTAAGTTTTCAGACAGATGACAATTTGTGATATCCTACTCGCCTAAGTATTTCGTACGAATAATGTTATACTTCTTCCGTTCCAAAAAACTTGAAAAATGAAACTATTTTGTACTAAATAATTATTGCAGATGTTTGAAACTTCATGCAAACTTTTCTACATGTATCTCAAATTTAAAGGACGAAGGCCTAACAGGGTGTGCCTACGTCAACGCTTTAAGTAGCAGCGTCTGTGACTACCGTCTCTTCATTGGCACAGAAGGAAACAAAACCTGGCAGCTAATGACTTCCGAAAAGTAAAACCTATTACAAAAACAAAAGGATAAATATTTGAGATCCAATGGAACACCAAAGGAGATCACATACGAAAAAAAAAAAAAAAAAAAAGAGAACTCGTCTTCCAGCAGACACTAGCTATGTCTGGAAGGTCAGAGCTGGACCTGCGTGACTACTGTAGAAAATGCTTAATCCTAGAAATAATTGTTAGGCTTTCATTAAAAGTGGTTGACTTTTAAGGAAGAAAAAAAAACCGACATGAATTCTAAAAATCAATAACTAATTAAAAACAACAATAAAATTAACAGTGATACATGAAAAAAAAAAAAAAAAAAAACCAACCTATAATACAAAGTTAGCCATAAACGTATTCTTTAAAAAAAAGTGTATTAGTTTTGCTAACAACGGACTGTGGGTGAAAGGGGAGAATACTTCTCCATTTCTCATTCACTTGTTTTATTTTTTTGACTTTATACTGATGAGAAATACTTTCAATCAAGTTCAAAATTTATTACTACGTCATAATGGAAATGCATAACCTAAGTCATTTGTTTTCTAGACTGATTGATGCAACTCTTAAATGGGACATATAAAATAGAGTTCCCTCCCATACATGTACAAAGATATAGGCATATCCTTCCATGAGTGAAATGATTTATTATGATGAGTTATAATGGCTCAATTGAAGGGGATCATTTTTTTAATTATTTTTTTTTTTCAAATCTCAATTTCACTATATCTACTGTTTATAAATCAAATGTAATAAATGTCTTTAAAAAATAAGATTTTAGGACACCAACAGGATTACAAAAAAAGGGTATTATTTAAAACATGAGAATCTGATTAAAATACGAATCATATCTACAATTATAATACTAATCTCGCTTCAAACCAATTAAGCCATAACGTAGATATTTATATGATCATTTTATATTATATGTTTCATTCTCCCTTCAAATGTTTTGGTTAAGTCGAGGTCCAGATCATGACTTTGTATCTTCAGGAGACTTCCACCTGCAGACCAAGACAGGCACGTTAGAGTGGTGAACAATGTAGTCGCTGACGCTTCCTAGAATTGTCCTCCTGAACTTGCCCAGACCGCGGGTGCCCGTGATGATAAGAGTTGCCCTTTCATCTCTAGCAACGCTGACAATTTTTTCTCCAGGTTTTCCCGATGCGGTACGAAATTTCCCAGATATCTGGCAAGAGAGGAAAACAAATATAAAAAGGTTTATCTAGAAACTACAAGTTGTGACTAGCCAATGTGGGAAGGGAGGGGGGTGTTACATAAACACACTGACACGATATTTCATTCAATAGAGATAAACTGTACAATTAACCAAATGTTTTGGTACGAGGAAGAGGGGAAGACCCAGAAATACATGGCGCCGAGATTTTGAAGGATACGTCAAGTAGTTGGTTGAGACGTGTAAACAGTTGGAGAGACGCTTGGAGGAAGTTGATTTGTGGCCTATCCAAATAGGACGTTTTTAGCGATGACGTTTCGGCTCTAAATGTGTTACATACATCATGGGCGTAGTTCCACCCACCCAAATGAAATCCCCCCTCAAGGGGGGGAATCGGAATTTAGTGACTGATTTTTTACTTTTATTTTGTTTATTTTAGGTGAGATTTTAATACTAAACCATCACTTGCCCCAGCACAGCCAAGGGTTTTTGAGTTTAAAACCCCCTACCAGGAGGTTTTGAGTTTAAACCCCCCTATCAGGGGTTTTAGCAGTTAAATCCCCCTCTTCTATAAAACAAAACTAAAAAAAAAATGAATGCAAAAGACAATCCAAATTCCAAGAGCACAGTTAAGGAAGATTTTGATTTTAAAACCCCCTCCAAAATTTACGATAACCGCCCTATTCAATATAAAAAAGCAAATTACACACTCAAAATTTTGAAGGGGTTTTGAGTTCCCCCCCCCCCACCTCTTCAGCGGGTTTCGAAGGTAAAAAATACCTATTTAATATTAAAAACAAAGCAAATTATACACTCAAAATTCTGTAAGGGTAGCCAAAGGGGTTTTGTGTTTAACCCCCCCCCCCCCGGCCAGCGGGGTTTGAAGCTAAAAAATACATCTTCAATGTAAAAAAAAAAAAGCAAATTACGCACTCAAAATGCTATGGGCGTTGCAAAAAGGGGTTTTGAGTTTAAACCCTCCTTCAGAGGGGCTTGATGCTTAAAAATACCTCTTAAATATAAAAAAAAGCAAATTACACTAGGGCTCCCCCAAAACCCCCTTTCTGGCAATGGTGGGGAGTCTACAATTTTTCCACTTACTCCAGGAAGAAATTCTAGGGCACAATAAACGTCTTCCGAAAGAATGAAGGGTCAGAATGTAATAAAGATTATGTACACACACACATACATACATATAAATATATCTTTTGCAGGGGGGGGGGAGAAAAAAATCCCCCCCCCCGAAAAAAAATCCTGGCTACTCGTATGACATACATTATATATGTTCATTTCATTTTGTTTTAAAAAGTTATGTCTTTGTGTTTAAACATATTTTTTGGGAGGCGGGGGGAGAGAACTACTAACGTGTGTCTCCAATAGATTTTGTTGTTTTCATAGTTCTGTCACTTAACATCACATTGTGAGCAGAGGCGGTGTGGGGTTGGTGTCACCCAGTGGTGTAAGAGCAGAGGCGTTGTGAGGTTGGTGTCACCCAGTGGTGTAGGAGCAGAGGCGTTGTGAGGTTTGTGTCACCCAGTGGTGTAGGAGCAGAGGCGTTGTGAGGTTGGTGTCACCCAGTGGTGTAGGAGCAGAGGCGTTGTGGGGTTGGTGTCATCCAGTGGTGTAGGAGCAGAGGCGTTGTGAGGTTGGTGCCACCCAGTGGTGTAGGAGCAGAGGCGTTGTGAGGTTGGTGTCACCCAGTAGTGTAGGAGCAGAGGCGTTGTGGGGTTGGTGTCACCCAGTGGTGTAGGAGCAGAGGCGTTGTGAGGTTGGTGTCATCCAGTGGTGTAAGAGCAGAGGCGTTGTGAGGTTTGTGTCACCCAGTGGTGTAGGAGCAGAGGCGTTGTAGGGTTGGTGTCATCCAGTGGTGTAGGAGCAGAAGCGTTGTGAGTTTGGTGTCACCCAGTGAGATGGGAGCAGAGGCGTTGTGAGGTTGGTGTCATCCAGTGGTGTAGGAGAAGAGGCGTTGTGAGGTTGGTGTCACCCAGTGAGATGGGACCTAGGCGTTGTGAGGTTGGTGTCATCCAGTGGTGTAGGAGCAGAGGCGTTGTGAGGTTGGTGTCACCCAGTGGTGTAAGAGCAGAGGCGTTGTGAGGTTTGTGTCACCCAGTGGTGTAGGAGCAGAGGGGTTGTGAGGTTGGTGTTACCCAGTGGTGTAGGAGCAGAGGCGTTGTGGGGTTGGTGTCACCCAGTGGTGTAGGAGCAGAGGCGTTGTGGGGTTGGTGTCATCCAGTGGTGTAGGAGCAGAGGCGTTGTGAGGTTGGTGCCACCCAGTGGTGTAGGAGCAGAGGCGTTGTGAGGTTGGTGTCACCCAGTGGTGTAGGAGCAGAGGCGTTGTGAGGTTGGTGTCACCCAGTGGTGTAGGAGCAGAGGCGTTGTGGGGTTGGTGTCATCCAGTGGTGTAAGAGCAGAGGCGTTGTGAGGTTGGTGTCACCCAGTGGTGTAGGAGCAGAGGCGTTGTGGGGTTGGTGTCATCCAGTGGTGTAGGAGCAGAAGCGTTGTGAGTTTGGTGTCACCCAGTGAGATGGGAGCAGAGGCGTTGTGAGGTTGGTGTCATCCAGTGGTGTAGGAGCAGAGGCGTTGTGAGGTTGGTGTCACCCAGTGAGATGGGACCTAGGCGTTGTGAGGTTGGTGTCATCCAGTGGTGTAGGAGCAGAGGCGTTGTGAGGTTGGTGTCACCCAGTGGTGTAAGAGCAGAGGCGTTGTGAGGTTGGTGTCACCCAGTGGTGTAGGAGCAGAGGGGTTGTGAGGTTGGTGTCACCCAGTGGTGTAGGAGCAGAGGCGTTGTGGGGTTGGTGTCACCCAGTGGTGTAGGAGCAGAGGCGTTGTGAGGTTGGTGTCACCCAGTGGTGTAGAAGCAGAGGCGTTGTGAGGTTGGTGTCACCCAGTGAGATGGGAGCAGAGGCGTTGTGAGGTTGGTGTCACCCAGTGGTGTAGAAGCAGAGGCGTTGTGAAGTTGGTATCACCCAGTGGGGTTAGCTAACAATGTCGCTTTCAAGCCCGAATCATCCCTACCCAAATTCTATTCATAATAAATCTATCTTCATAATTAAATTTTTCTATGCTTTGCAATCAGGCTCCAAAAATGTTTAAAAATATGGGAACGTTCGGTCTGTCGAAATATAAGAAGTCTTTGCAGATAGTTTAAGCAAGATAAGGATCACGGAACAGATAGACAACTTAAACACAATAGCGGTTCTCTGTGTGGCCCTGCGTGCACTTCAGAGAATCTACAGACTAATGACTAAGGAAATAATCAAAACACGTCAAGAGAACGGTGTGAGGTCCACCTACACTCGAAAGAAAGGCTCGCTTGCGTGGCTAGTTGATAAATAGTTCAGAGTCAGTCATCTTATCACAATAACATAAGTTCCTTTATCTTAGCTTTATTTACATCATAAATAATTTACTATCAGCAATCATCAAATTGACGTCTGAAGACAAAGACTACACAGTTGTCTCGCTTGGATTTCATGTTTGGAATTATGCGGCCTCAGAACGAGACAGCTGGAGGTCACTCACGAAGGCCGCGGTATACACATTTGAGATCAAAAGAAAATCTGCTGCCGAGGACAGACGCAGACGGCGAATAGAAAATCTAAATCTACCGCCTGCGGACAATGGTTATGCTTGCCATGGATGTGGCAAAATATGTAGGTCACAGCTGGGGCTGCGCAGCCACGAGAAAGACTGCATTCTTCACTAATCTTCGGACTCGAAGACTAGCCTTATTATTATTATTATGGTAGTAAAAAAAATGTTCTCAGCTATTAGTAGATCTATAAGGAATCTTCTAGAATATAAAGGGCAAGACAATGTAGGGAGTTGGATGTTTGTAAGTGTGACGAGATGTTTTAATGATTATTGTTGGCGCGTTTGATAAAGTCTAGGGGAAATTTGATTTATTTATCTCGCTCACATACAAGATATATAACAGGCACACCGCAACTAACAGTTAGAACAGACCTGTGTATTAAATTTATAAATTAAAATGAGTGAATGAATATAAGTTTACAAAAGATAACAGATGAAAAAAAAATATAATCGAGAAATGAAATAGATGTATTAATGTATCAAATAATTTCTCATCATCGATTGCTAATTAATGAGTGAACGAGAGAGTGCTCCTATGTCTTGTCTATTTATTTTCTTAGCTGCTAGCTCGTTGGGTCTTCTTTTGGTGGTCGTAGGACTGGCACTTAGAAGGATGAATCATCCGGCCCTTTCTAAGGACGTCGGCTCGGGATGTCTCCTAATCTGTAGTCAATCTGGCACTAGGGCTAGGCCACTGCCTGTTTAGCAGTAGGGAGGGTTGGTGCTGCAGACTAAGTTTGTGGTAGTAGTAGATCTCTCAGCTGTGCTTTCTAGCTCGTAGATGGCCATGCTAACTCACACCAATTTATTTTCTGCAGCGAAGGTTGCTCTAAGCAGCCGGCAGTAGCTATTGGGCAGTGGGCAGCTTGGGCCGGATACTGGTCAGATGATACTGGGCAGTAAGCACTGTGGACACTGGGCAATATTCTATGGGCACTAGACAGTAGGCAATGCCTTTTCGCTGACAGGTGTGTAATGAGGGGGGGGGGGTATCTGGTGTGGTCGGCTCAGGTCACAGCGTGGCAAGAAGATCTCGCAGATGTGGGCAACTGCTGGTCTACGTTGATGAAGCATTACCAGCAACCAGTTACAGCAACCGTTTGTCACTAGAGGAAACTCGGAAATAAATTCTCCGTTGCAATACACTATCCTAAAATGTTTTTTGGCTCTCTGTTTACATAAAGAGGACTTTTTGTTGAACGGGTGGGCAAGAAAGCTAATTGACTTTCCCACGTGTATCTACATACCAGAGATGTCAGGCGTCAGGTCAGATTTATGGTCTATATTCGTTGCATACCGTGTGAGTAGGGACTTAATGGATAGGTCTCTGTCCAGCCCGTGCAACACTGTTCTTAAGGCGGGGCGTATCCTACGTGGGGAGGGGGGGGGAAGGTGTGAATTATTATTAGGCCGCTGTGTAGCGCTGGTACAGCGCCTATTGTGTTGTTGGTCACCCGTCCGAGCAGCCAATAATTAAAACCTAACCCATAGTATACCTAACCAGTAAAGAGTTCAGTCCATGCATGTTATGGAATGCCAGACATAATCATTCTATTATGGAATGTCGGATGTCCTACTTATCTTATAAAATAATAATAATGATAATAATCTTCATTATCCATAAGGAAATTTGTCTTACAATTTGTACATTACACCAAACAAAACATTAGAACTATAGAAAATGAAATATACATAACATTCACACCAGACACTCATAATTTACAAGTGAAAAGTTTATATCTGATAGTTACTCTTTAATGATTTGATTGCTAGGGGAACAAAAGAGTTTTTGTGTCTGTCTTTGCTATTGGTGTCTTGTATCTCTTTTGCGATAGTAAAATACAAACGTTACTTCAAAATAGAGATCAGTACGTCCTACTTTGCCGTTAGCATATAAATATTTGATTATAAATGCATTAAATGCGATTCAATGATTTTAGACACGTTTTTTTATGAAAAATAATAACGGTGCATCTAAATTCATCTAATAATGAGTCGCTTCCCTTTCAGGACTCATCAACAGTATGGGGCGATATATTAGGACTTGATTATCTATTCAACACCATAGATACATAATTTGATTCCTTAACCCTTAAAGTGCTAAGTTTTTTTGCAATGCGTGCATACAATATAGAATTATAATTCTAGTGTTTAGAAGTTTAGAGGCTAAACAATCACACGCGTCTAAAGGGTTAAATTACAAGTCTCCATATACAAATGTAGTATCATGAATGGACTCTGTGATAGTAAATGTGATTGTTTTGTCAGGTCCGTCCTGTTATTGTAACCCAGTAACCCACATTGCTAGCATGTCGAAAGAATGTGCTAATTAACAGATAGGAGGGGGGGGATAATTGAATTCCTTTTAGGCCTATGTATATGGACGATCTAACAGGAATAAAGCGGCATTTAAACAGACAAGAAAGTGTTTCTTAGTCTCTACTAGCCTACCTTAACATGGTGTCAGAAGTGGGTTCATATAACACATTATGATTATTTCTACATCTAAGTACAAAATATTTACATATAACATAGATAATGTAACTATTCAAAGGTTAAAACATTTACATTAAAAAATTCTAACATTGCTATTATGTAAATCTTTATCTGTAACTTCTTAAAAACTAAAACAATTCAAGAAACCATTTTAGGTCTCGGAAGTAAGTTTATCTGTAACAGGTAACACGTGTCGGTCTGTAATAATACAGGTCACGATGGTCTGGACCATCAAGCAGTCACCGACATTGCTTCAATGCCCCAGAGAGCGACATGCTTTCCAGAGTATGTTTTAATTGTATGAGGGTGGCCAAGATATTTTGACCGATGAAAATTAGCTTCATTTGAATCGAGTGCACTGGACTCCAGGTTCGTGAGACTATAGTGAGAAGTCACGTCACGTGTGTAAACACAGTCTGAGCGGGCCAAAGTGTTTTGATTGTAAATCTATCAAAGATGGCGAGCTAGTTAGAGCGAATTGATGAGCACTAGAAATCACAAACTTTTCACCTACACATGCTGCAGAGATACGGCCACGTAGGCAGGAGACAGGAGGCTAGAGAATGGATGGAGTGAGGGGGGAAAAGTAAGAACGGGGGAGGGGGGGAAGAACTGTCAGCAAAGGGAGAGAAATGTATTTAAAATTAACATTTTCTCAAATTATGAGACTTTTTTTTTTAGATCCTCGATCTATTCATTGCAATATGACAGACAAAGTATATCCCCAGAGAGTATTCTACATCGTCAAACATTGGTTCAAGTTTTAAATAAGAAGAAGTGCCTGGAGCTCACAACTTATTAATCCCATTGACTTACAATAAAAGAACATGACTTCAAGATTAAATAATGAAAGCAACTGTTATTCAAGTATTGCTCATGAGACTGTTATAGGCTATGTCTATGTAACAATGTTACAATGATGTAATTTGTTGAATTAGGGCTCTCTGTCTGTCTGTTTCAAAATAGGCCTACTTTCTAGTGGACTGGAATGAGGTACGTTTCTTTTAAACATTTTCCTTCTCTTTCTCTCGCCCTCCCTCTCTCTCTCTCTCTCTCTCTCTCTCTCTCTCTGTCTTTTTTTTTATATCTACCTCTCTCTCTATTGCTGTATCTCTTTATTGCTGTATCTCTCCATATTTCCACTTTCTCTAATACTTTGTCATCTCTATCTCTTGCATTTTTATCGCTAGCACTTTTTTCCCTAACACTTTCCCTCTAGCACTTTTTTCCCTAACACTTTCCCTCTAGCCCTTTTTTTTCCCTATATAGCATTTTCTTTATAGCAACTTCTATCTCTAGCACTAGCACTTTCTTTCAATATCTGACACTGTCTCTCACGCACTTTTTTCGCACTTTCTTTTTAACATTTTTTTTCTGATACATCTCTATAGCACTTTCTATCTCAAGCACTAGCACTTTCCGTCTATCTTTAGCACTTGCTAACTCCCGATTTTCCAGTCCTTCGCTCTTTTTCTCAATCTATCTCACTCATTAACTGATAACGACATTTCAAGACAATAGGAGAACCCAATCCACCCCTCCCCCGTGTGTGGTCCCCGAACTGTTATAAAGCTACTTAGGCCGTCCCTACTTCACACAATCTCATTAATACATTGATTTTGTTTGGAAACTACTCAACAAAGACCCAGTGCTAGTGAAATGAACATGTCTTTCAACGCGGAGACAACCAAGACAGCGGTTATTGTCTCTAGCTGTCTCCAATGAATAGCGTTCTAATTCAGTCTCATTAATGTTGGAACATTGTCAAAGATTCAAAATAGCTTTTTTTTTTTTAACACGATCATTTGATATAGCGTTACAGGACCAACTAAAAATAAGTCCAAGGTTTTATTAGTCATGAAGTTTGAACAACTAAGTGTCTGGGACAAACACGTTCCTTTGTTGACCTTGGTTCAAAGGTTACGTTTTATTTCTAGCACTAGAATACAAATATTTTGGTTGACGTTAGTACTTACTGTATACATAGCACTATGATTTCATTTTCACGATTGAAACTCCAGCGTTTAAATTTACCAAAAAAAAAACTATTTTTTTATATATGACCTATTTCCACACAAAGTTCGATTTGTCCGGGAGACGTTTCAATTCGACCCGATCCACTGAAGAACGCAAGGATCAAATACTGTGTGTTGGGGGGGGGGGGGAAGGAGAGGTATGTTTCAATTTATATGCCAAACATAAATCATTTATAATGCAGAATAGGATGGGGTGTCGTTTTAAAGCTGGTAGTCTGAGAAAGTACTTTTTAAAAGGATAGAACTGATGGGTCAAGGCAGTGAGCTTGAAGTGTGGAACTTAGTGAGTAAAGGGCCATTCGATTGAAGGAGGACATACCCCAAAAAGGTGAGGACCTCTTAAGTTCAAGAGTAATAAAAGAGAATGGATGTGACGAAGGGGGAAGGGGGGAGTTGCAATTTGGAGAAAGTGGAAACTTTCAACAAGATGACAGACACTACGAAACATATCCCCTCCCCCCCCCCCCCACACACACATTTTACTTGGCTGTGAATGTTGTAGAATTGAATCTATTAAAAAAAAAAGGATTTAATGGATGAATGTTGTAAAGGCTGGAGGTCTCTAATTGATGTCTGTGGAGACTCGTCCGCTGGATGATTCAGTGATATAATAACAGCCCTCCCTCCCCCCACCCCCCGCAAAGGAAGCGCACGAAAAATCGCTCTATCACACATCACACAAAACAATTTGTACATCAGAAAACACGCTTAACAAATCCCTCACCACACTTCACAAAGCATACATTACGCAGCATACTTTAAAAATAACACAGTACATTTCAAACAACACACACTACACTTTACGGACCACAGACTACACTTTACATACCACACACTATACTTTAAATGCCAAACAATACACTTAACATACCACACACTTCACTTTACACACTACACACTACACTTTACATGCCACACACTACGCTTTGCACACTACTCTTTACATACTACACATTACACTTTACATACCACACACTACACTTTACACATTACACTTAACATACCACACACTACACTTTACATACCACACACTACACTTTACACACTACACTTAACATACCACACACTACACTTTACACACTACACTTTACACACTACACTTCACATACCACACACTACACTTTACATATCACACACTACACTTTACATACCACACACTACACTTTACATACTACACACTACACTTTACATACCACAAACAAATATTTTGCTTACGTCAAACAACACTTTACATACCACACACTACACTTTACATACCACACAGTACCCTTTTATACACTAAAAATCACACAGCAAACTTTAAACATCACGCAGCAAACTTTAAACAGCATGTTTCGCACCATTATCTCGAGGTTGAGATTGTACGTCCGACATGATAGTAACCCAACAGTTCATCTTATAAGATTATAAAGAGAGTTTTCCGATCGCTCTCGGCACTTCTCGTTGTCCAAGAAGTGGGACTAAAATAATTAACTAGAAGTAGGAAGTGGCAATGTAAGGAATGTTTTTTTTTTACAAAGCTTATATCAACTTACTCTGTCTGTCTGTCTGGTAAAAAGTTTGCACAATTATTTCTTTTACCTGACAACACAAGAATAAAAAAACAACAACTGATTAGTTAATTAACTATTTGTACGTAATTATTTTGTTTGATAGGTCAAACAAGGGTACAAGAAAATGTACTTTACTGAAATTGTGGTTATAAGTCACCGCTTTAAATTGAAAGAAATATTATATAACTATGTAATCGTCTCCAGTCATAACTACCTCACTAGTAAAGTGGTTTGCACGTCTGACTGATGAGACAAGAGCCATGAGTTCAAATTCAGGTTGTTCCCTTTTTAAATGCTTTCAAAGACCAGTTACGGTACAAATTCATCCAGATCTCTCTTTCTTTCTTCCTCCACCCCCTCCCCCACCCCAATTTTACCAACTGGTCCAGACAAGTGATAGGATCGTAGCGTAGTGAGAAAGCTAAAAGCACAAGATTACGCTAAACAAAAACTATTGGTAAAATAATTTCTAATCGCACAGAATTATTGTTGTTGGTATATATCTATTACAAATCCAAACTAATTGATTTAACTACACTTTATAAAAGCTTTGTATTTTGTTGTTGTATTTTTTAAGTATTTTTGTTTTTGGTATTTTGCTTGTTTCTTGTTAGTTGACGAAACGCACAAAGACATCACTATGAAGAAAAATAATTATTTCTGTTAATGTGTCAAGCATTTATATTTTCTGATCGCTTTACTTTTGGCTATTTTGTTATATTTGTAAGCTATAGTTTAGCCATTTTGCAACGTAAACTCATTGTTTTCTTTGTTTTTCACTATCGATGAGTGATTTTAAATTGATTGATTTTATTCAGTGTAAATGTACAAAGCTAGATATCTAGCTACATGTCTATTGAACACTTGCTTCATGGTTGCGCCTGGGGGGAAACACTCGTAAGATGAAAAGATAAGCCAAATGAGGGGCGAAAACAAACTCTCGTAGGAGTGCCTAAAGGGTGCGAGATTATTCTAATTGCCCTGAGCGGGGTTGAAAAGAGCTTCCACGACCTTGTCAACAAAAAAAGGGGCCGTTCCTCAAGATACCGTTTAAAAATGGCGAGTCCCGCACGGTTAGTCTGATATAGAAAAGGAAAATGATCGTGGTCCCGGTGTTCTCGTCCTTCGGCCGCGTCTCTAGTCCCCAAAGCCGGACCAACTGAGTCACTGGAAATGACAGTGTCAATCTAGATACTTGTAAGACTCTCTTCCAAACAGAACACTGTTCAATCAAGCCGTTGAGAGGGAGCTCTTGTTCGCTTTTGCTGGCCTAGAGTTTCAAGAGCCAATGGCTCAACTCTACCTGACAGTTTCAAATGATGTAGACTTAACGAAACACTCAGTGTCCACTTACCCTTCTGGCTAGTAACTTCTCTCGATATTTCTTCTCCAGATTGTCCACACGTTCCTCCAGTTCTTTTAAAAGCTGCTCCACCACCGCTGGACCTGGTGAGTACATAGACAATGTTAGGTCGACTTGCCCTAGTCACGAGCCACCAGAAAGACGTTTTCATAGCTACCTCAACAAGACAAATAAATAACTAAATGCATAAATAGACAATACCAATAGACTTTGCTGCTTGTCAATGTCAAGAATTACAAGTTGACATTCCTGCCTGGAAATTAGTGACTTACAGTTAACTAATTACACCACAGTTGATCTTTTCTTTCTTTATATATTTAGAAGTGATAGATCTATTTATTGTTAAAGCATATTGAGTTCTGCTAGTTTCTTACCAATCCATTGGAACGTGAATAAAAAAAATGAAAACGAGTTTTTCTTACTTCATAATAAATTGTGTAAAAAGACTTGATCATAGCTTTGAATTGAATACAACTAAGATAGATCGTCATGTAGACAGAATAATAGGGGAGAAAAGGATTACAGCATTGATAGCAGTGGCGTAGCAACCATGGAGGGAAGGGGTTAATATTCCCATGATCCATGACCAACATATGCCCAAAAGTGGGAAACATATGTTCGCTGTAAGCAATTAAATGTTTAAAATTCTTACTTAATTTTTACCAATATATATTTATTGGTCTTTAATTATATTCCCCACTTTATCTGCCGAAATTGCAAAATACCAGATCAATGTAAATCTTATAACAATGAACGGTATTATGAGATCAATAAAGGTAGGTATCACATCGTTTCATTAAATTCCAAAGTGTTTTATTTAAAAAAATAAATAATAACAATAATAATGACAAATGTAAGCAATTTAAATTTGTTATATCAGATAAGTTATGTTTGTTTTTCTTTTTGTTTTATGGGCATTCCTTTATCTAATAATAGTTCACATGTTGACTTGTTCAGAGATAGGAATTAATAATGTAAGTAAACAGTAATATGGAAGCTTTTATTATTTAGCAGGTATCTTGCAAGAATACCTCATGTGTATCTACGTATGTGTAATTTACATGTCACTAGACAACCTAATTGTATTGTTTCATGAATTTCTAAACAATGTTAACCTTAATTGATGTGAAAACATGGAAATTATGATTTTGTCTTATGTGTTTTTAGCAATGTAATCTTCTACTGAATTAAAAAAAAAGTTTAAATGGAAAATGTGTCAATAAAATAAACCTAATGTAACAAAAAAACAACAATAACATATTCTCGGAGTAATATATTCCCTATAGATATTCATCAATGTAAACCTGGTCAAGACGAGGTACAAAGTAGTAAGTATGAACTGCAGAGCTAGTGAAGATAGCGCTGACTTTGGCGTCTGTATGACTAACAGTAAGAGTAATTTTTTCTTCGTTGTTTTTTTTTTTTACGAAACACTATCTTGGCAGTTCCCTTCCTAATTTAAAATTGAACTAAACATTACATTGACGTAACATTACTTTCACGTAACATTACTTTGACGTAAGTTGACTTTTTTATTTTATCACATAAATGGCTTTTCAAAGAAAAAACTTTCAAAGAAAAATGTTGCAGTATTTCTCAGCCTGCACTCAAAGGCCACCTGATTATGTGGTATTTGCTTTGGACTATTGTCTCTATGGCTAGAGTTCGAACCCTGGCTGCTTACCATCCCCTGCAGTCCATCAGGAGTCTTGGACAGGATGTAATAATCTTTCTTTTTTTTTTTTCTTGAAGGATATTTGTGTTAAATTTACAAAACTAACCATCAGCACTTGTGATCAAAACAACATGTAACAAACAGCATTCAGTGATGGTCTGCCACTGGAGCGCAAAACTATTTATCAAGTACCTTGAATGTCATTGCTAGTTGTATAGTTGATCTACTCTGTGTTCATGTTATTTTGATCAGTTTTTTAAATTAGGCAATACGATGAATGGTTATATACAGTAGCATAGAGTTTAAAGAATACCAAATCGTTATTCTTACTAAGTACTAATATTTTTACCAGTAATTCAAGTTGTTTTTTTAAATTTGTTCTTGGGACCTTAGTTCAACCTCTCAATCAAGCTTCTACTGAATTGGATACATAACGCTACTTATTTAAAAAAAAAACTGCTTTTGAGAGGAAGGTGAGCTGGAAGTCTTCAGGATTTTGTTGTTGTTGTTGTTTTTCCTTAGCTCGTTCTGACAATGTCTACAGGTACCTATACTTGGTATGAACAATTCATATCTAGAATATCTAAAGATTTAGCATGTGATTAGCATGTGATTCGGAATCCTAGAAAGTTGTATGGTTGACCAAAGGCATTGACTTTTCAAATGACCCTAAGTTTGAAGACCTCGTTCTGGTGAACCCCATGAGGACCTAGTGTACTGTATGTATTGTCTGTCTTACTTTTACTTGGACATGGACTCTCACATTAGATACAACACGTCTCTGTTTGGGTTCCTTAAGACTTAGAGTTACTGGAAGGGGCCTAACGTCGTATTTCTGAACCAGCGCCCACGGGTACCTTGCTGCGCCACTGATTGAAAGCAAACGATAAGGATAGTAAGTAACAGTTCAAACACATTGACCGGAAGTAACAGTTCAAACACATTGACCGGAAATAACAGTTCAAACACATTGACCGGCAGTAACAGTTCAAACACAGTGACCGGAAATAACAGTTCAAACACATTGACCGGAAGTAACAGTTCAAGCACATTGACCGGAAATAGCAGTTCAAACACATAGACATAAGTAAAAGTTTAAACACATTGATCAGAAGTAGCAGTTCAAATACACTGACCGGAAGTAACAGTTTAAGCATAATGACCGGAAATAACAATACAAGAAATGCAAGATAGAAGAAAAGAAACAGCTAAACAAACAAACAATATTATAGATATATAAAATTAAAGTACCACTTTCCGACCTTGCCATCTAAACGGCAGATAATGTAAAAGTCATCAGTTATATATATAATATATATTAGTAATATATATATATTAGTAATTAAAATTAAACTTAACCTTTTATTTCATCCCTTTTTTTTTAAAATCAAACAAATATCTTATCTTATAAATTACAGACGTTATTTCAAAAAATATTACATCCTAGGCGTGTCACTAGGTTAGTCTAGTCATGCATATTAACCAATGACTTCAACTCTGACCAGTCTTTGGTTTCCCTGGCTGGCTCAGGCAATTTATTCCATGCTCTAATAGCACTGGGAAGAATGAGTTTTTCTACAAATTTGACCAAGCCGAATTGATAAATAAAAAAAAGTGTATTTATTTATTCGCGGCGTAATGATGTTGCCTGAAGCGATGACAAGCGGATGAACTTTGATGATATTTGGCTACATCACGATGTTTGACAGTCTCACTCCTTATTTAAAGCTAGATGTTACGTTGGCATTGCGCTCACTTCTCGATGACTGAATCTAGCGGTACGTTTTGTTCCAACACAAGAAACTTCAAGTATGAAGCATAGAAACACTATTTGGTAAACTGAAACACTGTTTGGTAAACTGAAACACTATTTGGTAAACTGAAACACTATTTGGTAAACTGAAACACTATTTGGTAAACTGAAACACTATTTGGTAAACTGAAACACTATTTGGTAAACTCAAAGTTGAATGCACTAATGAAATCAATTCTAGAGGTGCAGTTTTATCTCTGAAGAGCATGTACGATTAAATATACTATTTTCACGATGAGATCATTTGTTAATGCAAGCGAACACGTCATTGAGGCATCTAGTTTCTCGGGTTTGGTTTTTATAGGACAGATTTTTGTTCCGACAGCTAGCCAAATAGTAATAATTCTAACTGCATATGTAAGCTTTGTGTAGCCTTAAGAGTACTACTTGACTTCCACCACCTCACCCTCACCTATCCGTTTTCAACTATCCCTTTGTCTTTCAGACCGTTGGGGCACCACACTAGATCTGTCGACTGCCTGTCTCCATTCCTCTCTCTTTAGCCTTGGATAGAAACTCTTACAATGACAGTTCCGTCCATTCTTTTATGTTGTCTTCCCTGTCACTTTCTCTGTCTGCCTCTTTTTCTTTCCTGGAACTGTTCCTTGAAAGAAGATCTTTTTGAGCTTTTAGGACCTTGTGATATGGTCATACATTTTCATTTTGCGGTTTTTGACAGTAATACTACTAGAATAATTAAACGAGAAAGTGACGTCAGACTAGTTGACATTTTTCACTTCAAACAATGCGTCATGACCACGCCTCTTGAGATTGACCAATTAGCTAGTAAGTTACTAATAACAATAGAAACAACAATGCTATTTCAACTATGTTTTTTTTTTAGTACTTTATTTTAAAATTATGTTTTAATTGCTCATTTGAGGTGAATTATACAAAAAATATCTTTATTTTTCAAAATGAAGATTTCACTTATAAAAAAGAAATGTCTCTCTTTAAAAAAAGAAACGTATTGTCTTGAACAAAAAACCAAAGAAAGGACTGCGGTGGAAATAAACCTTTGAGGTCATTGTAACCAGGATTAAAACCAGACAGAAGTTAAATGGCATTTTAAAAAATTCTTGCAAAGACATAGGAAGAAGATCTGGTTGTACTTATTGTTCTGATATGTGTACTAGATTTTAGTTTTACTAAATAGTTTTACTATCACGTACTAACTCTTCTCGACGTCTGGTGAGTACACGACACGTCTCTGTTAGTAAGGACATTTCGTGACCTATTCCAATTACTACTTTTGGAGAGATTTGATTAACTTCCCCTGAAGCTAGAAATAGGATTTGTCACGCAGTCAACAACCTACGATACATCTTCAGTCTTCAAGTCTTCACACATTGTTTGTACAGAAATGTTTTCAGCTTTTCCTGTTCCATCATGACAATAGGGACTTAAGTATTATTTTAAACTGTGCTCAATATTTCATTTTTAGAAAAAAAAAAACGCTCACTTCTCCGACTTCAATTTATCAAGGCTCTGAGTATGCCTTAAATATTTACTTTTATAGTTTAGACGATTATTATACCCTACTCTAATTCATCTAATAATCTGGTCCACTATTTTAGCTTTAGATTTATAAAATAGAATTTCAAACGGCTTGTTTCGCGAGGTGCACTCCTTCCATGTTCGTTTGTAGAGTATTTGGCATTTCAAATGTCTCAGAAGGAATGGTTCGTCTTCTAAAAGAGTAAAGACATTAATCTATTTATATTAGGCTGAAAAAAAATGTATATTAGATATAAAACTTTTCATGTTTTTATCATCGCTGTAACGGAATGTAGTGTTTAGGAATAGGTTTCTTCTCCTTAGCCTTGCTGAGATGAGAGCAAAAACAATCAGAAATTACTTTGTTCAGACTGTTGAAAAGATATTTAGGTTTGCCCTAAACATTACATCATAAATCCCATTATAGTTTTTAGATAGTATTAGTAGCTAAAACATCAAAATTGACAACCGCATATAAACACCAGAGAAGAAAACTGCCAACTATAGAATTAAATACATGAAAAACACAGAAAAAGTCGAAAGAAAGAGGAAGTGAGAGGAGAAGAAACTATGAGCGTAAACAAACGATTGCCATGCCAACTGAAGCACGAACACACATTGAAAATCATGCACATAATCAAAAGGATTGTTTTTGATTGATTGCAATTAATTTGCTTTCAAGGAAAAAATATTTATAATATACAATAAAATGTCTAAATGCGAATAACTTTAGTTCTGTGTATAAAAAAAAATAGTTCTGTGGATTTTTCAGGATTTTCTGTATCATTGATGTTGTTCACAATGAACTTTGAGATTATGAACAAAAACTCATCTTTCAATTAAAGAAACCAATCCATAGGTAAACTAATCTTTCAATTAAAGAAATCCATCCATCGGTATACTCATCTTTCAGTTAAAGAAATCCATCCATCGGTAAACTCATCTTTCAATCAAAGAGATTTAATGCATTCGGTAAACTTATCTTTCAAGCAAAGAAATCAATCCATCGGTAAACTCATCTTTCAGTCAAAGAGATTTAATGCATTCGGTAAACTTATCTTTCAAGCAAAGAAATCAATCCATCGGTAAACTCATCTTTCAGTCAAAGAGATTTAATGCATTCGGTAAACTTATCTTTCAAGCAAAGAAATCAATCCATCGGTAAACTCATCTTTCAGTCAAAGAGATTTAATGCATTCGGTAAACTTATCTTTCAAGCAAAGAAATCAATCCATCGGTAAACTCATCTTTCAATCAAAGAGATTTAATGCATTCGGTAAACTTATCTTTCAAGCAAAGAAATCAATCCATCGGTAAACTCATCCTTCAATCAAAGAGATTTAATGCATTCGGTAAACTTATCTTTCAAGCAAAGAAATCAATCCATCGGTAAACTCATCTTTCAATCAAAACGATTTAATGCATTCGGTAAACTTATCTTTAAAGCAAAGAAATCAATCCATCGGTAAACTCATCTTTCAGTCAAAGAGATTTAATGCATTCGGTAAACTTATCTTTCAAGCAAAGAAATCAATCCATCGGTAAACTCATCTTTCAATCAAAGAGATTTAATGCATTCGGTAAACTTATCTTTCAAGCAAAGAAATCAATCCATCGGTAAACTCATCTTTCAGTCAAAGAGATTTAATGCATTCGGTAAACTTATCTTTCAAGCAAAGAAATCAATCCATCGGTAAACTCATCTTTCAGTCAAAGAGATTTAATGCATTCGGTAAACTTATCTTTCAAGCAAAGAAATCAATCCATCGGTAAACTCATCTTTCAATCAAAGAGATTTAATGCATTCGGTAAACTTATCTTTCAAGCAAAGAAATCAATCCATTGGTAAACTCATCTTTCAATCAAAGAGATTTAATGCATTCGGTAAACTTATCTTTCAAGCAAAGAAATCAATCCATCGGTAAACTCATCTTTCAGTCAAAGAGATTTAATGCATTCGGTAAACTTATCTTTCAAGCAAAGAAATCAATCCATCGGTAAACTCATCTTTCAGTCAAAGAGATTTAATGCATTCGGTAAACTTATCTTTCAAGCAAAGAAATCAATCCTTCGGTAAACTCATCTTTCAGTCAAAGAGATTTAATGCATTCGGTAAACTTATCTTTCAAGCAAAGAAATCAATCCATCGGTAAACTCATCTTTCAGTCAAAGAGATTTAATGCATTCGGTAAACTTATCTTTCAAGCAAAGAAATCAATCCATCGGTAAACTCATCTTTCAATCAAAGAGATTTAATGCATTCGGTAAACTTATCTTTCAAGCAAAGAAATCAATCCATCGGTAAACTCATCTTTCAATCAAAGAGATTTAATGCATTCGGTAAACTTATCTTTCAAGCAAAGAAATCAATCCATCGGTAAACTCATCTTTCAGTCAAAGAGATTTAATGCATTCGGTAAACTTATCTTTCAAGCAAAGAAATCAATCCATCGGTAAACTCATCTTTCAGTCAAAGAGATTTAATGCATTCGGTAAACTTATCTTTCAAGCAAAGAAATCAATCCATCGGTAAACTCATCTTTCAATCAAAGAGATTTAATGCATTCGGTAAACTTATCTTTCAAGCAAAGAAATCAATCCATCGGTAAACTCATCTTTCAATCAAAGAGATTTAATGCATTCGGTAAACTTATCTTTCAAGCAAAGAAATCAATCCATCGGTAAACTCATCTTTCAATCAAAGAGATTTAATGCATTCGGTAAACTTATCTTTAAAGCAAAGAAATCAATCCATCGGTAAACTCATCTTTCAGTCAAAGAGATTTAATGCATTCGGTAAACTTATCTTTCAAGCAAAGAAATCAATCCATCGGTAAACTCATCTTTCAATCAAAGAGATTTAATGCATTCGGTAAACTTATCTTTCAAGCAAAGAAATCAATCCATCGGTAAACTCATCTTTCAGTCAAAGAGATTTAATGCATTCGGTAAACTTATCTTTCAAGCAAAGAAATCAATCCATCGGTAAACTCATCTTTCAGTCAAAGAGATTTAATGCATTTGGTAAACTTATCTTTCAAGCAAAGAAATCAATCCATCGGTAAACTCATCTTTCAATCAAAGAGATTTAATGCATTCGGTAAACTTATCTTTCAAGCAAAGAAATCAATCCATCGGTAAACTCATCTTTCAATCAAAGAGATTTAATGCATTCGGTAAACTTATCTTTCAAGCAAAGAAATCAATCCATCGGTAAACTCATCTTTCAGTCAAAGAGATTTAATGCATTCGGTAAACTTATCTTTCAAGCAAAGAAATCAATCCATCGGTAAACTCATCTTTCAGTCAAAGAGATTTAATGCATTCGGTAAACTTATCTTTCAAGCAAAGAAATCAATCCATCGGTAAACTCATCTTTCAGTCAAAGAGATTTAATGCATTCGGTAAACTTATCTTTCAAGCAAAGAAATCAATCCATCGGTAAACTCATCTTTCAGTCAAAGAGATTTAATGCATTCGGTAAACTTATCTTTCAAGCAAAGAAATCAATCCATCGGTAAACTCATCTTTCAATCAAAGAGATTTAATGCATTCGGTAAACTTATCTTTCAAGCAAAGAAATCAATCCATCGGTAAACTCATCTTTCAATCAAAGAGATTTAATGCATTCGGTAAACTTATCTTTCAAGCAAAGAAATCAATCCATCGGTAAACTCATCTTTCAGTCAAAGAGATTTAATGCATTCGGTAAACTTATCTTTCAAGCAAAGAAATCAATCCATCGGTAAACTCATCTTTCAGTCAAAGAGATTTAATGCATTCGGTAAACTTATCTTTCAAGCAAAGAAATCAATCCATCGGTAAACTCATCTTTCAATCAAAGAGATTTAATGCATTCGGTAAACTTATCTTTCAAGCAAAGAAATCAATCCATCGGTAAACTCATCTTTCAATCAAAGAGATTTAATGCATTCGGTAAACTTATCTTTCAAGCAAAGAAATCAATCCATCGGTAAACTCATCTTTCAATCAAAGAGATTTAATGCATTCGGTAAACTTATCTTTAAAGCAAAGAAATCAATCCATCGGTAAACTCATCTTTCAGTCAAAGAGATTTAATGCATTCGGTAAACTTATCTTTCAAGCAAAGAAATCAATCCATCGGTAAACTCATCTTTCAGTCAAAGAGATTTAATGCATTCGGTAAACTTATCTTTCAAGCAAAGAAATCAATCCATCGGTAAACTCATCTTTCAGTCAAAGAGATTTAATGCATTCGGTAAACTTATCTTTCAAGCAAAGAAATCAATCCATCGGTAAACTCATCTTTCAGTCAAAGAGATTTAATGCATTCGGTAAACTTATCTTTCAAGCAAAGAAATCAATCCATCGGTAAACTCATCTTTCAATCAAAGAGATTTAATGCATTCGGTAAACTTATCTTTCAAGCAAAGAAATCAATCCATCGGTAAACTCATCTTTCAATCAAAGAGATTTAATGCATTCGGTAAACTTATCTTTCAAGCAAAGAAATCAATCCATCGGTAAACTCATCTTTCAGTCAAAGAGATTTAATGCATTCGGTAAACTTATCTTTCAAGCAAAGAAATCAATCCATCGGTAAACTCATCTTTCAGTCAAAGAGATTTAATGCATTCGGTAAACTTATCTTTCTAGCAAAGAAATCAATCCATCGGTAAACTCATCTTTCAATCAAAGAGATTTAATGCATTCGGTAAACTTATCTTTCAAGCAAAGAAATCAATCCATCGGTAAACTCATCTTTCAATCAAAGAGATTTAATGCATTCGGTAAACTTATCTTTCAAGCAAAGAAATCAATCCATCGGTAAACTCATCTTTCAATCAAAGAGATTTAATGCATTCGGTAAACTTATCTTTAAAGCAAAGAAATCAATCCATCGGTAAACTCATCTTTCAGTCAAAGAGATTTAATGCATTCGGTAAACTTATCTTTCAAGCAAAGAAATCAATCCATCGGTAAACTCATCTTTCAGTCAAAGAGATTTAATGCATTCGGTAAACTTATCTTTCAAGCAAAGAAATCAATCCATCGGTAAACTCATCTTTCAGTCAAAGAGATTTAATGCATTCGGTAAACTTATCTTTCAAGCAAAGAAATCAATCCATCGGTAAACTCATCTTTCAGTCAAAGAGCGTTGCGTCAGAAAAATCCACTTACCAAGTTTCGACTGCAGCAGTTTATGCGCGTTTAGAATTATTTGAGATAGTTGAGCTGAATACAAGTGTAAAATGATTTTGATTTCACCGTTACTTCGCAGAATGTAAGTCTCAATACTTAAACCATAGCTGAGATGAAAATAGTTGTATTTTATGGGCATCTAGGCATAAAGTCAACGGTATCTAAGGGGCTAGCAACAGGCAATGTAAAAGATGATGCTGCATACTATAAGAACAGAAAGTTTAAGAGCATATTTAGCTCAAACCAATGTCGAAGTACTTTGAAGACACCCACAATAGAGACGGCTTTAAGCAGCTTATTTTTTGTTTTTATACATTTAAAAAAAATAATTTTAATTGCTTTTTTTTTTCTGAAACAATTGAGCTTAGCCTCGATAGTCTAACTAGATATCAAGTAAAATATGTTAGAAATACTTCTTTTAAAATAAAGCTTATTTTGAGTGAATTGCATCTTTTTTTTTTTTTCATCAATAACGAAATTCATCTTTAATATTCTGGACTATGAATAATAATTTTATGCGATTGGAAATCTTATCTTATGTTATATAATACAGACGTTACTTCAAAAAAGAAGATGATTACGTCCTACGCGTCATGCATTCAGTCATGCATATTGCATATTAACCAATGACCTAAATTCTGCCAAGTCGCTGGTTTTCCTGGCTAGCTCAGGCAACCCATTCCATGCTCTAATAGCACTATTTTTAAGTTAAACTTTCATGCGTAAAGAATGCTCAGTGCACTATGGTCCTACAAAATTCCAGCCGGACATACAGAGAGAACTGATCTAAGCTTGAAAAAAAAACAAAAACATTGAAGAGGAAATAGGCCTACATTCGAATCTAATTCATCGGACCTTATCGGGACGCGATCATTTTGGGCTGATCCTCTTAATCAATAATTTCCACACACAAAAAAAGTCATTCTTTAAATAATTGCGAAAAAAATCCTGCTTTGGAAACAAGAAACTGAGACACGAGAGTGTGACAATACGTAAACGCTTACATGTAAAAGTTTCATTTGCATTCTAAAACGTCCGAGAGGAAGTTTTGCTGTTAGAATTTGTTTTAAATTTTTATTTAATTACCCATCCCTCACTAACTCATTCCGTATGGCCTTCGTCCCCCCCCCCCCGAGTGTCCAGCGAGGTCGGCAACGAAATTGATATCTGCACCCTCCCTTTCTCCTTCTCGGGCAGGACACTACCGCCCATAAAAAGAATAACAATAGAGTCAGTTAGTGACATCTTCTCTGTCTAAGTAGTTACTAGGGAAAAGATAACTTTGCAAATTACAACCTTAGTGAACTCCTGACCAGGTCATAAGTTTAGATGGGCCCCTTTGGTTAGCTTTAAAAAAAACAAACTTATAAGTTAAATTCTACTGGACGCGGGTAAATTAGGGATTTAGAAAGCTTTAATATCATTGGGTCTAACGGTCTAACCTCAAACTTGCTTTAAACTAAGATTTAAAATACCCAAAATCTATTTGCTATGCTAATGAGTTTTAGGCCCAATCTATAAAAGAATAGGGTCACACTCAAACATACGCTCACACCCGCCAAACAGATTTCACCAGTTATCAGTCAAAGCTAAAACTTAGTTTCTATCTTATAGCCGCCCGTATTTTTATAACAACCGTGGTAGGTTGCTCTTGTTTATACAAATCATTTATATGTGTATTATTTGGTGTATTCCTTAATACTATCTTATCTTATCTTATCTTATATGATACAGACGTTACTTCAAAAAAGAAGATGATTACGTCCTACGCGTCATGCATTTAGTCATGCATGTTAACCAATGACTTAAATTCAGCCAAGTCACTGGTTTTCCTGGCTAGCTCAGGCAACCCATTCCATGCTCTAATAGCACTAGGGAAGAAGGAGTGTTTGTACAAATTTGTCCTAGCATATGGGACGAGGAATGAGCCTTTATCTTTGTGTCTTTCAGAGTATTTTATTAAATTTCGTTTTTGTATTTGAAGATTATGGTTCAGTGTTTTATGTATGATTGCTACTTTACTTTTGAGCCTTCTGTCCTGAAGGCTTTCTAAATTTAGTGATTTTACTAAAGGTGTTACTCTAGTCAAATGTGAATATTCGTTTGTTATGAATCTCACTGCTCTATTTTGTGTCTGTTCCAGTTTCTTAATGTTTTCTTGAGTTGAGGGGTCCCAAACGGAGGATGCATATTCTATTATTGGCCTAACCAAGGTTAAGTAACATTTTAGTTTTATGTTCTTATTTGATTTATAGAAATTTCTTTTAATAAATCCTAATGCTTTGTTTGATTTTTTTGTAGTTTCATCAATATGTGGATTCCATGATAGTTTTTCATTTATTATAACACCTAGGTATTTTGCGTTTTTAGTCTGTGATACTGGTTTGCCATGAATAAGATAAGTGGAATTAATTTGTTTTAGTTTTTTTGTTACTCTTAACAACTGACATTTTTCTGGGTGGAAAGACATACTCCAATTTGATTCCCATTTCTGTAATTCATCTAATTCTCTTTGTAAAATATCTGTGTCCTGTGTTGTTTTTATTGTTCTATATATTATGCAATCGTCTGCAAATAATCTGACTTTTGTTCCTGCGGTAATGCAATTTGGTAAATCATTTATGTAAATTAAAAATAGTAGTGGACCCAAGACTGTTCCTTGAGGTACACCTGAGTTTACTGTTATCGGTGTTGATTTAGAGCCATTTATTATTACAGTTTGTTCTCTCCCTATCAGAAAATCTTTAATCCACTGATGCAGTGAACCATTAATGCCGAAATATTTTAATTTTTTTAAGCAAACTATGGTGGTGAACTTTGTCAAAAGCCTTAGAAAAATCTAGTAAAATAGCATCTATTTGTTCACTATTATCTAAACCTAATGAAAAATCATCAATTAGTCCTATTAGTTGTGTTTCACATGATCTATATTTCCTAAAGCCATGTTGGTATGGTGTGAGGACATTATGTTTGTCTAAGTGGTTTATGATGTTGCTACATATTATGTGTTCTAGGATTTTACATGTGATGCTAGTAAGTGATACTGGTCTGTAGTTTCCTGGGTCAGATTTTTCTCCTTCTTTAAATAGGGGGTGACATTAGCTTCCTTCCAGTCCTTTGGTACTCTGCCCTGGTTAAGTGAAGCCTGAAAGAGTATTTTGAACACTGGGGCTAGCTCATTGCTTAGTTCTTTGAGTAATCTAGCTCGAATATCATCAGGTCCAGAAGCTTTATTTGGTTTGGTGTTGGCTAATAGTTTTTGAATTCCATTTTCTTGTACTACTATATCTTCTATGTTGTTTACTTGGTTCAAATTCAGTAATATGTCTTTGTCTCCTGGGGCTGAGAATGCTGATGCAAAGTATTTGTTTAGAATGTTTGCTTTAGTTTCATTATCATTATGTATTATGTTATGTTCATCTTTTAATGGCACTACGCCTGTTGTTTCCATTTTCTTAGACTTAATGTATGACCATAGGTTTTTGTTGTTGTCTTTAGATATTACATTGTTTATGTATTCACTCTGCAGCTGTCTGCTTACTTTTTGGGTTAAGTGTTTAATTTTTATATACTTTTTGTAAACTCTTTCTGCATTAGTTTCTTTAAATTTTCTATATAGGTTTTCCTTCTGTTTACAAAGCTTCTTTAGTCTATTATTAAACCAGCATTTATTTATTTTGTTTGATACGTATTTAGTTGGCATATGATTTTCTATAATGCTTTTAAGATGGTTTTTAATGAAATTCCAGAGGTCATCGACTGGTTGGTTAATGTCTTTTTCTAATAAGAATGTTTGTTGAAAGTTTAATGCAGCTTGGTGTAGTTGTGTTAGGTTACATTTATTCCAGAGTAAGATTTTTCTTTTGGGTTTTGTATTGGCTACTGCTTTTATCTGACTGTGTATTTTTATGATCTCATTGTCTGATAGACCAGGGATAATATCATAATCAACTACTAATCCAGGTCTGTTGGTTAAGAAGAGATCTAATGTGTTGTTTAATCTAGTTGGCTTTTTAATGATTTGATCTAAACTTAGGTTGTGTAAAGTTTCTATGAAAAGCTAATTTATGTCCTTAAGGTTTTTGTGTTTATCTATGGTTAGTGTTTTCCAATTTATATCAGGTAGGTTGAAATCACCCATAATCCAAAAAACTGCATTTTTATTTGTCTCTTTAAGTGTAGTAATCTGATTACATAGTTCCTGCATGTATTCTAAACTAGAATTTGGTGGTCTGTAAATGCTGCCTATTATTAGGGATGTTGAGGTGGTATTAATTTTACAAAATGTTGTACTATGTACTTGTACTTACTATGTAAGTATGTGACCTTTTATTTTATCTTCAACACATTGATTGGCACTGGATAGATCCACATGGAGTTGGAGCATAAAGGAAGGGTCACGGATTGCAGATGTCATACACAACGGAAGCAGAAGGAAGGGTGAAAATGCAACGGCGCCTGGTCATCACATATGCCCAGCCTGCGATCGCAGCTGTGTATCAAGGATTGGCCTCTTTAGTCATACAAGAAGTTGCAAAGGGAAAGGATCCACAGAACACATTGCTTATTATCAACGGGATATATTTACGCCTGCGTTGAGTGTTTGATTATTTTCCTCAACCAAGCGTTGAGATGATTTAATCTAGATCTACTGGAGCGATCGGATCTTTTACAAAGATCTCTAATCATCTGTTCTCTTACTGGATCTATGAATATATTTTACTGTATAATATGCCAGTGTATTTTAGTGACGGCATGTGATATACCATTTGACCTAAGGTATTCACTGTTGTTGTAATTTTACTTATATTCAACATCACTATGTTGTGACTAAGATTTGATCATTTCCCCCCCCCCCTTTTTATTTCTACATATTTACCATTTCAATCATATATGATTTATATGAGATTGCCCTCTAGAGACATGTATCTCTCTTCCTTTAGGTTGGTTTTATTACCATATATCTTTGTTCAAATTTAAACATGTTGCTTACTTGTATGACGTTTCTAAATACGTCATGTCATTTGTCCGCTGGTTATTTCCCTTTTATTTTGTTTGATCATTGTATGTAATGTTCAAGTCCCAAGCTTAAACCGGTGGTTTACTTGTATGATCTTGGCATCTTTGCTTATCTTTGATAGCCTTAGGCATCGCATAATGTAGTTATTCCCACCGTTACGCATTCTGTCAAATGTATTAATTAAACGGAATGAGCTCTATGCCTCACATGCACAATCTGATTGATTGCATGGTATAAGAGAGTTCCTACCTATTGCCATGAGGAAGTTTCTAAATGCTTCTTTCTTTTCAGCCTGGTTGTTATTGGTGCTGCAATATTACGCACACTAAGCGTGCAGTTTTTATCACCACTAGATCACCACGCGAATGGGTCTGAAGCATCACCAAATCTGAGCCAACAACGACAGAACTCCCCACCCCTCCTCTGTCAGCAAGAAGGAATCTCTGTAGTGCCCACTACAAACGACCTAAAGCCCGGTGCCCACTACCCATTGCTTACGGTCCAATGCCCAGAGACTTGCGCAGTGTTAGCGCCTACTGACTAGTGTCAAATGCCCACTACCTTTCCCACCTTTCGCTGCGGACGACAAGCTTCCAAGAGTCAACCTCGTCCTTCTACAAGTTAAAGAAGATCAGCCCTGAGTCCATCCTGCATCTACTACACGGATGAGTCCAGCGGCCAACCAACCAGCAGTGAAAGATAAGAAACAAAAATAGACACTTATCTACTCCTCAATATGCAATCTATGATAAGATAAATCTATCCCATTGTCAATCCAATACCCAAATTATTTTCTTTTATTAAATAATTCATATATTAAATATATATTTGGTTCATTTTCTTCTCGTTGTTAGCCCGTAGTGTGCCTGTTCAAAAACTTTCTGATGTGAGCAGGGAAAAATTCAAAATTTACTTCCCTTAGAGTAAACGAACCATTATCTTTTTTTTTTAAAAGGAAAGCTCAGAATTTGCGCTATTCCATTTTAACATTATTTTCGTAAAATATTATAAACTTCGTTATAACATAATAACATAAAAATTTTCTCTTGTTGAGAACTTAAACAATTTATGCTTGGTAATTTGCACGGTCACGTTACTTTACATATAAGTTGTCCTGGTCAGAAAATATACGTACTAACAGAAAGTAGACTGATAGTTTAATGGCGTGAAAGCAACAAAAGCTACCCACTTCATCGGGTCCTGACCTAACTACAGATCTCCTGCTAAATCTCCCCGTAACACTACATCCTCGTTACAAAGAGAAGGGTTAAAGCAAAGTTAAACAAAGAGAACGATTACAAACAAAGAAACTAAAGAAGGTTCCTATGTATAAAAGAGAGAGATGAAACAAGAGTAAAACAAAGAGAAATCAGAGATGAAACAACAAGACGAAAACAAAGAGAAATAGTGAGAGAGGGGTGGGGAGATGTTCAAAGATGTCTGTAGCTTAGCAACCGCTCTAAAAAAAAATCACAAAAGAATATTTTTAAAAAATCTTGGAGCTTAACTATTGCCATCTCCTAATCTCCAGTGTAATTCTTTAATGTTCTAATGACTCAATGCATTGAATGTGACACACAACGCCAAGCTCTTGTTAATGCACACAGGGATCTAGCGCTTAACAACTTTCTAAATGTATCATCGGGTCCTTTACAACAGCCACTGTGTTCTATCTAAATCTACAACATCAGAAGAAATCAATGGAGTTAAGAGTGAACTAGTTTACTTACGAGAGTCTAGGCCGCAGGAGAACAAAAAGAATGTTAGCAAATGACTTCTTGGTATTCTCATTCAATGTACATGAGCAGAAAAAAGAAACCAATATGTATAGAGTGGAATTTGCTTCTTGTCTGAAAATTGACAACTATGGTTTAACCATACCAATGTGACTATAGTAATCTTAACGCTAAACCCACGAAAATATGTAAGCCTAAACTTATACCTAATAACCTAATCCAGCCTCTTCTTAGAGACTACAATAATGATAATCATAACAATAATAATCATTAATTAGATTCCCAGTAAACTGATCTTAGTTTTACATTTTGGTTGGTTCTTCAGTACTGAAAAAAAAAGTGCACTCAACTTTTGTTTGTATACCGGATACTGTTTATACTATTGCGTCAAAGGTGGCTATTAAAAAAGAAAATGTGGGACTTAAAACGATTTGATTGAGGTCTCACTTGATACTATACGCTTTGGAAAAAAAGTGCGAAATAAATTATACAAAAGTAATCAATGCCAGACTTACCTCCCCTCGAGGGATTGAAAGTAAATAGGTGAAACATAGTCACACTTATAAGAGAAACTAACAAGTTCATTGTATTGGTATCTCCCACAAGTCCCCGTGTTTGAAAACAATCTCTTTTCACTATAACACTATTACAGTTGAGAATTAGACATTATAAGATAAAGTACTTTAAACAGATACACTCACCAACTAACCTGCGAAAACAGATACACTCACCAACTAACCTGCGATCTTAATAGAGACTACATACAGTTTAAAAGAAAAATACAATTGATAGCAATTTTTGTTATACATGTTAAAATCTAAATGTAAACATTTTGCTCTCTTCTATTGATTTAAAAAGAAAAGTTCAATGGATAGATTTGGTCTCAAAAACTCATTGCCTTGAGATCTTCCTGGGGTAAAGATGATTAAGTCAAGCAAGACTTAAACTATACATAGATAGTGTTTATTATGTTGAGTTTTTAAAACTAGATATAAATATGTAAATATAGAAGCAGTACTCACGAGACGAGTCTTAGCCGCATGAACAGAGTACATTAAACAGATACAGTCAAGACAGCTTTTTAAACATAGTTTATAGAGGTACACAAAATATAACGAACGAGGCTCTTATAAAAAATAGTCATAACATCGATATCAGAGAGTTAACACAACCAGTGCCGGGTTTAAGCTTATTGACACCTCAGGCTTTCTAATTCAAAGATATCAACGTTTTATTTGAAATGACACGTTTGGAGGAAATAGTAAAACTACATATTGAATTCAACGTTTGAATGTCATCTTTAAAATATTACAATTTTTAACTCTGCTAAACCAGGCTCTTTTAATTTACAGTTCAGTCCCCGACTTTGTAAAACCGGCACTTTTTTTTTTTACACAAAAAATTACATGAATACATTTACACTCGCACACCCATGAGTAAATCAAAACAATAGAACAATTAACAGAGTATACTGAAAGCTGAAATGGAGACAATGAGAGATCCAATGATGACCACTCACGACCCACTCTTGTCCACTCACTTGCCATTGTGAAGTCATAGGTTTCAGGGACGTGGATGAGCAGCAGGTAGTCCCCTTCCTTGTAGATGTGTTCACAGTACCCTGGGGGGAGGAAAGAGACATGCAAGCGTGAGCGAAAGGTGAGGGATGAAATCACATGTAAGTATTGCATGCGTTTATAGAGGTTAGCATAGAAACTCATCTTTAAAATCACAATTATGTATCTAAAGTATACCGGAACCAGTAATTGTGAACATCTTTTCCTTACTATCAGAAGACATGTCAACTGTCACCTGTGAATAGTGTCATGATAGTGCACTAAATTTATGAATCAATTTGGCTCCAATCATAACGAGCAATGAACTCCTTGATAATAGTGTGAGGTTTCAGAACTACGCAATTTTGAGAGCCACCAAAAATCAGAAGCTTCATAGGCTGATAGGTTTTAATTATGGTACTTGCCATTTGAGTCAAGTCTGAACTTCATTAGGATTCAAAACTAAACTACTAGATGTCGTTATCGGCAATCCTTCTATACAAATGTCGCATCTGGATTTATGAATCCCTACTTGAATTATTGAAGTAAAACTATACCGAAAAATAAATAGCAATTCTCTTTTCTTTTGTTAACTTTCTTTTTGTGTTCAGGAGTTGCTTCATAATGAATATATTTCCATTGACTATAATACGATGGCGTATTATTAATTAATTTTTCTTCACGACGAGATTAGATCTTCACCAAAGAAATGTTTGATCCCGCGATGGCTTTTCGACGCATTGACGAACAGTAAATTCATTACTTGAAATATTTATTCTGCAAAACGGAGATGTGGTCTGCAGCATCCAATTATGAATGATAATTATAGAAAAACAAAGAAGAACAAATAAAAAAAAACATGTATACTTTACAACAAGGATGTTACTTCACTTAAAGGGCCCTCTTTATCCGCTGGCACTATGTCTGTGTTTATATTTGTCAACCCCACTTTTTTTATATTTTTACTGAATCTTGACCATTGTTTCATAATTTGTTTGGTAATTTAAGTAATGTCCCATATCATTGCATCACTATCACTAATGTAAATCTATATCCACTATGGTACAAATATGCTTGCTGCAACACATGAGAAACATAATAATAATAATAATCACTTCCGATAAAAAATTGTCAAAAAATTATTTTTTTTTTAAATCCCATGGTCTTAGGCGACCCTTGACAAAGGGTCATTCGACCCACAAAGGAGTCGCGATCCACATGTTGAGAACCACTGGGTTAGAATGTTGATAAATGTAATGCTAGAAGTAAAGGATTGAATACAGGTTTTATTCGTTGATTGCAACAATCATCTCCCTTGAGATTTAGATTTTCACTTAATTTGTTTTTCACCACAGACTTCAGGACTAGACTGGAGTCGCCAAGTCTATCACCCAGCAGTCAATGTCTAATAGGTAGAATTCTCTCTCTCTCTCTCTTATCCCTCTCTCTTTTTCTTTCTTTCTATTTTTCTCTCTTCCTATTTTTCTCTCTTCCTTCACATTTCGTGCACCCATGTTTTCTTTATCTCTGCCTGATTGCCGACAGATCACCGCACTGCCCTGCTAAACTTCCCTTTCTAAACTCCACTGGCCAATGCGGTCATGAGCAGAAGAGGGAGCGAGAAACTGAGACAAACGTCCATTCATCCCACGTGGGAATCGTTGCCTCGAGACCAGAGCGAGGACGATGTGTGTGTGTGTGTGTGTTTGTGTGTGTGTGTACTTGAAGAGGGGGCGGTACAAAAATGTAGGCTATTACAGTCACGCTTGAGCTTCTTTCTAAAACTTACTATACTCTTACACCACTAACTCATGCAGGAAGATTGAATATATCAGAGTGAGAGGGGTGAGATAATTCCTGCATTTTATAAAATATTTGTAAATAATTGTCAGTCGTTGACCTCCTTTATAAATTTATTTATTATAATTTTTGTTTGCGTGATAATATAACTCAAATAGCATCACATTGTGCATGTGGTTGAATATTAGAAACTAGCCGACCCGCGGCGTAGCATACGCCGCTATTTAGTGACGGCTGAACACTTCCTGAAAGACACAGTTGTCCAAAAGGGGTGGGTTTGGAACTTTGGGCAAACGACTGTGTGCACATACCTGGAGAGTGAGGAAGGCGCGGATGTGGGTAGGAGGGGGGCGGGAGGAGGGTTAGAGATTCGGGTGCGTGCGACATGGTTGGGCGACGTAGAGAATAATATTTACAGAAAAGATTACTTGTTCTCCCCCCCCCCCCCTTTTTTTTTCTGAGCCGCGCTCTCTGTCGCCGCGAAAGTTACATGGAGTAACTCTAGTCCGACTTGCAGAAAAAAAATAAGTTTTCTTTCCATGAGTTTTTCATCGAGGGTTATAGAGTCGGCGTGCGTACGTGGTGTGACGTGAGTTTGGGCGACGTAGAGAATTATATATACAGATGATCGTTTAACCCCTACCCCCCCCCCCCCCACTACACTTACGGAATTAGTAGTTTCGCTTCATTCTTTTTTTTTTTTTTTTTGTTATATAGGTGTTGGTCTCGGATTGGAAAAGGGGGGGGGGGTTCAAAACATTCCATGGCTACATTCATGGAATTTGTTAACCTAAGTTTTGGTTTAGTGTTTTGTTTCGTGGCTGGAGGATGTTCCTCAACACCATCCCTCCTCCCTGAATTTGGTAACGGTAGTTTGCTTTATTTTTTTCAAGTCATGAATTCTCGTAGATTTACTTTATTAATAGAGCCAGCTATTGGTAGGAAAACATTCTGCTCAATAGTTCTGAAAAGGGGGAGGGGGACAATGATACACGAGTCTTCCACCTCCTCGCTACGGCCATATAATGAGTATTTCGTTAGGTTTTGCTTTTTAATTTTAGGTCATGCTTTGATGTTTTACGAACTATTGATATTTTACATTCCAGCGTTCCGTTCTAGACGTGTCTCCAAGCTAAGGAATTGTAATATTATGTCATTCATTAAGAAGATTTCAAGAACCTACAGCGTTTTTTGTTTAGTCCTATCTAGATCTATTTACTTATGTAAACAAAATATATTTTTACGAGCATAAATTATGGACAGTGAATAAGAAAAGACATAATGTTCTGTTAAAAGTTCCAGGTTAGCGGTGTGTTTTTTTAAGAAAATATTTTGTAAAGCTCTGTTCTAATACATACACACAGAACACAGAGTCGTTTCACAAGGCAGAATGGATGTATACGTCTCACAAGGCACAATGGATGTAAACGTCTCACAAGGCAGAATGGATGTATACGTCTCACAAGGCAAAATGGATGTATACGTCTCACAAGGCAGAATGGATGTATACGTCTCACAAGGCAGAATGGATGTATACGTCTCACAAGGCAGAATGGATGTAAACGTCTCACAAGACAGAATGGATGTATACGTCTCACAAGGCAGAATGGATGTATACGTCTCACAAGGCAGAATGGATGTATACGTCTCACAAGGCAGAATGGATGTAAACGTCTCACAAGACAGAATGGATGTATACGTCTCACAAGGCAGAATGGATGTATACGTCTCACAAGGCAGAATGGATGTATACGTCTCACAAGGCAGAATGGATGTAAACGTCTCACAAGGCAGAATGGATGTATACGTCTCACAAGGCAGAATGGATGTATACGTCTCACAAGACAGAATGGATGTATAAGATTCCTATCACATGCACTTTGATCTTTTCTCACGTACTTTAAGTTCATTTATTTTTGAATGAGAGAGACATGTATAAATAGCTGATGCATCTGAATGATGCTTAATAAAAGTATTGTTATGATTAAAACGTTCATCTGCCTTTGGACTTTAAGATGTGATGGAATAATTTTATTGGTCCAAACAAATGGAAATTCCGTTTGACATCCATTTTCCACCTCAAAGTTACTAAAATAACAATATAGATGTAGATACGAACAACATTATGAAACATTTGCACAAATACAAGCGTACTTACGATCAGCGCCTTATTTTATGTACTTCTCTGTGACAAGTGACCTTGAGACAATCTGACTGAATGTGACAAGTGCCCTTGAGACAGCCTGACTAAATGTGACAAGTGCCCTTGAGACAGTCTGACTAAATGTGACAAGTGCCCTTGAGACAGCCTGACTAAATGTGACAAGTGCCCTTGAGACACCATGACCTAATGTGACAAGTGCATTGAAACAGCCTGACTAAATGTGACAAGTGCCCCTGAGACACCATGACTGAATGTGACAAGTTCCCTTGAGACACCCTGACTGAATGTGACAAGTGCCCATGAGACAGCCTGACTAAATGTGACAAGTGCCCTTGAGACACCCTGACTGAATGTGACAAGTGCCCTTAAGACACCCTGACTGAATGTGACAAGTGCCCTTGAGACAGCCTAACTAAATGTGACAAGTGCCATTGAGACACCATTACTAAATGTGACAAGTGCCCTTGAGACACAATGACTGAATGTGACAAGTGCCCTTGAGACAACCTGACTAAATGTGGCAAGTGTCCTTAAGAAATCCTGACTAAATGTTACAAGTGCTCTTGTGACACCCTGACTGAATGTGGTAAGTGCCCTTGAGACAGCCTAACTAAATGTGACAAGTGCCATTGAGACACCATTACTAAATGTGACAAGTGCCCTTGAGACACAATGACTGAATGTGACAAGTGCCCTTGAGACACCCTGACTGAATGTGGCAAGTGCCCTTAAGACACCCTGACTAAATGTGGCAAGTGCCCTTAAGACACCCTGACTGAATGTGGTAAGTGCCCTTGAGACACCATGACTAAATGTGACAAGTGCCCTTGAGACACCATGACTAAATGTGGCAAGTGCCCTTGAGACACCATGACTGAATGTGACAAGTGCCCTTGAGACAACCTGACTAAATGTGGCAAGTGTCCTTAAGAAATCCTGACTAAATGTTACAAGTGCCCTTGTGACACCCTGACTGAATGTGGTAAGTGCCCTTAATACAACTTGACTGAATGTGACAAGTGCCCTTGCGACAACCTGACTAAATGTGGCAAGTGTCCTTAAGACACCCTGACTAAATGTGGCAAGTGCCCTTTTGACACCCTGACTGAATGTGGTAAGTGCCCTTTAGACAACTTTACTGAATGTGACAAGTGCCCTTGATACACCATGACTAAATGTGACAAGTGCCCTTGAGACACCCTGACTGAATGTGACAAGTGCCCTTGAGACAACCTGACTAAATGTGGCAAGTGTCCTTAAGAAATCCTGACTAAATGTTACAAGTGCCCTTGTGACACCCTGACTGAATGTGGTAAGTGCCCTTAAGACAACTTGACTGAATGTGACAAGTGCCCTTGAGACACCCTGACAGAATGTGGCAAGTGCCCTTGAGACACACTGACTGAATTAGTCTATTTAGTTATATTCAAACCCCAACTAAATCAACAAAAAAAACAATGACCCTCTCCATTCGAAAGTTCCAGATCTGTCCTACACTCCAAGTGCTACGGAATGTCTTGCGCGCTGAACTGGTTATCTTCAATTCTCATCATTCCCACAACCCATTCATTCCTCACCGGCTTACAATACCCATGTCCTTTCTAAGTTTTCCTACACATAACAAGCTTCCCCTCGCACACCCAACCAGCTTTCATTTAAACACCCAACCAGCTTCCACTCGCACACCCAATCAACTTCCACTCGCACACCCAACTAGCTTCCCCTCGCACACCCAACCAGCTTCCACTCGCACACCCAACTAGCTTCCCCTCGCAAACCCAACCAGCTTCCATTAAAACACCCAACCAGCTTTCATTTAAACACCTAACCAGCGACCTCTCGAACACCCAACCAGCTTCCCATCGCACAACCAACTAGCTTCCCCTCGCAAACCCAACCAGCTTCCATTTAAACACCCAACCAGCTTCCCCTCGCAAACCCAACCAGCTTCCATTTAAACACCCAACCAGCTTCCACACTCAAACACAACCAGCTTCCATTTAAACACCCAACCATCTTCCCCTCGAAAACCCAACCAGCTTTCCTCCCCACAATTAACCATCTTCCACTTGCTAACCAAACCAGCTTCCCTCCCGACACCTAACCAGCTTCCCCTCGCACACCCAACCAGCTTCCCCTCGCAAACACAACCAGCTTCCATTTAAACACCCAACCAGCTTCCCCTCGCACACCCAACCAGCTTCCCTCCCCACACTTAACTAGCTTCCCCTCGCACACACAACCAGCTTCCCCTCGCAAACTTAACCAGCTTCCACTCGCACACCCAACTAGCTTCCCATCGCACACCCAACCAGCTTCCCATCGCAAACCCAACAAGCTTCCATTTAAACACCCAACCAGCTTCCACTCGCAAACACAACCAGCTTCCATTTAAACACCCAACCAGCTTCCCCTCGCAAACCCAACCAGCTACCATTTAAACACCCAACCAGCTTCCACTCTCAAACACAACCAGCTTTCATTTAAACACCCAACCATCTTCCCCTCGAAAACCCAACCAGCTTTCCTCCCCACAATTAACCATCTTCCCGTCGCTAACCCAACCAGCTTCCCTCCCGACACCTAACCAGCTTCCCCTCGCACACCCAACCAGCTTCCCCTCGCAAACACAACCAGCTTCCATTTAAACACCCAACCAGCTTCCCCTCGCACACCCAACCAGCTTCCCTCCCCACACTTAACTAGCTTCCCCTCGCACACGCAACCAGCTTCCCCTCGCAAACCCAACCAGCTTCCCTCCCCACACTTAACCAGCTTCCCCTCGCAAACCCAACCAGCTTCCATCCCCACACCCAACCTGCTTTCCCTCGCAAACCCAACCAGCTTCCCTCCCCACACCTAACCAGCTTCCCTCCCCACACCTAACCAGCTTCCCCTCTCAAACCCAACCAGCTTCCCTCCCCACACTTAACCAGCTTCCCCTCTCACACCCAACCAGCTTCCCACTCAAACCCAACCAGCTTCCCTCCCCAGACTTAACCAGCTTCCCCTCGCACACCTAACCAGCTTCCCTCCCCACAACTAACCAGCTTCCCTCCCCACACATAACCAGCTTCCTCTCTCAAATCCAACCAGCTTCCCTCCCCACACCTAACCAGCTTCCCTCCCCACACCTAACCAGCTTCCATCCACACACAGAACTTGCTTCCCTCCCCACACCTAACCAGCTTCCCCTCTCAAACCCAACAAGCTTCCCTCCCCACACCTAACCAGCTTCCTTCCCCACACCCAACCAGCTTCCCTCCCCACACCCAACCAGCTTCCCCTCGCAAACCCAACCAGCTTCCCCTCGTAAACCCAACCAGCTTTCTCTCGCTAACACAACCAGCTTCCCTCCCCACACCTAACCAGCTTCTGCTCTCACACCTAACCAGCTTTCCTCCGCACACCTAACTAACTTCTCTCCCCACACCTAACCAGCTTCCCCTCTCAAACCCAACCAGCTTCACTCCCCACACCCAACCAGCTTCCCTCCCCACACCTAACCAGCTTCCTCTCTCAAACCCAACCAGCTTCATTCCCCACACCCAACCAGCTTTCCTCCCCACACCCAACCAGCTTCCCTCCCCACACCTAACCAGCTTTCCTCCCCACACCCAACCAGCTTCCCTCCCCACACCTAACCAGCTTCTCCTCTCAAACCCAACCAGCTTCACTCCCCACACCCAACCAGCTTCCCTCCCCACACCCAACCAGCTTCCCTTCGCACACCTAACCAGCTTCCCCTTGCTAACCCAACCAGCTTCACTCCCCACACCCAACCAGCTTCCCCTCGCAAACCCAATCAGCTTCCCTCCCCACACCTAACCAGCTTCCCCTTGCACACCCAACCAGCTTCCCTCCCCACACCTAACCAGCTTCCCCTCTCAAACCCAACCAGCTTCCCTCCCCACACCTAACCAGCTTCCCCTCGCAAACCCAACCAGCTTCCCTCACTACACCCAACCAGCTTCCCCTCTCACACTTAACCAACTGCCCTTCTCACACTTAACTAGCTTCCATTACCACACCTAAATAGCTTCCCTTCACAAAACCCATCCCTTCTACCGACCCTCGTCCTTTATTTACCAATTGAATTAAAACCAGACCCTGGCAACAGTTCCATAGGAAACAAGGTTACAAAGACAGTTTGTGTGGACACAAACTCAAAATCGGTCCCCTAAGTAGTCCCCCCCCACTCCACAGGCAGGTAAATAGGCAGATTTCGTATTTTCAGAAAGAATATGAGAATAAAATTCTATCAAAAGCAAATAACAAAGAAGAATGGAGAAAGAAGGTTGAAAGATCTTGTGTGGTGCCCCAAAGGTGCAGCAGACCAAGGGATAGGTGAAAGTGTAGGTGAAGTTAGATGTGAACCTGGCCAAGCTGATGTCATATAATGATTATGTAATTGATCTAATTGTTTTTGTAAAGAGTCAATCTCTTATTCAAGCCTAGAAAAGAGAATCCTTCAGTTGGGTGTATTTCCGTAAAGATAACAAGTACTATATTGTTCTGTGCTGAGTTATGATTCGTAGTTATGGTTCACGCGATAACATGTAAAACTACTTTTTAATTGTTTTAAACTATGTTCCACTTATATGCATACTCAATAGATTTTGGTCTCTTTAAAAAAGTAAACATTAGTATGACAGAAATGACCTAACTTTGCAATACAAGTGTAACAAAAAAAATATTTTTTTTTTAAATAAAAATCTAAAACCGTTTGCATAAATGTGCTAAAAAATGTAAAGAGTCACCTCACTTAATAAATAACTCCCGTGTTTGTAACTATTAATAGCAGCAATAGTAATATTAATAGTGCTAAAAAAATACAACTTTGTGATAGATAGATAGATAGATAGATAGATAGATAGATAGATAGATAGATAGATAGATAGATAGATAGATAGATAGATAGAAAGATAGATAGATAGATTTTATGCAAAATTCAAAAAATTGAATTATTTGCTAAAATCGTTAAAAGACGTGAGATATTGTATGAATATAATTGTATGTAGACTTTGCGTTTCGGTTGAGTAAATGGACAGCTATAAGAATTTTCTTGATTAACTAGACAAAGTGGACAGAATATTATTATGTGGTTTAGTTTAAAATAGTAATCTTCTTTATTATTCCAAAGACCAGTGGGACAGTAATTATAACAAGACATGTAACTTTAAAAAAAATGAATAAACACATATCCACTTTAGAGCGCTATTTTGATTTACTAGTCCACCCGCGGCGTAGCATACGCCGCTATTTAGCAGGGCCGGCCTTAGGCCACTGCAACCTTTTCATAGGCCCCGCGCTAATTCTAGCTGTAAATTATTAAATAAAACCATTTTATAACTGATAACAGATTTCGCGGCCTCCTGATTTACCAGAAACTCCTGGAAATCTCCTGAAATGGCAAAATATATAAAAAAGTCCTGAAAACTTATAAAATCTCCTGAAATCTAGACTAAATTGTCATTTTGGTGTGTCATCGAATATGAAAAACGCCAATCCTAAGCGCTATTAAAAAAAAACACCAGCAGTAAATGTGGAATATGGTGAAAAAAGCTTCTCGCACCTAAAACTAATGAAGTATTACTTGAGGTCACCAATTCACGAAGATAGATTGAAACATTTGGTAATTCTTGCTATTGAGCTTTTGCTATGTAGGAAACAAAATTTTTATGATATACTGTATTAATTCGCTACACGCAAAGCTCGCAAAGTAGTTCTGTACGTAGTAAAGAATAAATAAAATGCAAATACGAATTTATTTTCTAATACAAACTCTTAAATTTCACTTATTATCCGCTTCCCTACCCAAACTTGGCCCCGCGAAATTCGCATAGGGCCCCACAATGGTTAAGTCCGGCACTGCTAATTACACACACACACACATATATATATATATATATATATATATATATATATATATATATATATATATATATATATATATATATATATATATATATATATATATATATATGCATAGTAGATTAATCTCTTTCCATGACTTTTTGGTCACAATGGTTAAGTCCGGCCCTGCTATTTAGTGTTTGTAAAATGTTTGTTTGTAAAATGTTTTACAATGTTTCGGATGTTCCTTTAGAGTTGAGATAGTTTACTTCCTAGTCCAAACCTTCTTCAGGACAAAGAGGGATGGGGGCGGGCAGGGTTTGATACCTTTAAACGAATGTCCAGCGCGAAGGCAGCCATCCGTAGTGTGAACACTACTCTTGTGTTCTCGTGGGGTGACTATCAGCAGAAAAAAGAGAGTGATCTTTCCTTTACTTCTTACTACTCGACAAAACTCTTGAGGGAAGAAGAGAATTATATAGATAGATAGATAGATAGATAGATAGATAGATAGATAGATAGATAGATACTCTCATGGGCGTAGCCAGGATTTTTTTTCGGGGAGGGTTTTGGGGGGGGGGATTCCCCCCCGACCTCCCCCCCCACCCCCCCGGCGAAAAAAAAAATATATATATATATATATATATATGTGTGTGTACCTAATTAATCTTTATTACATTCTGACCCTTTCGGAAGACGTTTATTGTTTATTGTAGACTCCCCGCCCTTGCTAGCAAGGGGGTCTGGGGGAGTTCGAGCACTATTTCTGGTATTGAAAGCCAACAAAATGCATATTCTGAGGTATCTACAGTGCATTATCTTGCTATTAAAAAGTTTTATTTCAAAAACCTAATGTGCTATTCTTACTGACTTTAAACCCTCTCGCGCCGTTCGGCGCATTTTCCGGCAAGCTGTTTCCGCAACTCTTATTTTGCGTAATTCATTTTGTCGGAAAACATGTCCCGCAAAACCTCATGCGACGCTCTGTCATAACCTTACTAAGGATTCGACCCCCAGTTCGGCATACGATTTCTTTGATTTAGACTCGATCTCTATGACTGACTCCTAAAATCTGTCTTAGCCATCTTTGTTGAGACACATTTAATGATTTTCAATTTCGGCAGAAGACTATTCACACTTAATTAATGGAGCCCAAGCCACTGGTAGAAATTTGTAACCTTTTTTAACTACGCTCTTGGAATTGCATGCCTGTATTTCGCTTTAGATTTTATATCGAAAAAGAAAGTTTTTTCGTCAAATCATCTGTTGAGGGGTTTTAAACTAAAAAATCTCTGGGTTTTTTTTTTTGTTTTGTTTTTAATTCAAAACCCCATTTAGCTACGATCATAGAATTTGGTGACTGTAGTTTGCTTTAAAATAATATTGAAGAGAGAGGTTTTCAACTCTAAACGCTCTGTAGGGGAATTTTAAACTCAAAACCATCTGGAGGGGTTTTAAACTTTAAAGAAAAAGCCATCTGGAGGAGGGGGATTTAAACTCAAAACCCCTTAGGCTACGCTCATAGATTTTATAGTGTGTAATTTGCTTTTTTTTTTATTGAAGAGGTACTTTTTAGCTTCAAACCCCAACTGGAAGGGGGAGGGGGGTTAAACTCAAAACCCTTTTGGCTACGCTCATAGAATTTTGAGTGTGTAATTTGCTATTTTTATATTGAAGATGGGGTTATTGTAAATTTTGGATGGGGTTTTAAAATCAAAATCTTCCTCAACTGTGCTGTTGGAATTTGGGGATTGTTGTTTGCATTTTTTTTTGTTTTGTTTTATAGAAGAGGGGGATTTAACTGCAAAAAACCTCTGGTAGTGGGTTTAAAATTCAAAACCCCCTGTAGGGGGTTTTAAACTCAAAGCCCCCTGGTAGAGGGATTTGTATCTCAAAACCCCCTGATAGGGGTTTTTAAAATCTCAAAACCCCCTGGTAGGGGGATTTAAACTCAAAACCCCCTGGTAGAGAGTGTTTAACTCAAAACTGCATCGGCTCTGCTGTGGTAAGTGATGATTTAGTATTAAAATCTCACCTAAAATAAACAAAATGAAAGCAAAAATCAGTCACTTAATTAAGAAAACTTAGTTTTCTTTCCTTTTATTTATAGTAACACCACTTTGATTCAAAAATAGGTAAACAAACTTACAGGATATAAGTGGTGTGATAGAAAAATATCCAGACTTACGTACCTCATGTGGCGTACGGAATTAAATTTTTGCTAGAATTTACAATTCAGAATGATGCCTTAAGTTTGGTAATCATGTTTACACATTTATGAATATATGTCTATGATGTGTTAGTGCAGTGGTTCTCAACCTGTGGGTCGCGACCCCTTTGGGGGTCGATTGATGATTTGCCAGGGGTCGCCTAAAACCATCGAAAATATGGATTGTTTTTTTGTCTATTCTTCTATTGCTGTGTGTGTGCGTGTGGGTGGGGGTCGCGGCAGAGTGGGAAATGGTAAAAAGGGGTCGCCGAGTTTAAAAGATTGAGAAACGCTGTATTTAGTGTATTACTTAGATTCTCTCGCGCCGTTCGAAGCATTAAGCAGCAAGCTGTCTTCAAAAAAAAGATCTGTCACTGGCAATGTCTGAAGCCTCTTCCCACATTGTGTCCACTGCTGTGAAGTCCTCCGTGAAAGTGTGGCGCCAAGTTATATGAGGACGTTCCTGTTTGCGCTTTCCTCGTATTGGCTTCCTTGTAGGGGATGGGAATCGAACCCAACGTTTTAAGTTCGTGTTCGGTTGAGTTCGGTCATATTTCAGTTCGGAGTTCGGTTCGTTTCGATGACGAGTATAGTTCGGGTTCGGTTCGGTCCGGTCAGGTTTATTTAAAGTTCGGCTTCGGTTCGATGTTATGAAATTATGTAATAGACAAAATTAGGTACATGTAATAATGTCTAATGCATTTCTCGTTTTCTACATTCTATGAACTAATGTCGAATGTACGTGTGGTCTGGTGAGGTCTTCTTTCTTTGAGATGAACATTAAAAACTTTTCTCCTTCTCTCTGCTTGCATGTGCTAATAGATTAGCGACAATGAATTCATAATTCATGAACTTAGCCAGGTATAAACCAATGAACAATGTCAATGATTATATGAACATTCTCTGAATATAGATGACTGCTCGACCGTGGTGTACAGTCCGGACGCAGATCCGTTAACAAGTTTGTATTGTGTGTTATTGTAACTGAAATAGAAACTGGATTTTTTAAAACAATTACAATTTCTGAGAATTATTCTGATGCTTCATGCTTGATACACATTACTGTCCCTCATATATTTATGATTATGTTACCGGCAACGTACGAAATGCCGATTCGTATATAATGCCTTCTAGAATGTCTAGGCATAAACATTTAACAGACAGGATTAACACAGCGATTGGACCCCAGGATGTCCAGCTAACTACTGTCAAAAACAACGCAAATTCAAACTCTATAGCCATACCACAAGGTCCTCTGGGTTCGCAAAGACCATCCTTCAGAGAATAGTGTAACAGAAATAGCGATGGGAAGACAGCCTAAAACAATGCACAGGCCTGTCATTGAAAGAAATTCTATTCAAAGCAAAAGACAGAGAAGAATGGAGAAAGATGGTCAACAGATCTTGTCTGGTGCCCCAATGGTTCAACAGACTAAGAAATAGGTAAAGGTGCAGACATAGATAAATGTTTTGCAAAATTAAAAAAAAAAAACACATAGCTAATGTGTATAAAAGAAGTGAAAAATTATTTAATTACAATAGCAAATCATGTATACTTATATTTCCTTATAAATTACAGAGTTTACTTGAAAACAAAAAATAAGATGATTACGTCCTACACGTCATGCATCTAGTCATGTGTTTTACCAATGACTTAAATTCTGCCAATTCATTGGTTTTCCTGGCAACCCATTGTATGCTCTAATAGCACTAGGGAAGAAGGAGCATTTGTACAAATTGGTCCTAGCTTATGGATTGAGGAATGTGCCTTTATCTTTGTGTCTTTCTGAGCATTTTATTAGATTTTGTTTTTGTATTTGAAGATTATGATTCAGTGTTTTATGTATAATTGCTACTTTACTTTTGAGCACAGATTGAATAGTTTTCACTTGCGCTGCCTGAGACGCATAATGCGCATCTCTTGGAGGGACCATGTTTCCAATCAGGAAGTTTTGAGATTGGCCAGTATGAACAGCATGTATACTCTCCTGGCACAAAGAAGACTACGCTGGCTCGGATATGTCACCCGTATGCCAGATGGTAGAATCCCGAAAGATATCTTATATGCTGAGCTTGTGGAAGGAATCAGACCCAAGGGCCGCCCAAGACTAACCTATAGAGATGTCTGCAAGCGAGACATGAGAGCCATAGACATCAACGAAGGTATGTGGGAAGAAATGGATAAAGACCGGAGTGCATGGAGACAGACTGTGCGTGCTGGGATGATTCTCGCTGAGAGCAAAAGAAACGAAGCGGCCTTAATCCAGAGAAACAAAGTAAGCTGCCCTGTCAGCTAGCCCTGAATCAGATGCATACACATGCACCATACTGTTGAGTCTTCTATCCTGAAGGCTTTCTAAATTTAGTGATTTTACTAAAGGTGTTACACTAGTCAAATGTGAATATTCGTTTGGTATGAATCTCTGTTCTATTATGTGTCTGTTCTAGTTTCTAAATGTTTTCTTGAATTGTTGGGGAGAGGTACGTAGCTTGTAGCAGTGGCGTCACTAGAAGTGCGAGGGCCTACTGCTGCCTACTGCTGCAGACCTGCCCCATCACCAGGAAATTCCTCCATGGACACTGATAAAGGGACTACAATGAATTTTGTTTCTCTTTAACGAAATTCGACCTCGGCAATGACAGAAAATGAAAATTCGTTCGTTTCTGATATAATAATAATATTTATTATCATTGTTTGTCTTACACTGTGCATCATACACACACACACACAAAACATCATTAGAGCAAATAAATTATACCATAGCACACAAAATATACTGCGTGTGTGACTAAGAGAACCGAGGCTCCCGGGTTTAAATCTTCGTGAAGACTGGGATTTTTAATTTCGGTCTCTTTAGGGTGTCTCTGAAGCTACACAGCTCTAATAGGTACTTGGGTAAAAGTAAAGTTGGTTGGTCGCTGTTCTGACCACTTGACACCCTCGTTAACCATAGCCACCAAAACAGATAACCTTTACAAAATCTGTCCTATAGATCACAAGATCTGAAAGGGGATAGCTACTTACTTTACAAAATGTAGGCTACGTTCACGCCTCAATATCATTTAAAAATTCTACGCAGTAGCATAAAAAGCATGTGACCACTGGGCAGCGCCATTATTTCTAGTTCTCCCGACTTAGTTCAAGTGTGTTAAGCTCAACACCCCCAACCCACCCACCATTTAAACAGAAATTAGTCCAAAACTGAGAATCAGTTTTAAGTGTGTCTGTGTGTGTAGTCGTTTCATCTTACTCATTCTAGTGCATTAGTAGCGACTTTTGGTTGCTCTGCTCAAAACTATCTAGGTCGCTGATCATTAAGGAATGCTTTTAGGTCAAACTGGTTTTTGATGTCCGCTGTCACTTGGAATCACGCGTTCTCGCTGACATGCACGCTGACACTTTGTCTTTCGCGACGGCATTTAGTGGCAATCATTGATCCCTAGGAGCAACGGTCACTGTTAATGTTGTTATATTTTCGGAGGTCCATCAATCATTCAAAATAGTAAATTGCGGACCACAGAGGTCACGTGGTTGTCAATCTATTGCAGTACCCACTCTGGCCTTGTTTGATGGTTTATTCCAACCAATTTAATAAGATAATATAACCCACCCCCCGCCGCCAAGTACTCATTCATAACATCCGGTGAAAATATTCAAGAACTAATACGATCTTCGTGTCTCCTCTCTTCCACAATCCCTCGACCTGTTTTCTACACATTTCTAACTTCCCTCCAATTTCTTATATTATACCAGGGGCGGACTAGCTATATGGACAAACTGGTAAATGCCCGGTGGGCCGGCACCAAAAAGGGCCGGTCTTGTCGCAACCAAAGAAATTTTTAATGCAAACTTTTGTTTTTAAATAAAAAGTGACAGCAGATGCCCGAACACGTTTTATTTATTTATTTGTTTATTGGACAATTAATTTTGCTTGAAATTCAACATGAATATAAAAAACTTTACACTTTACAAACTGTACATATTATCATTTGCAAAACGTTAGACCGTATTTTTTGTACTATGCACGTGCGGCATAGAAAATTAGTTTTGATATCTTCGAGGTGGTGTTTGGCCTCATCATTTTTGCTGGTCGGCCCTCCCATTGACAGTGTTACAAAAAAAAATAATTTTGCTATTGTAATTAATGGCAAGCCAACGCATAGTATAAAGTCAATAATGACGTGAATTCCTGAAGTAACGACCTAGTTTGATATAGCGCTGTCATATCCGATATCTAATGGAATGAGATTTATATTTTAAATAATCAAGGCTAGATTTAAAGGAAGGCAGGCCTGGCTAAAGCTCCGGGGAATACACAAGAAATGCGCCTCCACACAAGAAAAATATACCTGGAATTTCGGTGGCTGAGTGGTTAAGCGTTTCATCCAAACCTGGAATCCTGGGTTCGAATGAATCTCGTGGAAGACTGGAATTCTTAACTTCAGGTTTTTAGGGCATCCTTGAATCCAGCCCACACTAAGGGGGGGACCTGACTTTAATTGGGGGGAAAGTAAAGGCGGTTGGTCATTTGTGATGGCCACACGAAACCCTGCTCGTTAACCGTTAGCCAAGAAACAGATGACCTTAACATCATCTGCCCTATAGACCGCAAGGTCTGAAAGGGGAACTTTGACTTGCATTATAACAACTCCTAGAGTTCAATCGAGTACTATGTTTTCTAGTTGTCGTTGAGCTGTGTCCCATCTCCTCCGTCACCACACCATTGGAATGGAGGCAAGGGAAATAACAAATGAGACAGCTATAACGACTAAGGCCCCATTCAATGAGCCAGAGCGATGTTTCTATGCCCTAACGCACTACAACGTTCGATCTCGCTCTCTCTTAAAATTATTCTGTTTACAGACCTGGCCTTAACATCTGGCCAACAATTGATCCCCTGGATGGCAATCTGGATTCGGCTGTGTAGCGCCCACTCTCTTCCGTAAAAGCTGTCCAGGCCATGACACTCGACCAAAAACACAGATGCTTTAAAACCTATCACGTACATATGCTGAGAGTCATACAAAAAGCATTGATCGTAATATACATTTGAGAGCTGTGTAGCACTTGTGAATATTGAATGCAAGATGTCCTCCCACCTACATGTCGTTATGTATCTTGGATGTCTCACTTAAACTTCCCTTAGTACTAAATTATTAATTAATTGGTTAATTTTAAGACTGAATCGTGTAGTGTCGTCGACTATGAATAATCAAGCACAATTTCAACTTGATCCGAAAATGGGAAGTGGGGGAATAATACACAATAATTATACACCAAATAAATAATTAAGCAAATGGCTAATTGTTTTAAACTCGATCAGAGAATGAGAAATGTGAAAAAAAAAACATGTTCAAATTTTTACCAGACAGAGAGAATTGATATAATAAGATTTATATAGATTAAGAGTAATAGGCTTACTATATTTTTTCTCTCTTTCCCCCACCCTCTCTCTCTCTCTCTCTCTCTATCTCTCTCTCTCTATTTTGCAAGAAAAATTATAGCTCTATAACAAAAAACCAAGTTTCATACGTATCGAAAAATTGAATTGTTAAAATATTTAAGTTTCTTATAAAATATTTTTATTTATTTTTTCGAAGACACTTTTTTTTTCGGGGCCGACTCTTAAATTCTAACGGGGGTATCTTTTGTTACAAAGCTTATATCAACTCACTCTGTCTGTCTGTCTGTCTGTCTGTCTTTCTGGTAAAAATATGTAAACGTTGTTTCTCCGACACCCATTCTCGGACATATAACAAATGTTTAGACCAAAACACACCGCAATGTCTTTCTGCAAGTAAAAACTTTCCGTACTCTTCTATTCTGTTAGTAGGTTTTTTTTTTGTTTTGAAAAGTGGGAGGGGGAGAAAATGGAGGAAAAACAAACAAATGACAGAGACAAAAATGAAATTAGTATTGAACTTGAAAGCTTCTCGAAGCATCTTTTGAACTCTTGAACTTGAATAGAACATCCGGACGGTGCGACTTATAAAACAGGAAACTCTCTGTCGATGTAAAATTACATTTCTACACCCGATCCTCTCAAGGAAAGCAGGTTCAGAGGAAGAGAGGGACTTTGTTATTGTTTGCTGTCCAGCCATCTGCAACTTATCCATCAGTGGTCGGCCATGATCCCCGTTTTACTATCTTCTTTTACCTGTAAGATCACCTGTTTACATTTGATCTCCTCTGATCAGAGTCTTTTTGAAATTTACATCATATGTGTATTGCATATGGTTTTGCATTACTTTGATTTCAAATGTTTGCTTTTGTTAGTCTTCTGAGGTTACTAATCAATTGTTTTAGTAAAATCTATCTTTAAATAACTACATCGACTGTAAGAAGCAGAAATAATAAAATTGGACATAAAAATCTTTCTATTGAATAAATTTGATTTTATAGACAACAAAAAAAAAAAATTTAACATACATAAAAAAGAAAAAGACAATGTCTCCTTTATACAATTTATAGAACGATTATTTTGCGCTTAATAATTAATGACTTTTAGATTTAAAAAGAAATTATTTATTAGACTTCGAAGACAATGCGCAAAATGTTCCTGGTCATGGACTTATTGAACTTTTCAATAAATAATGCCAACATGCTTAAATACCTGAAGACCTATAATCAGGTCAAGATAGATATTTAAATCGTTTTTAAAAATATATATTGAAAAATTACAACGGTCAATTTAAAGACTCCAGCGGAGTTGCCAAAGAGTTATTAATTCTTCCTTAAAGAGCTGTCAAATTGCGCTTAATAATTAATGACTTTTAGATTTAAAAAGAAATTATTTATTAGACTTCGAAGACAATGCGCAAAATGTTCCTGGTCATGGACTTATTGAACTTTTCAATAAATAATGCCAACATGCTTAAATACCTGAAGACCTATAATCAGGTCAAGATAGATATTTAAATCGTTTTTAAAAATATATATTGAAAAATTACAACGGTCAATTTAAAGACTCCAGCGGAGTTGCCAAAGAATTATTAAATCTTCCTTAAAGAGCTGTCAAATTTATAGAAGAATGTTTAGAGCCGTTTTTGATATCCGTGTCCAGGTTCCACACAGACATGTCCTTGATGTTTCCAGGAAGTTACGAGTTGAATAGAATTAATCTACAAGAAAGATCTTTAAAATATATTTTTTCTTTTTTAAAAATTACAATACCTCGATATGCAGCTTATACTCATTACTCTAAATAACTCATAAAAAAACTATGGAACATTTTTTACCCCACTCCATTTCCCACCCCCTTTCCCCACAGGAAAGAATCCTGGTAAAGCAAATTTTATATATTTAATTATAATATAAGATTTAATAATATTCCAATGATAGGTGTTTAGATCTAGGATTAAAATGCGCAAAATACTCCTGAACATTAATTTATTTAACTCTTGAATGACTAATGCCCACATGCGGAATAACCCGAGGACGTGTAGTCCGTTCAAAATAAATATTTTCTAGTTCTCTGTCCAAATTTAAATTTTGTTCTTTTTTTTTTTAATTGAAAACTTTAACGGTCAAGCTAGAGTTCTCACATTTGGCCAACGAGTTAGTAATTCTTTTTCAAACGATATACAGCAACTGTCAAATTTCTAGAAAATTGTTACAGCCTTTTTCAAGATCCGGTTTTGACCACCAAGAAGGATCCAGGTTCCAGAAAGTTTCCACGGAGTTGCAAGTTAAATAGAGGTAAAAAAAAACAACAAAAAAACTATTCACTTCAAATGCTTATTAGTTGCCTTTTTTTTCTTACATTGTCATTTTATGGAAACAAAACTTTACAGTGCCTTGGGAACACTATTTTCCTGGAATTTTTTAGTGCATCAGATTTTCAAAGCGTGGCTTTCATTCAATTGATTGAAGCCTGCGTACAGATATCCCTCACTACTTCCTTTCCTTTTTTTATAAATGTATTGTTGTAACTCTAAGGCAGGCACTCAACGAAAGGCAGGTCGGCAACAGTAAACGAGGTATTTATTTACAGTACAAACAGGCATGGACTTGAGCCATCAAGTCCCAGAGTGTCCTATCTCAAGTGACAACAGTCCTTATCTACCTAAATACCAATACAGACCACCGACACACTTCCCAGTGCCGCCCCAGGTCCTCAACACAGTTCATAGATAGCACAAAGGACGTTATCTTGAGTCAAGACAGCTCAGACTTCCATCACTTTAGCAGGATCTACAACAGTCTTTCCTCCTGTCTTATATCAACATGGCTTCTCCTGTGTTCAATGGTGCTCTCATGCGCACCATTAGTGTGGCGAGGGAGCAGAGTTACAACAATATAAACATGCAGACGAGTAAATCTCATCCTTCCATTTTGTGTTTTACCATTTTCAGATGTTCCTTAAGAGCTGAGCACTATCACATCCTAGCCATAACCTCCAGCAGAATGGCATGTGATGATGAAGGGCGGGGCTCGAACCCGGGACCGTCGTGGCGACAGTTCATGACCAGACATGATGAAATTGGATATAAATTCAGTAAATATTTTTTTTGAGATTGTATTTGAAATTAAGTATACATTCCTAACATTGACATTGTCTTTTAAAAATAGTTTCATCTTTTGCTTTTTCATTACACAAGTGACTTATTTCATTGTGGTTTACCATTACTCCGTGCATCTATTAGACGTCTTAAACGACCATTAACGACAAGCTGTTTATTTTGTGGTCTATTATTTCTAATGTATCTGTATCTGATGTGGAAAAATATGGCAGGTCATAAACTGTGAAACACTGCACTCATCCATAATCTTCGGAATCGAAGACATCGCCCTTATTATTATTTCCATTTTTAGTTCCACTGGCAGTCACGCCGTACACTTGATGGGGTTAGTGTATCGTGTGTAATCAAAACTGATGTCTAGGATAGAAGGAAATGTTGCTGCTTAATGTATTCATGGTTGGTCGATAGACATCTTGTTGCAACGTAGACAGAAGTGTTTACAACTTGAATAAATTTCATTAAGTCGGTCTTTATGTTTACCAATGTGAATAAATTTGAATTAGCTGTTCTGTGAGTACATTTGAGTTAGCTGGTCTGTGAGTACATTTGAGTTAGCTGTTCTGTGAGTACATTTGAGTTAGCTGTTCTGTGAGTACATTTGAGTTAGCTGGTCTGTGAGTACATTTGAGTTAGCTGGTCTGTGAGTACATTTGAGTTAGCTGGTCTGTGAGTACATTTGAGTTAGCTGGTCTGTGAGTACATTTGAGTAAGCTGTTCTGTGAGTACATTTGAGTTAGCTGGTCTGTGAGTACATTTGAGTTAGCTGTTTTGTGAGTACATTTGAGTTAGCTGGTCTGTGAGTACATTTGAGATAGCTGAAGGTGGGTTTTAATCAGAACTTATTGGAATTATTCAGAGGGAACAAATGTGTTTACATAAGAATCGGCTTTAATATACTAGATTTAGATTCCTAATCCGTTTTTACTGTGTAATAAGGCTTATGTTTTTGTTAAAGGTATAATTTGAACGGCTGCGTTTAGCTTCATACACACATGAATGATGCCCAGCTCAATTGTTTCAATAGATATTTACACCAAAGACTGCACGGCTTATGTGTTACAGAGAATGAATGTGGATGAGCTTCCCCGGTGTGCTCGGCCTTTGACTTCGCTTCGAACCCAGGCGTCTTGGGTTACACGCCATCGGTAACAGATGTAAAAAAACAATTTACATTTTCTTGCAACTTTACGAAACAGAAGTATGTTCAGACAGGCTGATGGAGGCAAGCACCCAAGTTTTTACCATAGTCTGGCTAAAAATATTGAACTTTGAATGCTATTATTTTTTATCCATTCATATTAACTTACAACTGGCATTAGTCTCTTTATGTTTCTGTTCTTCTTATCATTTACATTTTTCAAATCTTTTTGACACTCAACAAAATGCCTTCCTGAAACACTTTGAACTAAGGTTATAGAAACACTCATGTTTAACTTTGAACTAAGGTTATAGAAACACTCGTGTTTAACTTTGAACTAAGGTTATAGAAACACTCGTGTTTAACTTTGAACTAAGGTTATAGAAACACTCGTGTTTAACTTTGAACTAAGGCTATAGAAACACTCGTGTTTAACTTTGAACTAAGGTTATAGAAACACTCATGTTTAACTTTGAACTAAGGTTATAGAAACACTCATGTTTAACTTTGAACTAAGGTTATAGAAACACTCATGTTTAACTTTGAACTAAGGTTATAGAAACACTCATGTTTAACTTTGAACTAAGGTTATAGAAACACTCATGTTTAACTTTGAACTAAGGTTATAGAAACACTCATGTTTAACTTTGAACTAAGGCTATAGAAACACTCGTGTTTAACTTTGAACTAAGGCTATAGAAACACTCGTGTTTAACTTTGAACTAAGGTTATAGAAACACTCATGTTTAACTTTGAACTAAGGTTATAGAAACACTCATGTTTAACTTTGAACTAAGGCTATAGAAACACTCGTGTTTAACTTTGAACTAAGGTTATAGAAACACTCGTGTTTAACTTTGAACTAAGGCTATAGAAACACTCGTGTTTAACTTTGAACTAAGGCTATAGAAACACTCATGTTTAACTTTGAACTAAGGTTATAAAAACAGTGTACGTTGGGGCCGAGTGGTAAAACTCTTTTTATTCTTAAGTTCAGGGGTCGCAAGTTCGAATCTCACGAAAGACTGAGATTCTAAGCTTATGGTTCTTAAAGACGACCCTAAATCCACGCAACTGTATTGGGTAACATAAATCAGGTGAAGTGGGGCTGGTCTATCGTTGTGTTGGCAACATGGCACCCTCCTTAAGATTACCGAAACTGTAATATGGTTGGCTTTTAGAAATTATAATTATGGTTTCTATTTTAGAACAAGACTTCAACTGGAAACTCCTTATTCCCTCAGCCGATTTTTATTTTATGTCCCCCCCCCTCTCTTCTGATCCCCCCTTTCTCACAATCAACTGTCCTGGTCTGTCATATCATCTCCCCCCTCAACCTTCCCCCACCTAAAAACAACATGATTGCGGCTCTCTCTTGATAAATACATGCTCTTCGGTGGGGGGCTAAAGATTACAACCAGGTTGTTACAGCTGTTGCCGTCCGGACAGCGGATACTGGAAGCTAGTGTGAAAGATGATTAGTAGAAGCCGGATCAAGTCAACATTCGCCACACCGGAAATACAACCACGGTTGTTTGTTGTTGTTTTTTTTTTGGTGTGTGGTATCAGTCAATCCTCTTTTTACCCACAATTCCTTTTTGGGGAAGAAGAAAAAACGGAACTCTAAGCAGGAAACAGAGACGTGAAGTATCAGTCCAGGTGACGGAAGGGGGAGCACAAAAGAGACACTCACATTTAAAAAAAATGGAAAGAGGAGGCAGCAATCAGCAGTAAACATTTGGAGCGATACAAACAAATCAAGATGATTAAGTGTGGCTTATGAAGTTGTTTAACTAGGACAAGCTATTGAAGTTAACATTTTAGACATTGAGAAAAGAGTGACACTATTTCATTCAATCAAAGCACATGTTGTCTGAGAACTAGATGTGAACTATTGTGAAGACATAGATTATAGATAGTTGTGATTGTCTTTTGAAACTATCTAGGCTCCCCTCCAACGGCTGCAATGAAAGCTGTCTAAAAGAAACAAGCAAATTCATGACATCTGTTTTGTTGTTATTTTTCGTATCCCGTTTCCTAAGACTCTCGGGCAAGTTGGATTTCAAAATATGGCGCATATAATGCAAATGGAACCAATCTTCCTTTTCCATATCTTATATCTACCTTTACATGTCTTTTAAGACAAACCAAGAGATTAGAGACAGGGTTACTGAAGCGATTGGATATCATGATGACCTGCTAACGCAAGCTACAAATCTATGGCCATATTATAAAGGTCTTCGGGGCTCGCAAAGACCTTCCTATAGGGAACAGTACCGGGACAAAGAGGAAGAGGCAGACAGAGAAAGCGATGGGAAGACAACACAAAAGAATGGACGGGCCTGCTATTGAAAGAAGTTCTAACTAAGGCAAAAGACAGGAATGGAAAAAGACGGATGACAAATCTTGTGTGGTGCCCCAAAGATCCAAAAGACAAAAGGATAGGTAAAGGTAAAATATCTCCCAATTTGAGAATGGTCTCTGTAGGAATGTTAAGTAACTGATGACACCCTTGTGGATCTCTATTCCATTCTCGTCAGCGCAATGAACTCGGTTCCATTACTTCCATTTAACAACTGTGGGGTGGGGGTGTTCTGTTTGATTTCCGTACTGGCCCACTTAGTGTATCTTGTGTGATCAAACTGATGTCTAGGATAACTCCTGGGCGCCACGGTAAAACCCCAAAAGCATTACCTGGGTAATCGCCTCTGCCCTGTGTGAAAAGAAATGGAGCGGCCAAAACAATGGCGCCTGTCGTGTATTACTATGAACCAGGCCGAGCTAGGCAAGTACTGACCAAATGTTGGGCAAGGGATGGCTATTGATGGTCAGTAAGTTAGTGATGTGAAGTGTGACTCCATGCGACGTTAGGTGAGCAGCACCTATTGTTAATATTTACTAATTATGTTAGTTTGTTTTGTTTGTTTTACATGTTTCGGATGTTCCTTCAGAGGTGAAGATAGTTTACTTCCTAGTCCAAACCTCCCGCAGGACGACGGGATAAATCGTCGATAAATCCGAACGACAGTCCAGCGCGCAAACCGCACGACCAGGCAGCCATGTAGTCTGCATTGCTACATAATAATATTTTCTGTGATATGCTACCAAGAGGTGCCCATACACTGAAACATAAACATTAATTATTAGTGCTAATTGATTAACTCTTGTAAGGCATATTGTGTCTCGGTTGAGTTCCCTTGTATCACGAGTATTCATTGTAAATACTCATGTTTAAACAGTTAAATAAATGAAAAGTAACTTCGGGGTTTCCATCGTGTTGTCCTAGTCACTGGGAGAAAACTAGAACTACCTGTCTGGGAATGCGAGATACCAGGCTTTAACTCAAGTACCTGAGATCAATACTATTTAAAAAAACAACTCGTTTACTCTTTCGGATGTCGACAGATGGTTTCGAGTTCGACCCCTGCAAGTCGTCACACACCGCGTCGTCCTGGAGCAGGTTTTAGCTATAGAGGTAATCATTGTCTGAGACTTTACCAACCAACAAAATAGTCGAGGCATGCAGGTTTTAGCTATAGAGGTAATCATTGTCTGAGACTTTACCAACCAACAAAATAGTCGAGGCATGCAGGTTTTAGCTATAGAGGTAATCATTGTCTGAGACTTTACCAACCAACAAAATAGTCGAGGCATGCAGGTTTTAGCTATAGAGGTAATCATTGTCTGAGACTTTACCAACCAACAAAATAGTCGAGGCATGCAGGTTTTAGCTATAGAGGTAATCATTGTCTGAGACTTTACCAACCAACAAAATAGTCGAGGCATGCAGGTTTTAGCTATAGAGGTAATCATTGTCTGAGACTTTACCAACCAACAAAATAGTCGAGGCATGCAGGTTTTAGCTATAGAGGTAATCATTGTCTGAGACTTTACCAACCAACAAAATAGTCGAGGCATGCAGGTTTTAGCTATAGAGGTAATCATTGTCTGAGACTTTACCAACCAACAAAATAGTCGAGGCATGCAGGTTTTAGCTATAGAGGTAATCATTGTCTGAGACTTTACCAACCAACAAAATAGTCGAGGCATGCAGGTTTTAGCTATAGAGGTAATCATTGTCTGAGACTTTACCAACCAACAAAATAGTCGAGGCATGCAGGTTTTAGCTATAGAGGTAATCATTGTCTGAGACTTTACCAACCAACAAAATAGTCGAGGCATGCAGGTTTTAGCTATAGAGGTAATCATTGTCTGAGACTTTACCAACCAACAAAATAGTCGAGGCATGCAGGTTTTAGCTATAGAGGTAATCATTGTCTGAGACTTTACCAACCAACAAAATAGTCGAGGCATGCAGGTTTTAGCTATAGAGGTAATCATTGTCTGAGACTTTACCAACCAACAAAATAGTCGAGGCATGCAGGTTTTAGCTATAGAGGTAATCATTGTCTGAGACTTTACCAACCAACAAAATAGTCGAGGCATGCAGGTTTTAGCTATAGAGGTAATCATTGTCTGAGACTTTACCAACCAACAAAATAGTCGAGGCATGCAGGTTTTAGCTATAGAGGTAATCATTGTCTGAGACTTTACCAACCAACAAAATAGTCGAGGCATGCAGGTTTTAGCTATAGAGGTAATCATTGTCTGAGACTTTACCAACCAACAAAATAGTCGAGGCATGCAGGTTTTAGCTATAGAGGTAATCATTGTCTGAGACTTTACCAACCAACAAAATAGTCGAGGCATGCAGGTTTTAGCTATAGAGGTAATCATTGTCTGAGACTTTACCAACCAACAAAATAGTCGAGGCATGCAGGTTTTAGCTATAGAGGTAATCATTGTCTGAGACTTTACCAACCAACAAAATAGTCGAGGCATGCAGGTTTTAGCTATAGAGGTAATCATTGTCTGAGACTTTACCAACCAACAAAATAGTCGAGGCATGCAGGTTTTAGCTATAGAGGTAATCATTGTCTGAGACTTTACCAACCAACAAAATAGTCGAGGCATGCAGGTTTTAGCTATAGAGGTAATCATTGTCTGAGACTTTACCAACCAACAAAATAGTCGAGGCATGCAGGTTTTAGCTATAGAGGTAATCATTGTCTGAGACTTTACCAACCAACAAAATAGTCGAGGCATGCAGGTTTTAGCTATAGAGGTAATCATTGTCTGAGACTTTACCAACCAACAAAATAGTCGAGGCATGCAGGTTTTAGCTATAGAGGTAATCATTGTCTGAGACTTTACCAACCAACAAAATAGTCGAGGCATGCAGGTTTTAGCTATAGAGGTAATCATTGTCTGAGACTTTACCAACCAACAAAATAGTCGAGGCATGCAGGTTTTAGCTATAGAGGTAATCATTGTCTGAGACTTTACCAACCAACAAAATAGTCGAGGCATGCAGGTTTTAGCTATAGAGGTAATCATTGTCTGAGACTTTACCAACCAACAAAATAGTCGAGGCATGCAGGTTTTAGCTATAGAGGTAATCATTGTCTGAGACTTTACCAACCAACAAAATAGTCGAGGCATGCAGGTTTTAGCTATAGAGGTAATCATTGTCTGAGACTTTACCAACCAACAAAATAGTCGAGGCATGCAGGTTTTAGCTATAGAGGTAATCATTGTCTGAGACTTTACCAACCAACAAAATAGTCGAGGCATGCAGGTTTTAGCTATAGAGGTAATCATTGTCTGAGACTTTACCAACCAACAAAATAGTCGAGGCATGCAGGTTTTAGCTAGAGGTAATCATTGTCTGAGACTTTGAAAACCAACCAACAAAATAGTCGAGGCATGCAGGTTTTAGCTATAGAGGTAATCATTGTCTGAGACTTTGAAAACCAACCAACAAAATAGTCGAGGCATGCAGGTTTTAGCTAGAGGTAATCATTGTCTGAGACTTTGAAAACCAACCAACAAAATAGTCGAGGCATGCAGGTTTTAGCTATAGAGGTAATCATTGTCTGAGACTTTGAAAACCAACCAACAAAATAGTCGAGGCATGCAGGTTTTAGCTAGAGGTAATCATTGTCTGAGACTTTGAAAACCAACCAACAAAATAGTCGAGGCATGCAGGTTTTAGCTAGAGGTAATCATTGTCTGAGACTTTGAAAACCAACCAACAAAATAGTCGAGGCATGCAGGTTTTAGCTAGAGGTAATCATTGTCTGAGACTTTGAAAACCAACCAACAAAATAGTCGAGGCATGCAGGTTTTAGCTAGAGGTAATTATTGTCTGAGACTTTGAAAACCAACCAACAAAATAGTCGAGGCATGCAGGTTTTAGCTAGAGGTAATCATTGTCTGAGACTTTGAAAACCAACCAACAAAATAGTCGAGGCATGCAGGTTTTAGCTAGAGGTAATCATTGTCTGAGACTTTGAAAACCAACCAACAAAATAGTCGAGGCATGCAGGTTTTAGCTAGAGGTAATCATTGTCTGAGACTTTGAAAACCAACCAACAAAATAGTCGAGGCATGCAGGTTTTAGCTAGAGGTAATCATTGTCTGAGACTTTGAAAACCAACCAACAAAATAGTCGAGGCATGCAGGTTTTAGCTAGAGGTAATCATTGTCTGAGACTTTGAAAACCAACCAACAAAATAGTCGAGGCATGCAGGTTTTAGCTAGAGGTAATCATTGTCTGAGACTTTGAAAACCAACCAACAAAATAGTCGAGGCATGCAGGTTTTAGCTAGAGGTAATCATTGTCTGAGACTTTGAAAACCAACCAACAAAATAGTCGAGGCATGCAGGTTTTAGCTATAGAGGTAATCATTGTCTGAGACTTTGAAAACCAACCAACAAAATAGTCGAGGCATGCAGGTTTTAGCTAGAGGTAATCATTGTCTGAGACTTTGAAAACCAACCAACAAAATAGTCGAGGCATGCAGGTTTTAGCTAGAGGTAATCATTGTCTGAGACTTTGAAAACCAACCAACAAAATAGTCGAGGCATGCAGGTTTTAGCTATAGAGGTAATCATTGTCTGAGACTTTGAAAACCAACCAACAAAATAGTCGAGGCATGCAGGTTTTAGCTAGAGGTAATCATTGTCTGAGACTTTGAAAACCAACCAACAAAATAGTCGAGGCATGCAGGTTTTAGCTAGAGGTAATCATTGTCTGAGACTTTGAAAACCAACCAACAAAATAGTCGAGGCATGCAGGTTTTAGCTAGAGGTAATCATTGTCTGAGACTTTGAAAACCAACCAACAAAATAGTCGAGGCATGCAGGTTTTAGCTATAGAGGTAATCATTGTCTGAGACTTTGAAAACCAACCAACAAAATAGTCGAGGCATGCAGGTTTTAGCTAGAGGTAATCATTGTCTGAGACTTTGAAAACCAACCAACAAAATAGTCGAGGCATGCAGGTTTTAGCTAGAGGTAATCATTGTCTGAGACTTTGAAAACCAACCAACAAAATAGTCGAGGCATGCAGGTTTTAGCTATAGAGGTAATCATTGTCTGAGACTTTGAAAACCAACCAACAAAATAGTCGAGGCATGCAGGTTTTAGCTAGAGGTAATCATTGTCTGAGACTTTGAAAACCAACCAACAAAATAGTCGAGGCATGCAGGTTTTAGCTATAGAGGTAATCATTGTCTGAGACTTTGAAAACCAACCAACAAAATAGTCGAGGCATGCAGGTTTTAGCTATAGAGGTAATCATTGTCTGAGACTTTGAAAACCAACCAACAAAATAGTCGAGGCATGCAGGTTTTAGCTATAGAGGTAATCATTGTCTGTGACTTTGAAAACCAACCAACAAAATAGTCGAGGCATGCAGGTTTTAGCTATAGAGGTAATCATTGTCTGAGACTTTGAAAACCAACCAACAAAATAGTCGAGGCATGCAGGTTTTAGCTAGAGGTAATCATTGTCTGAGACTTTGAAAACCAACCAACAAAATAGTCGAGGCATGCAGGTTTTAGCTATAGAGGTAATCATTGTCTGAGACTTTGAAAACCAACCAACAAAATAGTCGAGGCATGCAGGTTTTAGCTAGAGGTAATCATTGTCTGAGACTTTGAAAACCAACCAACAAAATAGTCGAGGCATGCAGGTTTTAGCTAGAGGTAATCATTGTCTGAGACTTTGAAAACCAACCAACAAAATAGTCGAGGCATGCAGCTTTTAGCTAGAGGTAATCATTGTCTGAGACTTTGAAAACCAACCAACAAAATAGTCGAGGCATGCAGCTTTTAGCTAGAGGTAATCATTGTCTGAGACTTTGAAAACCAACCAACAAAATAGTCGAGGCATGCAGGTTTTAGCTAGAGGTAATCATTGTCTGAGACTTTGAAAACCAACCAACAAAATAGTCGAGGCATGCAGGTTTTAGCTAGAGGTAATCATTGTCTGAGACTTTGAAAACCAACCAACAAAATAGTCGAGGCATGCAGGTTTTAGCTAGAGGTAATCATTGTCTGAGACTTTGAAAACCAACCAACAAAATAGTCGAGGCATGCAGGTTTTAGCTAGAGGTAATCATTGTCTGAGACTTTGAAAACCAACCAACAAAATAGTCGAGGCATGCAGGTTTTAGCTAGAGGTAATCATTGTCTGAGACTTTGAAAACCAACCAACAAAATAGTCGAGGCATGCAGGTTTTAGCTATAGAGGTAATCATTGTCTGAGACTTTGAAAACCAACCAACAAAATAGTCGAGGCATGCAGGTTTTAGCTAGAGGTAATCATTGTCTGAAACTTTGAAAACCAACCAACAAAATAGTCGAGGCATGCAGGTTTTAGCTAGAGGTAATCATTGTCTGAGACTTTGAAAACCAACCAACAAAATAGTCGAGGCATGCAGGTTTTAGCTAGAGGTAATCATTGTCTGAGACTTTGAAAACCAACCAACAAAATAGTCGAGGCATGCAGGTTTTAGCTATAGAGGTAATCATTGTCTGAGACTTTGAAAACCAACCAACAAAATAGTCGAGGCATGCAGGTTTTAGCTAGAGGTAATCATTGTCTGAGACTTTGAAAACCAACCAACAAAATAGTCGAGGCATGCAGGTTTTAGCTATAGAGGTAATCATTGTCTGAGACTTTGAAAACCAACCAACAAAATAGTCGAGGCATGCAGGTTTTAGCTATAGAGGTAATCATTGTCTGAGACTTTGAAAACCAACCAACAAAATAGTCGAGGCATGCAGGTTTTAGCTAGAGGTAATCATTGTCTGAGACTTTGAAAACCAACCAACAAAATAGTCGAGGCATGCAGGTTTTAGCTAGAGGTAATCATTGTCTGAGACTTTGAAAACCAACCAACAAAATAGTCGAGGCATGCAGCTTTTAGCTAGAGGTAATCATTGTCTGAGACTTTGAAAACCAACCAACAAAATAGTCGAGGCATGCAGGTTTTAGCTAGAGGTAATCATTGTCTGAGACTTTGAAAACCAACCAACAAAATAGTCGAGGCATGCAGCTTTTAGCTAGAGGTAATCATTGTCTGAGACTTTGAAAACCAACCAACAAAATAGTCGAGGCATGCAGGTTTTAGCTAGAGGTAATCATTGTCTGAGACTTTGAAAACCAACCAACAAAATAGTCGAGGCATGCAGGTTTTAGCTAGAGGTAATCATTGTCTGAGACTTTGAAAACCAACCAACAAAATAGTCGAGGCATGCAGGTTTTAGCTAGAGGTAATCATTGTCTGAGACTTTGAAAACCAACCAACAAAATAGTCGAGGCATGCAGCTTTTAGCTAGAGGTAATCATTGTCTGAGACTTTGAAAACCAACCAACAAAATAGTCGAGGCATGCAGCTTTTAGCTAGAGGTAATCATTGTCTGAGACTTTGAAAACCAACCAACAAAATAGTCGAGGCATGCAGCTTTTAGCTAGAGGTAATCATTGTCTGAGACTTTGAAAACCAACCAACAAAATAGTCGAGGCAAGCAGGTTTTAGCTAGAGGTAATCATTGTCTGAGACTTTGAAAACCAACCAACAAAATAGTCGAGGCATGCAGGTTTTAGCTAGAGGTAATCATTGTCTGAGACTTTGAAAACCAACCAACAAAATAGTCGAGGCATGCAGGTTTTAGCTAGAGGTAATCATTGTCTGAGACTTTGAAAACCAACCAACAAAATAGTCGAGGCATGCAGGTTTTAGCTAGAGGTAATCATTGTCTGAGACTTTGAAAACCAACCAACAAAATAGTCGAGGCATGCAGGTTTTAGCTAGAGGTAATCATTGTCTGAGACTTTGAAAACCAACCAACAAAATAGTCGAGGCATGCAGGTTTTAGCTAGAGGTAATCATTGTCTGAGACTTTGAAAACCAACCAACAAAATAGTCGAGGCATGCAGGTTTTAGCTATAGAGGTAATCATTGTCTGAGACTTTGAAAACCAACCAACAAAATAGTCGAGGCATGCAGGTTTTAGCTAGAGGTAATCATTGTCTGAGACTTTGAAAACCAACCAACAAAATAGTCGAGGCATGCAGGTTTTAGCTAGAGGTAATCATTGTCTGAGACTTTGAAAACCAACCAACAAAATAGTCGAGGCATGCAGGTTTTAGCTAGAGGTAATCATTGTCTGAGACTTTGAAAACCAACCAACAAAATAGTCGAGGCATGCAGCTTTTAGCTAGAGGTAATCATTGTCTGAGACTTTGAAAACCAACCAACAAAATAGTCGAGGCATGCAGGTTTTAGCTAGAGGTAATCATTGTCTGAGACTTTGAAAACCAACCAACAAAATAGTCGAGGCATGCAGCTTTTAGCTAGAGGTAATCATTGTCTGAGACTTTGAAAACCAACCAACAAAATAGTCGAGGCATGCAGCTTTTAGCTAGAGGTAATCATTGTCTGAGACTTTGAAAACCAACCAACAAAATAGTCGAGGCATGCAGGTTTTAGCTAGAGGTAATCATTGTCTGAGACTTTGAAAACCAACCAACAAAATAGTCGAGGCATGCAGGTTTTAGCTAGAGGTAATCATTGTCTGAGACTTTGAAAACCAACCAACAAAATAGTCGAGGCATGCAGGTTTTAGCTAGAGGTAATCATTGTCTGAGACTTTGAAAACCAACCAACAAAATAGTCGAGGCATGCAGGTTTTAGCTAGAGGTAATCATTGTCTGAGACTTTGAAAACCAACCAACAAAATAGTCGAGGCATGCAGGTTTTAGCTAGAGGTAATCATTGTCTGAGACTTTGAAAACCAACCAACAAAATAGTCGAGGCATGCAGGTTTTAGCTATAGAGGTAATCATTGTCTGAGACTTTGAAAACCAACCAACAAAATAGTCGAGGCATGCAGGTTTTAGCTATAGAGGTAATCATTGTCTGAGACTTTGAAAACCAACCAACAAAATAGTCGAGGCATGCAGGTTTTAGCTATAGAGGTAATCATTGTCTGAGACTTTGAAAACCAACCAACAAAATAGTCGAGGCATGCAGGTTTTAGCTAGAGGTAATCATTGTCTGAGACTTTGAAAACCAACCAACAAAATAGTCGAGGCATGCAGGTTTTAGCTATAGAGGTAATCATTGTCTGAGACTTTGAAAACCAACCAACAAAATAGTCGAGGCATGCAGGTTTTAGCTAGAGGTAATCATTGTCTGAGACTTTGAAAACCAACCAACAAAATAGTCGAGGCATGCAGGTTTTAGCTAGAGGTAATCATTGTCTGAGACTTTGAAAACCAACCAACAAAATAGTCGAGGCATGCAGGTTTTAGCTAGAGGTAATCATTGTCTGAGACTTTGAAAACCAACCAACAAAATAGTCGAGGCATGCAGGTTTTAGCTAGAGGTAATCATTGTCTGAGACTTTGAAAACCAACCAACAAAATAGTCGAGGCATGCAGGTTTTAGCTAGAGGTAATCATTGTCTGAGACTTTGAAAACCAACCAACAAAATAGTCGAGGCATGCAGGTTTTAGCTAGAGGTAATCATTGTCTGAGACTTTGAAAACCAACCAACAAAATAGTCGAGGCATGCAGGTTTTAGCTAGAGGTAATCATTGTCTGAGACTTTGAAAACCAACCAACAAAATAGTCGAGGCATGCAGGTTTTAGCTAGAGGTAATCATTGTCTGAGACTTTGAAAACCAACCAACAAAATAGTCGAGGCATGCAGGTTTTAGCTAGAGGTAATCATTGTCTGAGACTTTGAAAACCAACCAACAAAATAGTCGAGGCATGCAGGTTTTAGCTAGAGGTAATCATTGTCTGAGACTTTGAAAACCAACCAACAAAATAGTCGAGGCATGCAGGTTTTAGCTAGAGGTAATCATTGTCTGAGACTTTGAAAACCAACCAACAAAATAGTCGAGGCATGCAGGTTTTAGCTAGAGGTAATCATTGTCTGAGACTTTGAAAACCAACCAACAAAATAGTCGAGGCATGCAGGTTTTAGCTAGAGGTAATCATTGTCTGAGACTTTGAAAACCAACCAACAAAATAGTCGAGGCATGCAGGTTTTAGCTAGAGGTAATCATTGTCTGAGACTTTGAAAACCAACCAACAAAATAGTCGAGGCATGCAGGTTTTAGCTAGAGGTAATCATTGTCTGAGACTTTGAAAACCAACCAACAAAATAGTCGAGGCATGCAGGTTTTAGCTAGAGGTAATCATTGTCTGAGACTTTGAAAACCAACCAACAAAATAGTCGAGGCATGCAGGTTTTAGCTAGAGGTAATCATTGTCTGAGACTTTGAAAACCAACCAACAAAATAGTCGAGGCATGCAGGTTTTAGCTAGAGGTAATCATTGTCTGAGACTTTGAAAACCAACCAACAAAATAGTCGAGGCATGCAGGTTTTAGCTAGAGGTAATCATTGTCTGAGACTTTGAAAACCAACCAACAAAATAGTCGAGGCATGCAGGTTTTAGCTAGAGGTAATCATTGTCTGAGACTTTGAAAACCAACCAACAAAATAGTCGAGGCATGCAGGTTTTAGCTAGAGGTAATCATTGTCTGAGACTTTGAAAACCAACCAACAAAATAGTCGAGGCATGCAGGTTTTAGCTAGAGGTAATCATTGTCTGAGACTTTGAAAACCAACCAACAAAATAGTCGAGGCATGCAGGTTTTAGCTAGAGGTAATCATTGTCTGAGACTTTGAAAACCAACCAACAAAATAGTCGAGGCATGCAGGTTTTAGCTAGAGGTAATCATTGTCTGAGACTTTGAAAACCAACCAACAAAATAGTCGAGGCATGCAGGTTTTAGCTAGAGGTAATCATTGTCTGAGACTTTGAAAACCAACCAACAAAATAGTCGAGGCATGCAGGTTTTAGCTAGAGGTAATCATTGTCTGAGACTTTGAAAACCAACCAACAAAATAGTCGAGGCATGCAGCTTTTCAGGATACTTAAGTGGAACGTATAGGTTTTAAGGATACTTAAGTGGAACGTATAGGTTTTAAGGATACTTAAGTTGGGTTTGGCAGAGTGTGCAGAACAAAGGGTTTTGCCTGTCAGTGTTGACAAGACATTTGGGCAACATCGACATTTTGAAAACACACTTGTATTTCTACTTAGAGCAACAAGGTTTCGTTAGAACCTCGAAAATAAACTTGTGACAAGACTTTTAACGGGGAGACTCTGAGACATCCAAGATGTTCTTTTTATTTGATCAACTTGTCTTGTAAGAAGATTTCCTGGAATGGGTTGCTTCAAATGTTTACTGAAATAGTTTCAAACTGTTTGTCGTTTGAAATGTGGAGCCAAATTCTTTTAGACTTCTTGTCTATTTGGATTCTATCAGTAGAATAATAATAAGATATAGTCGACATGGAACTCAGACGTGCCTGGGAGGGTGGGGAAAGAAAAAAAAAAGAGATAAGGGAAAAAGAAAATTAAATTTTAATTCATAGCGCTATCATGTCCCCAATAAAGAAATGTGCAATCGCCTCGAAGTGAAGTCGTGATTGAACGGGACATATCCTTAGTCAAGATGTAACACTCTGCCCAAAGGTAGCGTTAACATTGAAAACAGAAACAGGACCGTCTCCGATTAACATATTTAGAAAATCTAAAATCCGTCGGAACTAACTGAGAAGAGGCTGTGGATGTCGCATGTGACCGATATCTGTGTAGGTGACTTGCCGCTATATGGTCACAACAACAAACAAGCAAAATACGAAAATAATAAGCATATATTTGGTGTATAGGTAAATTCGGATCAGTCATGTAATAAGCCTCAGACGACAATATATAAAGGGGACTAATTTAGCTTTTACCACCACTTCTGTCAAGTACTATTTCTTTCCCTTGAAAAGGGGACTAATTCAGCTTATACCACCACTTCAGTCAAGTACTATTTCTTTCCCTTGTTTGAGTTACCAAACAAAGTAATTTATTACCAATATTTAATTAACTTGTTTTTGTTTTTTTTGTGTTCTCAATTCAAAGAAATCATTGTGCAAAGCTTGATCCAAGTTTTGGTGATGGAGAAATAACGTGTACAAACCTTTGGTCAGATAGACAGACAAACAGACAGGGTAGTTGATATACGCTTTGTAAAAAAAAAACTTTGTGTATGTTCAAACTGTCGAAGACCATTAGTTTAACCCCGTCTGTAACTCTAGACAAAGTACCACACCAGAAAACTTGCAATCTTCGACATTTCTTTGTCCCAAAAGAAAATGCAATACAATTAGTCAGTGGGCCCGATAGAACTCTCTCCTATCAGACTAGCATCAATTCTTTTCATGTAGGGATACTAATTAGTTGTGCCAGTAATCTCATGCTATAAATGTGACCACCTGTGTAAATCTAGAGGAATCGATGCCTCCCTCACCCCCTTGCATTCTCAGCAGAGTGAATGACATTAGAGCCCAAGGTCAAGATGACTCCAAGAATGACCAAATGTTTCTTGTAGACTGGACAGTGGATGTGTTTACTGATGTAGCGAAAAAAACAAAAAAGAAGAGAACGAAAATACTTTGTGTGTTTAGTTGTCTGTCTGAATGTAATAGATATTTATTGTCTATACGTGTGTGTTCGGGTATTTATGTATTAAGATGTGCGTGTATGTTTTATATATGTATGTATGTATGTATGTATGTATGTATGTATGTATGTATGTATGTATGTATGTATGTATGTATGTGTGTATGTATGTATGTATGTGTGTGTGTATGTATGTATGTGTGTGTGTGTGTATGTATGTATGTATGTATGTATGTATGTATGTATGTATGTATGTATGTATGTATATATGTATGTAAGTATGTATGTATGTATATGTGTGTGTGTGTGTGTGTGTATGTATGTATGTATGTATGTATGTATGTATGTATCATTATATGCATATTTCTGTGAGTTTCCCCCAGTGTGTCTCTGTCTCTCTCTGTTTGTTTCTCTCTGTCTCTCTCTGTTTGTTTCTCTCTATCTCTCTCTGTTTCTCTCTATCTCTGTCTGTCTCTGTTTCTCTCTATCTCTCTCTGTTTGTTTCTCTCTATCTCTGTCTGTCTCTGTTTGTTTTTCTCTATCTCTGTCTGTCTCTGTTTGTTTCTCTCTATCTCTCTCTGTTTGTTTCTCTCTATCTCTGTCTCTCTCTCTGTTTGTTTCTCTCTATCTCTGTCTCTCTCTCTGTTTGTTTCTCTCTATCTCTCTCTCTGTTTGTTTCTCTCTATCTCTGTCTGTCTCTGTTTGTTTCTCTCTATCTCTGTCTGTCTCTGTTTGTTTCTCTCTATCTCTCTCTGTTTGTTTTTCTCTATCTCTGTCTGTCTCTGTTTGTTTCTCTCTATCTCTGTCTCTCTCTCTGTTTGTTTCTCTCTGTCCCTGTCTCTCTCTGTCTCTCTCTCTGTTTGTTTCTCTTTATCTCTGTCTCTCTCTCTGTTTGTTTCTCTCTATCTCTGTCTTTCTCTGTTTGTTTCTCTCTATCTCTCTCTGTTTGTTTCTCTCTATCTCTGTCTGTCTCTGTTTGTTTCTCTCTATCTCTGTCTCTCTCTCTGTTTGTTTCTCTCTGTCCCTGTCTCTCTCTGTCTCTCTCTCTCTGTTTGTTTCTCTCTATCTCTCTCTGTTTGTTTCTCTCTGTCTCTGTCCCTCTCTGTCTCTCTCTGTTTGTTTCTCTCTGTCTCTGTCCCTCTCTGTCTCTCTCTGTTTGTTTCTCTCTGTCTCTGTCCCTCTCTGTCTTTCTCTGTTTGTTTCTCTCTGTCTCTGTCCCTCTCTGTCTCTCTCTGTTTGTTTCTCTCTGTCTCTGTCCCTCTCTGTCTCTCTCTCTGTTTGTTTCTCTCTGTCTCTGTCCCTCTCTGTCTCTCTCTCTGTTTGTTTCTCTCTGTCTCTGTCCCTCTCTGTCTCTCTCTCTGTTTGTTTCTCTCTGTCTCTGTCCCTCTCTGTCTCTCTCTCTGTTTGTTTCTCTCTGTCTCTGTCCCTCTCTGTCTCTCTCTCTGTTTGTTTCTCTCTGTCTATCTATCACAACCTTGCCTGAATACTTATAAGCTTTACTTAGCAATCAAACTAATTGCAGCATGTATCTTCCAGAACGAAAATAGAAGTTCTTTATTCCAATGCCTACTGGGTTTCCCACTGTCCACACATTGATGCCATGAAACAGCACATCTAGAGTTCACATTTTCAGGAAAAAATTCGTTCTAAAGTCGTTCAGAAAGGGCCATAACTCATAGGTAAGATCAAATTTGAGGAACTGTTCTAGAGATGAATTTCTGAGATTCATAGATTATAAATCTCTTCTTACAGATTCATTCGATGGACAGATAAAAAACTCTTCATATTAATTTATTAGCTAAGTTCAAGGGGATTTTTTTTTCTTTTCAACTTGAAAAGATTCCACACTTACTGAGGAAAACCCAAACCGGGCGACAATGTCACTGTTAATATCCAAGCCATCCATCAACACGATTAGTTGATCTCAAGAGGAGGCCACTTGATAAAAAACTTTTCTGATGGCCAGATTGAAAACTTAAAACCTCAAACTAAAAAGTGGACTACAAATGGAGACATGTCTCCATCTCCAGCTTAAAACGAAAACCTCTGAGACTAGAGAATAAGATTATAGCTTTGGGCTGCTCAATAATCGTTGCATTGACCTCCGCTTCAGTCACGGTCGGAGGGGGGAGAGGTACGGGAGGGGGGGGGGCGGGAAAGTGAGGCAAGTGAATGAGAAGTTTTATTGACGTGTCAAGGAAAAAAAAGGAATAGTTTGAATGATACGTTTTTATTGTAGACTGGAGACAGCCATGATATAAGCTCGATAGTTGGGAAAGGTTGGGAGTCTGTATATCAAGGCTGGATGTGTGTGCGAATTGTGCCACTTCACATAAAATGAAATCTAAAAGAGGTTTATCTTATAACTTACAGACGTTACATCAAAAGAGGAGATAATTACCTCCTACTCGTTTCATGTGTCTATCTAGTCGGACACTTGAAATGATTGCAACAAATTGAACACGACCTTGCGATTTTATAAAAGCAACGATTTAAGAAGATTTAAAACGATTTAAGAAGCCGATAGGCCAATATTGGAATATACTTCAATATACATCCTCTGTTTAGGACCCTTCAACTCGAGAAAACATTAAGAAATTAGAGCAGACACAAAATAGAGAAGTGAGAGTGTTCACATTTGACTAGAGTAGCACCTTCAGTAAAATAACTAGATTTAGAAAGACTTCAGGACAGAAGACCTTTATTTAAAGCAGCAATTATACATAACTGAAACGTAATCTTCAAATACGAAAACAAAATCTAATAAAATACTCAGAAAGATAAAGGTACATGTTTTGTTCGATATGCTTGGATGAGTTTCTCCCCTAGTGCTATTAGAGCAAGGAATCACTTTCACACTTCATCTATCCCTTAATCTGTTGGAGCACCACACAAGACCGTCCTTCTTCTACCCTCTCTGTCTTTTGCCTGGGACAGAATCTCCCTCAATGGCCGGCACGACATTTCTTCATGTTGTCTTCCCGTCGCTTTCTCTGACTGCCACTTCTTCTTTTCCCTGGTGCTGTTCCCTGTAGGAGGTATATACGAGTCCTGCGGACCTTGTAATATGGCCTTAGAATTTTAGTTTGCATTTTTTGACAGAAGTTAGCAGATCATTATGGGGTCCAATCACTGTTCTAACCCTGTCTCTAATCTCTTCATTGGTGATGTGGTCTTTGTATGATACCTAGGATTCTTCTGTAGCATCTCAATTCCATTGCTAAGATCCTCCTCTCTAGTTCTGCTGTCAGCTTCCAAGACTCGCTATCATATAAGAATGTGGCCATGACCAGAGAGCGCATCACGTTGATTTTGGTGTCGAGTGCTATGCATTTTCATATTGTTTTGAGTTTTGCAAGCTGCTGTGCAGTTCGTGCCAGTTCTTCATGTTTAGTTCCTTCATCTGAGACTATAGCTCCGGATAGCATGGAATGGGTTTCCAGAGTTTAAGTCATTGATCAACATGCACGACTAGATTGACCTAGGGACACTCTTCTTTTTTGAAGTAACGTCTGTTTTTTTATAAGATAAGAATAGGGTCTCTGTAGGTAACTTGTATCTTTCTACTGGCCATACAAAGCAGATATTTCCATCCCGCGACCAGGTGCTTTCTTGTCTCTTAAAACTCCTGCTTACCTTATAGAATAGAGTTGCAGAGTTTGAATTCTACTGGAATTTGAAGATTTGTTTCACTGACCTATCAACTAATGATACATATCTTTGAAATTGTGAATTGGAAAACAAAAGTGAATTGTTATAGGAGTAGTTGAGTGGTTGAGAACTTGGCCGTGAGTCAATCATTTGAATCCTTTATGAAGGCACAAGAATTTTTTTATTCCTGATTTAGGTCCTGGACGTCCAACAGGTGGAGGGGAGGTTTAGGATTAGAAAAAATAAAAAGGCGGTTGTCATTGTGCTGGTTGCATAACAGCTTGGGTAACTTTTGTTGAGCATCAAATGGACACTTTGTAACTCTAAATATTTTTTTTACCAACACATTGTCCACACTTTCTTGAGTGTCAACGACATTTGAAATGGCAACTAGCTCTGTGTTATGATCACAGTACTTCTGTTCTCTCCAACCCAGGCCGTGTCTTGCTTGCATTCTACAGATATCGATCAGTTGATGTTTTTACTCATGACGTTTTCATCCAGTCTTCAACTCTAGGGATTGTCTCCCATGTGAATTGCATTGACATAAATGAATATATTTGTTAGAACTGTTAGAAGCATGGGAATCGAAATGCATTAAAAAATCGATTGTATTCTATAAAATGCTATAAAATTACTTATAACTTAATAAAGACAATGATCAACGCAACTTGTTAATCTTTAAAATTAAAAAAGCTTCTAATAATTTCTCATCTTTAAAAAAAAATGTTTTTATTGTGCCATTTGTATAAAACAAATGTTAGGAGAAAATTTGGTTGCTAAAAATAGAAAGCACATATCTTATTCCATACGCTAGAATAAATTCGTACGAGAATAGAATGGTTTGCCTGAATCAACCAGGAAAACCAACGACTTTTCAGAGTTTAAGTCTTAAATAAACATTGAAACTGCTACAAAGTTAAACTTGTCTTTATTGTAATTCAAGAATAAACTAAAAAATAGTAAATTATGAACAACAAAAGAACTCCATCATAACACAGACACAGTTTATAAAAAAAACAACACTTCTTTGTGCAGCTGATATAATTTCATCGATCTACTAAGTAAAAGAAAAAAGAACAATTGTTTTTGTGATAAGATACATGTGTAACAGTTTGCACACTAATTTGTATTTAACCATTTCATTTTAATACTGTTCAAGGTTTATCTTATGTCAATATCAGACAACAAAACATTCGAGCTTATCAGACCAATAAGTCATTTCTATATCGAAGACTTCAAGTCATACGTTTTCTAGAAGATCAACAATAAATACTATCAGTCATATAGGCAGTGTATGTAAAGGGAGAGAAAAAAAAATACAGTCGCTCTTTAAATTAATGTGTTTCTAGTTTGTACAAGAAATTTTCTTCCAATATGCAGAATCATTATGATCGGACAAACTACAGCGGCTGTTCCAATTAAATATTGTGCTTTCATCAAACAAATAGGGGATAGCCGTTGTATACCTTCCCTTTGCTTCATAAATCCACATAACATTTAAAACAAGTGGCATAGACTTAAAGCGAACACCTTAGCTGTATCAACACCTTCCCGTCCCTTCCCTGAACAGACGGAGTACCGGAAGAGACGACATAAGGAAAGCCAAACAATTAGCTACCTCTAAACTCTAAAGAGACAGGGGAGATAATTACTTACAGTGAAAGGCATTGTCCGAGTGTTCACTTTCGTCTATAGCTAGTGCCACCACACGGTGAGCTCCTGACTCGGCCATCGTTGAGATCTCCTAGTGCGTCTCTCCGAATGTAGCTGTCACTTTGAATGTAGCGGTCACTTTGAATGTAGCGGTCACTTTGAATGAAGCTGTCACTTTGAATGTAGCTGTCACTTTGAATGTAGCTGTCACTTTGAATGTAGCTGTCACTTTGAATGTAGCTGTCACTTTGAATGTAGCTGTCACTTTGAATGCTATCTCTGTTTTAGTAGGAAGTCCGAGAGCTGTTGTTGATTAGTTCTATTCTCCTACTTCACTCACATCCAGAATGCAATGAGATGCTGCTGTTCTACTCGGATGGTCCTCAGATATAACTTGCGTCTCAAAGACGACAAAAACCTGATAAAAAAGAGAGAGAGAGATTGAAAAAATAAAGAAAGCGGTCAATGCGTTCATGAAACTGGACGTGGCTATGCCTCGTAAATGTCCGAATCTGTCAATGGTAGACGTTTAACTGTCAATGCCGGACCGTCGGTCAGTTGATTGTATTATTCCGTAAGAGACGTGAGCTGAATGGGAGTCAAGAAATCCTGGCAAAAAATGCAATAAGAGAAAAAATATCTTTAATTTCCTTAAATTAATTCGAAAGTTATTTTATGGGCTGAGATTTGCAAGAGTTAAGTTTGTGTTTGTTATGTTCCATTATTTCCTAAATGTTCACAAATGTATACAAACTACAATTGGAAACGTACAGAAAAGCAAGAGCTTGAATCCATCAGGTTATATTCTTTTGTTATGTACTTGTATTATGTTATTGTGTTTTGTATTTGATTTCTGTGTTATGTTCTAATGTACTGTTCATGTGTTATGTTCTAATGTTTTGTTCTAATGTTACGTTCTAATGTTATGTTCTTATGTTATGTTCTAATGTTATGTTATGTTATGTTATGTAATGTTATGTTATGTATGGGGTGTATGGGGTATCTAGGAGGGGTAGCACCTCTAGTGGACAGGCAGTCATACCCTCTTTTTGAGGGTAGCTTGGCTCACTCTTGGTCCCCACTCGGTACCCAACTCTCACCTGTGGCTCCCAGAAGCTGTAGCATGCGCAGCGGCCACACCCCGGAAACGGCTTTGACTGGCCGGCTAAACCAGGTAGAGGGTATCTGACGTGTCCATGGCACTCAGTACACTGAGGTTCTGTCAAACCTAGCATGTGAAGTCTGGACTTGGCGGCCTGTGCGTAACGTCACAAAACTAGACTAATCGGACAGAATGACAAGTACCAGCACAGTGCTGTGGAGTACTCAAGAGCAGGACAAGACACACAGAAAGTCTCTGGTCATCCACTGCACCCAAACTTGTCCCCGGACGTCTTGACCAAATCTTGCTTCCGGAAAAGGACGGGCTTTAGGGCGAGAGAGTGAGGTCGACGTGTTGCGCGAATCCTCCTCACTTTAATCCAAATTCCAGCGCAAGTCACTTGTCATCCCCCCCCCTAATGTTATGTTCTAATGTTCTGTTCTTGTGTTCTGTTCTTGTGTTCTGTTCTTGTGTTCTGTTCTTGTGTTCTGTTCTTGTGGTATGTTCTTTTGGTATGTTCCTGTGGTGTTTACTGTGGTGTGTACTTGTGGTATGTTCTTATGGTGTCTACTTGTGGTGCTTTTGACTATGGTATAATAAGAGCCAAAGAAGGTTAATATATTTAATAATATAAATGCATTTAAATGTAAATATATCTGAAAAAGTTTTTATTCGAAAAACAGATTAGTCTTAGGGGGGTCAAGTCGTCCGTAGTTTATTGGATTTAGAGGGTCAATGCTGACGTTAGTTATAAGGAAAGAGACGTTGTTGCTATATAGTTCTCAATACCCCCCCCCAAACTAGTCTCTAGACTACGTCGCGTCATATGGTCCTGGGTAGGTGTGTAACGTAACTTTAATGATTCTGTTTTCAATGTAGGTTATACACCATTCTAATCCCCATGTCCTCCAAACACTTGTCAAATGTAAAGTAATCTGTACGTTAAATAATGAGAACCAAATGACGTCCTCCCTTTCCCAGCCTGCCATCTCTCCTTATAACAAACGAAGAGCAAGTTTAAGAGTATATTTAAAACTTCTGTGAATTTAACTTAAAAAAAGGAATTTTAGAAAGCTATGCTTTATTTTAGTTTTTTATAAAACATGTAAGATTGTTTATTACAAAGCTGATATTAACGTACTCTGTCTGGTTGGGATATTTACACTTTATTTCACCCACAGCTCATTCTCTGATCAAATTGAAACTCTGCACTATTATTCATCTCCGATGACAGCACACAAATCGATACAAAAATTTAACAAATTAGTAAATCAATTAGCCGTAATTTATCAACTTGGTTTTAAATAGAAAATATATATAATTAAGGGGAGATAAGTTTCGTGTAGAGTTATGTCTTTCTTGAAAAGTAACCAACAATAGACTATAAGACCTTCTATTTTTATGAATACTTCAGTGGAAGAGGTAGCATGAAAAAATACAGCACCACAACCTTCTCCCAGATACCCCCCTTCCAAAAAAAAAAAAAACTGGTCCACAAAAATGATTTGTCCAAAGAATTCCATTAGCATGAAAGTTTTGCTTAACAAAAACTATAAATAAAAATATACACAATCGAACAAAATGCATCTATTCCTCACAAATCCATTAGTAATACATTGGATGATTGATTCTAAATAATTGGTGCAATTTCACTCAATATAAACTTTTTTTTTAAAGTTATCTTTTATATTTTATTATTATTATTATTATCCCCTGCCTTGTATAGTATACCCTGTACAATACTTGGAAGTTCCGGTACCACCCCTGGAGGTCAGACTACTGCTCACGAGGAAATAAGAGAAAAAGCCCTCAGGATAATGCCAGGCTCCCGCATCGATTGCTGAATCTTAGGAATTCTCGAGAATGTTACGCGAGACAGACAAATAAAAGAAATCCAGTGCTCGGTCAAATAATGAATCAGTCAAATCACAACGTAGGCTGCAGTTTGGTAAGTGACTGTTTCGTTGTCTCTAGTTCTGAAAATGTTCCTTTTAAAGGTCTTAGCATTTGACCATTGGTTGTTATCGGGTTAATTACATTCCAAATCTCTTCAAAAATTACATTTGTAATGGCGATTTCTTTCAATTAGAGAAAGAGCGAGAAAGAGTCTATATCGGCGTTATTGATAACTGCAAAGACATTGTTTTCAACTCGGAGTACAGGGATAACTTAAATTACTCAATGTTAACCCTTTACACACAAATACCTATTTGTTTATTTTTACAAAGCTTATATCAACTCACTCTGTTTGTATGTATGTCTGTCTGGACATTTTTTTATAGGATATTTCTCCCAAAAATATTTTACGGATCAAGGTTTACAAAATTATTTTATTATTATTTTTTACCTTCCAAAACATGAATCAATAAAAATAACCAATTAGTTATTAATTATTGGTAATTAATTATTTTGTTTCGTATTGAAAAAAAGGAAATACATGTTTTTTATTAAAAGATTTGGCTGTATATGTGGATTTATTCTCTATTTTACGTTTTGTTTACCTATTTTTTCCCACTCTTAGATCAAGTTGAAATTTTGCATAATTATTTATAGTGTGACAAAAAACGAATCTATATGGATGAGATAAATAGTTCGTCAATTAGTAAGTGATAATTATTTTAGTTAGGAAAAGCAATTTTATTCCTGCAGTATTGAAACATGTGGCTGGAATTTGGCAGTTTCAACTTTAAATAAAATGTATTATTAAAAAGAGATTTTTTTTTTTATTTTGCTTGTTGAAATATTTATTTCCATGTGAAAAAAAAAGCAACCTCTCCTTCTGATTAAATTTACTCACAACTTTCCATTACTCTTTCGGTTCAGGTTACTGCCCCTTGTCACAACCATTGTTATGACCCTTTTGTGTCGGTTGCAAGTGAACGGTCCATCAAGCTAACAGAACCAACACTAACAAAAGAATCTCATCTATAGCTTGGTTAGTGTGTGTCAACTGATTCAAGTAGCCTAGGTCTGCCATTTTGTTACCGCCATGAAATAATTCAATGTTCCTGTTTGTGTGAAACGTTTTCAAGATCTATACAAGACATCTTACAACATGCATGTTGGGATATGAAAAGGCTTGAACATGAATGGCTGATTGGTGGATGTAAGGCCGTAGCTCAGTGTTTCTCAAACTGAGTGCTGCCGAAGATTTGCTGGTGTGCCCCGGGAGTTTTCAGAACGCCACACGTGCAGCGTTACACAGGTCTGCCTACTATTGAATTTTTATTTTACGTTGCGACGACATTCCCACTTACAACGACCAGTAATAGTAGTGGGTCGCTCCATATTGACGGAAAGGGGTATTAGCTAATATTAGCTATTCAGGTTATGGAATTGTCCACTATACATATATTATTATAATGACTCAAATGTAGGCCGCCATAGCAGATGCACAGCACTGACAGCAGTTCTTGAATTGTTGCTGTTCGTGGTGTGCCGCGACATTTTCGTAGTTTTTTTTACTGTGCCGGCAGACAAAAAAGTTTGAGAAACACTGCCGTAGCTGCATTGTGTAGACCAGTGGTTCCCAAACGTTTGACCTATGTATACCCCTTTTATTATTTGTGTAATGCTGAGTACCCCTCGCCCGCACCCCGCCCCAAACCACATTTTAATTTATTAACAGACCATAATAAATGGGTATTTTTTTAAAAATCAGCATAGTTAATGAGGTCCAACGCGTAACCTTTCCAAAGTCTTCCCGTACCCCTGAGGGGTACGCGTACCCCACTTTGGGAAACACTGGTGTAGACCATAGCACAATTTGCAAATGTTTAGATGCAACCACCAAAAGGAGACCGCTCCTAACGAGGAAGAAGTCTAGGAGTGTGTCACACCATAAGAATAACTATTTGAAATCATTTATTGTTTGTGGAGCTCTCCTTTTAATCAGGGTCTCAAGGGGTGTTATGGTTGTATGTTTGTGTTTCCAAGGCAACGACAAGGAAATGTTTCTGACGAACCCGCTAGCTGGATGAGTCGTGAGTGATATTTGAAGGGATTTTTTTTTAAGAGGGTGAGTTAGTTAAGGCGTGGTTGTATAGTGAGCTCGATATTTCTTTAAATGATCATTTCTAGTTGAATCTATGTATAGTTACGAATATAAATAATGTTGAAGTTTTTTTTAAAGAAGTCTGCTCAAGTTTATTTCGTCCAGAATGTAATACGCCTATATCGATTTAGTTGTAGTGACAGTCTCCAGCTAACCAAAAAATCATGGTCTCGATCCATTAAAGCTCTCGCTTTATCACTGTGGCTTGATGGCCGATAGTTTTAGCGAGACCAGTCGTCACAGAAGGCCTGAACAGATACCTGCGACGTCACAGCCTGTGGGCAGCACTAGCTGATCCAGAACTTTGGACTGGGGAGCGATTTTTTTCCAAACCCTAACCCTAACGCCCAGTAAACCCTAACCCTACGCATAAACGTGCGTACAGCACACACAAACACACGCACGCACACACACACACACACACACATATATATATAAATATATATTATATCGCCCCTCCCACCTGGTACAACCCTTTTTCATTTAAATTTACTAATGATACAATTTGAGATTAGAGTGTGGTACGACATAATATACAATGGGTCACATATCAATACGTAGTTTATATTATATAGATATTCAACTAATTTTATTCACAAACTATGATTCTCCACAAAAATAGGACCGCCCCCCCCAGCACTCAGAGGGCTAGAGTGGGGAGGGCAGTACATGCAATCGCCCCCCCCCCCCCTCACCCCATCGAATCGGCCAAAATACCAGAAAGGAGCGACATAATATAAAATTTATATATTAATTCAACTAGTTTTGTTCACAAACTATGATTTCTCCATAAAAACGGACTGCCCCCCCCCTCACTCAAAGGGTATAGGTGGGAAGGGCAGTAGAGGTATTTGTCCCCCCCCCCCTTTCCAAATCGGCAAACAGGGAACGACATAATAAAAAGATCGGTTAAAATATCAATAACAAGTTTTAATGATATAGATATTTAATTGATTTTGTTAGCAAGCTGTGATTTCTACAAATAAAATTGACCGTCCCCCCCCCACTCGAAAGTGTTTGGGGGTGGGCGGGATTGATACCATCGCCCCCTCCCGACCCCACCAAATCAGCCAACATACTAGAGGGGGGGGGCGAAATAATCTAAAAATAGGTTGAAATATAAATAATCAGTATATATTTTTAACATAAGTAATAAATTCGTATACAAATTGTGTGAATCCTATACTAAAGTTCGTCAGCCCCTTAGGAAGGGGGGGGGGGGTCGGCCGAGTGGGGGCCCTGGATCCGCCAGTGGTGGGCAGTGGGGAGTACAGACCTGTAACGTGGCAACGAGCTATTGATCCAAACTATCCCAGGGGTTATTTTTAAATTTATTCATGTCAAATTTTGAGGAGAAATTGTTTGAACTCATAAACTATCAAGTAAACGAAATGGAATTGTTACACGTACGCTTTACGCTACGGTCTTGATATATCGATAGACAAGTAAACTTATACAATCTTTAAATAATGTGCTTTCAAACTTTTCCTTATCAAGGCAGAATATAGACTACTATTTTTTAGTTCTTATCTGTGTGAGTGAAATTAATAGTTCAATGATAGCAGCTACATTTCTTACTATCTTGGAATGCCATTTGATCTCCAGGCTGTCTCAAATATATCAGTGGATCAGCACAACAACCAACCGCCCTTACTTTCCCCAACTAAATTCAAGTACCCATTAGAGTTGGGTGGACTCAGGGGCGCCCTAAAATCCCGAAATTGAAAATCACAGTCTTCACCTATATTTGAGCCCAGGACCCCAGGTTCGGAAGGCAACCGCTTCACCACCGCGCCCCCTTTTTAAAGAGATGATATAACTAAAAGGGTCAGTGAGTCTAAAAAAAGTTGTCGACCACTGATATATATCATTGGAGTCCCGTCTACTTTGATTTTTTAAATGCCAGTTGTACTTATCATTCAAACGTTTAATAAGAATTAGAGTCAGACTTTGGGAGATAAGCTGCTAAGGGGCTTATATTATTGTATTGTGTGTTAATGTCATGCACGTGGGCTCCGGTGGTTACGAATTCACTGTGGATGCTGCTTAATCCAAATCACACAGTGAAGTCATCAATTCATCAAGTTACTAACCTGCCAAAAAGCCAGCACCCCCCCCCCCCCACCCAGCCACAAAAGGCTTTCACAACGACAGGTCAGGTGACGTATATTGTATATACTGTTTTTGTTTGTATATTTAGTGTAACAGGAAGACCACGTCAACGATGGATGGAGAACAGCCTCAACTTCAGTTCACACAGTGATTAATTTACTTCAACATTCTCCCCCCCCCCCTTTTTCCAGGAGAGGCAGTGCGTGAATGTGTGAAGCGAAAAGAATAAACTCCAGTAGAGATACTATGGAAGGCGCGGTGGCTGAGCGGTAAAGCAGGGGTCTCTGGTTTGAATCCTGGTGCAGACTGGGATTTTATTTTCGGGATCTTCAGGGTCCCTCTGAGTCCATCAATTGGTGCCTACGTGACTTGGGGAAAGCAAAGTGAGTTTGTCGTTGTGCTGTTCACATAACACCCACGTTTACCGTGGGCCACAGAAACTATTACATAATCTGCCCTATAGATCGCAAGGTCTGAAAAGGAAACTAATTCATTATAGTACTACTTAATATTTATCTATAGATATTATTTTCAAGTTAAGAACATTGCTAGTACACCCCCTCTGCGCACATCAAGTGTATTATAGTGTATACGTATATAGTCATGTAGACGTATCTAGTCAGTCTAAAGAAAAGTCTTGAGAAGGCGAGAATACAAGCCTCCTATTTGACAGATTCATTCAGTGCTTTCCCGTGTTGATTGTTTTTATTGATTTTGTGTTAGAGCATTTTAGTCAATATTTTCTTTTCGTGTATGTTTATAGGCTCCAGCTAGAAGTCTTGATGCCCTATTTATGACAAGAGTGTACGTCTATTTATAGAAGTCTACACGCGCGAGCACTTACTCCCTGACTAGCACACCTCTATGGCTAACATATTGACTAGAAACAAATTACTTATGGCGTCAATCCGACCAAAATATTTTGTTATAGAATTAGTTTTTAGAAGTTTTTTTTTTCTTCTAATCAAAGTTTAGCTGAGTAGACGTGGCTATTATTTCTGTAGGTCCTGACAAATAATGACAAATTACCTATTGTTTATTGTTATTGATAATTGTTTATGAACAGTCTGTTATTTAGGAAATTAAACATACACTAATGCTTAAAAAAAACACATTATCTCCCTTTCATGAAGCAGCTTTGGTAGTCTATAATTTCTCACTCTTTTAATTTTTTGTAATTCTTCTGTATTGCATAAAGTCTTTCCAGTTGCTTCTACATACGACGATACGCAAAATGTACATGGAACGTCTACGTATTTATTGAACTCTATATTGAATGCAAGAAACATTGGAGTCGTGTGCGGGAATACCCGCTGAAAGCGTGTTCAACATCTGTAGGATAGTGTTGACAACGGCATGACAAGCTGTAGACCTAGAACAATGATGCAACTGAAGGCGATAGATAGATCTCTATGTAAAGCGCAAGGGTCCTGACATCTACTGACTCATCACAAATTCTCCCACTTGCCGTGGACGACAAAAAAAAAAAAAAAAAAACGAAATTAAATCCTTCGTTACTTTCTGTGTGCCTAGAACAACTCAGCACCTTTCATGATCCAGCAGTTCAATGGAACAAAATGCGAAACATTTAATTGAAAGCATAATAAATATTAGGTCGGGGGGGGGGAGGATTTACGGCCAAAGTATTGTCAGCATTACTATTTGCAGGATGTAAAAAGGACAAACAGGCCCAAGCCAATAATATTCTAGAGCCTATCAAATATTTCAAATAGAATAGAAGCTGAAGAATAGTCTGTGTAAATAATGTTATTTGTAAAGGCGGAGACTTGGGGGGAAGTTGTGGGGGGAATTGGTACTCAATTGTACTGGCCGGTCCAAGTTATAAGTAAGAGAAAAAAGAGAGGGTGTCCATGGCAAGATAAACATTGGACATACCCTGGGGCCAAATCAACTGGCATAGAGGGTGGGTAATGGAGTAATTGTGAAAAGTTTTTTTTTTTAAGTTTAGTTTTTGTTTCATTTCCTATCTTATCTTATCTTATCTTATCTTATATGATACAGATGTTACTTCATAAAAGAAGATGATTACGTCCTACGTGTCAGGCATTTAGTCATGCATATTAACCAATGACCTAAACTCCGCCAAGTCACTGGTTTTCCTGGCTAGTTCAGGCAACCCATTCCATGCTCTAATAGCACTAGGGAAGAAGGAGCATTTGTACAAATTTGTCCTAGCATATGGAACGACCAGTGTACCTATATCTTTTAGTCTTTCTGAGTATTTATTAAATTTTGTTTTTGTATTTGAAGATTATGGTTCAGTGTTTTATGTATAATTGTTACTTTACTTTTAAGTCTTCTATCCTGAAGGCTTTCTAAATTTAGTGATTTTCGTAAGGATTTTACTCTAGTCAAATGTGAATATGCGTTTGTTATGAATCTCACTGCTCTATTTTGTGTCTGTTCCAGTTTCTTAATGTTTTCTTGAGTTGAGGGGTCCAAAACAGATGATGCATATTCTATTTTTTGCCTAACCAAGGTTAAATAACATTTTAGTTTTATGTTCTTATTTGATTTATAGAAATTTCTTCTAATAAGCCCTAATGCTTTGTTTCATTTTTTATAGTTTCATCAATATGTGGATTCCATGACAGTTTTTCATTTATTATAACACCTAGGTATTTTGTGTTTTTAGTCTGTGTTACTGGTTTACCATGGATAAGATAAGTGGAATTAATTTGTTTTAGTTTTTTTGTTACTATTCATTCACTTGCACCTATCCTTTGATCTGCTGGACCGTTGGGGCACTACACAAGATCTGTCAACCTTCTTTCTTTATTCTTATCTCTGATTTGTCTTTGATATAATTTCATTCGGATGTTCTTTCTGAAAATATTGAAGCCTGCCTGGGTGGACCACTTCGGGGGCCGATTTTGAATTTGTGTTTCCACACAAACTGTCTTTATAACCTTGTTTAGTTCGTGTAAAAGGTTTATCATGTATAAAATAAGTAGTTTATATGTGTTTAAGTTTTTGTAATTTGTTACTCTTAATAACTGACATTTTTCTGGGTGGAAAGACATGCTCCAATTTGATTCCCATTTCTGTAATTCATCTAATTGTCTTTTTAAACTATCTGTGTCTTTTTTTGTTTTTATTGTTCTATATATTATGCAATCGTCGGCAAATAATCTGACTTTTGTTCCTGAAGTAATGCAATTTGGTAAATCATTTATGTAAATTAAAAATAGTAGTGGACCCAAGACTGTTCCTTGAGGCACACCTGAGTTTACTGTTATCGGTGTTGATTTAGAGGCATTTATTATTACAGTTTGTTCTCTCCCTATCAGAAAATCTTTAATCCACTGATGCAATGGCCCATTAATGCCAAAATGTTTTAGTTTTTTAAGCCAACTATGGTGGTGAACTTTGTCAAAAAGCCTTGGAAAAATCTAGTAAGATAGCATCTATTTGCTTACTATTATCTAAACCTTTTGAAAAATCCTCAATTAGTCCTATTAGTTGTGTTTCACATGATCTATATTTCCTAAAGTCATGTTGGTATGGAGTAAGAACATTATGTTTGTCTAAGTGGTTTATGATGTTGCTACATATTATGTGTTCTAGGATTTTAATAATAGCTTATTCTCTCTTCTTGGGTGGAAGGAAAATAGGTTGAGGGGATAATAGTTGGGCGATTCTCGAAACTGACAGCGAAGAGGATTCAAAAGGTTGTTTTTATTTTCAAAGTTTTTAACGCACACGGTCTTGGGTTCTGACTATTGTTCTTCGACACAGATGCTATTTTGAGGTGCATGGACGTCTAGTTTAAGATGCACACCCACACACACACTCACACTCACACTAGGTTCATGAAAATACATTGAGCGAAAAGAAAACAAACACACACACACAAACACAAGAATTCTGAATTCGCCTCACTACACATGTGACGTCATGCTTCACAAAATTAACACGCACCAGAAACAAAAAAAGGGAGACAACTTCGAACAATTTCATTTTCTACTGTTATACTGATAGTCGCATTGATTAGTTGATTGATTGATTGATTAGTTGATTGATTAATTGATTGATTGATTAAATCATTGACAGAGTAAGTGTGACTGAGCAAGTAAACGTGTAATGGATACATTGAATACTAAACCCAAGAACTACTGACTGACCACATGATGACATACATCTATTCCCTGAACTAAACAAGTCACGATATAATACACAACAAATTAGAAATACACAATATGAAAGGTAATACACTCATTGTTAAACTTGAAATATAATAAAATAATTTTAAACAATTTTGATTCAAATCGGGTATCGAACGCGTAACACTGTCAACTGATAGAACTTACGCATTTTCTGATTCGGCCAGCGAGGATGGCTACTTGTGCGATTATTTATCGGTATGTTCATCATATGGACCTCTAGATCTAACACTAAAGTTCTAATTTATAACTCTTTAAGATCTAGTCTAGATCTACTTCTAGATCTAGATGTAGATGTAAAAATATAAGCAATGCTTATTAGCTTTAATAAAATTAAAGCAACTTTAAATTTACTCCGTAATCGCATAATTACGGTAATACAGCTTACTGGGCCATGTTGGCTCTAGAGTCTAGACCTAGATAAAGTCTCCAGCCAAATTTACATTTCATATTTTACTTTGAAAACTTATAACGGTCAAACTAGAGTTTTCTCCATGTGGCCAACGAGCATATTTTTCTCAACGATATACATCAACTGTTAAATGTCTAGGAAAATCGTTAGAGCCCACCCACCCAGGTTCCTACATCAAGAAGTGACTTGAATAGAGATAGTGTAAAAATAATAGGTAACATAAAAAACTCTTTTTTAAAAGACAATACCTCCTTTAAGAAGCTGGGGTCTTTCACTAACAGAGATTATTTTGCTCTTAACAACTAATGAATAATAGATTTTTTAAATGGAATATTTTTACACCCCCCAATTCCCCTTCCTTCCGAAAAAACCTCCTGGTTAAGCACATCTATAAATAAATCTATCCAGGGAATATACAATTCTAGTGATAGGGCTCACTAATGTTACAAATGTGAACAAATGTTAATGAGCATCTATTTATTTCACTCTTTAATGAATCCATACCGAAGTACTCGCTGACGTAGGTGTGTCCAAGATATAAAATGTCTCGACCTCAAGACCACTTTTAATTTAAGATTATTATATTTTGAAATATCATATTGGTCAAAGCAGAGATTTTTTTTCTGTGTGGTCAATTAGCTAGTTTTTTTCCCCAAAAATATACATAAACTGCCGAATTTCTACGAACATCGTTAGAGCCGTTTTCGACATCCGTGTCTGGCCACCCACCCAAAATCAATGAAAAATTTTTAATCTGAAAAGATAAAATGTAAATAAAGGAAACTCGCTATGGCATCAATTTCTAACTAATTTGTGTTACATTTTTGCTTCATCTCTCTCTCATATATCTATATATATATATATATAGTGTGTCTCTAGCTCTTTTTGTTTACTAACACTACACTAGAGAGATGTGTTGCTAAAATAGTCAATATGTTGTTCAAGGGATGCTAGATGTATTGCAGCTGAGATGTTGGGAACATGGGGGGGGGGGGGGTGTGACTAGAGTGGCATGTACCAGTTAGCTACAAAATAATGGGGCTGGAGCTCGAATCTCAATGTGGATAAAAAAATATTAGACTCGATCCTGATATGTCTTTGTTGCACAACACCGAAACCTTCTTGGGGAGACTCCCTACCCCAGGTATTGAAGGAGAACGCGCTGATCTTAAAACTGGATTATCTTCTTGCTGAAATTTGGCTACTATGTTTGAATTTAGCACATCACAAATGATAAGAAATATTATATTTGATTTGTCTTCCTTAATATGGCTATAATAAAGTTTTGTTCAGTGTAATGGATTAAATGGAGATATTGTTCCCTCAATATTAGAAAACATGCTGGTAATAATAAGATCGTTACGACCTTTAATTAACATACACTCTCTCTGTCTTCTCCCCCCCCCTTCTCTCGTTCTCTCTCTGCATTGTCCGTAGCCAAGTGGGACAGCCAACTCAGATGTGTTTCCCTATCCTGTCAATAGCTGGTTAGAAATATATAAAAAAAGGTCTCATGAATCTCATGCATGTGTAATATGTTTTCATTTCCTAGATGTCAAAGTCTCTTTTAGCACTCTCTGTGATCTGGGAATGCAAAGGAGAAACTAACATTGTTCACACACAGTCCACATTACAGAAACTAGTTTGGTCCTTCCATTGCTTAATACATTCTTTCAAATAACGTAGCTTCAGAGTTGAATTCTAAAGTTCTATAAGTACTTGATCTGACAGAGAGAGATTCATGTATATATATATATTTATATATATGTGTGTGTGTATGTATATATATATATATATATATATATATATATATATATATATATATATATATATATATATATTTATATATATATATATATATATTTATATATATATATGTGTGTGTGTGTGTAGAGAGAGAGAGAGAGAGAGCGAGTGAGAGCGACAGACAGAGAAACAGACAGATAGATAGATTAGGTATATGGAGAGGAGAGAGAGAGAGAGTTCTTGCTACCTTGTTCATTTACATATTCATAAACAGAACCCTCCTCAAGGAACTACTCACTGGCAGCAGATCTTCCAAGTGTGATGCTACCATCATGCTTCTATGCCTATTCATTTTAAATTTGAAGATTTCAAACTTCAGAAACTCCTTTTTTTACCCTTTTAAATCTGTCTTAAATTATAAAGTAAGAAAATGCAATCTAATTTGATTCTTGAACTACACCAAGTCCTTACAATTATCGCGTGCTTTGCATTCTATGCTCTAAACTTTTATTTTAATCCAGCTTTTTTACATTCTTTGAAATCCCATTTTATTTTTAAATCTAAAAACAAGCCAGTAATGCTTAGATAAAGACTTATCAGACGGTTGTTATGTGGGGGAAGGGGGTCAACTACAATTAATCAATCATTTATCAATACCCTACATTATCAAGTTTGTACACATTGTGATTGGAGGCCTTAGTGCCTGTGTGCATGTAAGCAGGGGAACAATTAGTTCGGATAATTGGTTTGTTAGTTGAGTAGACCCTGAGGTAATCACGAATAAGTTCATCACAATTGATGTGAAAGTTGAAGGGAGAATGTCTTCGATTTGAGCGATAGAGAGACGTGTAGATTTTAGAGTAAATTGACTAATTTTTTGTTTAAAAAGAAGTTAGAACAACTTTGATTATTATTTTATTGTTTGGCTTTGAAATAAGTCTACAACAGATTAGTTGTAGCTGCAAACAGCTCAATCATCGTGTATTAACAAGATCTATTTAGTTCATTTAAAAATCCCAGAAATCATTCAATGAGGTTGATCAAAAGATGGCAAGAAATTGGTCTATATCAGAGGCAGACTGGCTATATGGGCATTCGGGCAAATGCCCGGTGGGCCGGTGCCCAAATGGGCCTGTAGGACGACCTAAAGGGCTTCATGAGAGCAACTATGGCACGTATTCAATTGTTAAAGGTTTTATGATATTCTCTTTTAAAAGTGGCCCTCTGAGCGTCATGATTAAAAAAAAATCGTTTACAGACTCTACATTTTAGGTCCTAAAATACTAATTTAACACATTTTCGGAAATAATGTAATAGACTACATCCGTAGACTGTGCTACTGTAGGATTCATCCTTTTAGGGCCTACACACTTAGCGATGAAAAAGCAACATAAGTCCTATATTTCTTATAAAGATATAGATCTAGAGCTTGCGTACAGTTATCGATACATTATTAAACTTAACTGATGATTTTGAGGAAAGGTAGGCCTATAATTGGAGGCCCATCGTATGATATACAATTTATGGGTCGGAGTGTATAGAAATGACGGGGCCGATTTTAAAACCCAGTCCGCCCCTGGTCTATATGGTCTAGTAATAAAACAGCTCAGTTCCATAACTTGCAAACAATACTCTTATTTCCTATCTGTGTGTTGTTGTTAATGAGCCTTGCATTAGAGTGGCCATGCATTTCAAACTCTCTTGCATCAATTCCCATCACTTGCATTGTACCGTGGCCAGTCATTTGGCCCTAACACTTCGGTTTAATGTTGGGGACACCATTAGCAGGATTCTAACAGAGAATTGGACTTCCTTTAGTATTGATTGGGTTCGGAAGGTGGAGTGTTCAGTAGTGAGTAAACTTTGGAACATTGTTTTGTTTGACAAACGAAACAGAGCTGTCTATCTATCTATCTATCTATCTATCTATCTATCTATCTATCTATCTATCTATCTATCTATCTATCTATCTACCTACCTACCTACCTACCTATCTATCTATCTATCTATCTACCTACCTACCTACCTATCTATCTATCTACCTACCTATCTATCTATCTATCTATCTATCTATCTATCTATCTATCTATCTATCTATCTATCTATCTATCTATCTATCTATCTATCTATCTATCTATATATCTATCTATTGGTCTGTCTGTCCGTCTGTCTTTCTGTCTATCTATCTATCTATCTATCTATCTATCTATCTATCTATCTATCTATCTATCTATCTATCTACCTAACTACCTACCTACCTACCTACCTATCTATCTACCTACCTATCTATCTATCTATCTATCTATCTATCTATCTATCTATCTATCTATCTATCTATCTATCTACCTACCTACCTATCTATCTATCTATCTATCTATCTATCTATCTATCTATCTATCTATCTATCTATCTATCTATCTATCTATCTATCTATCTATCTATCTATCTATCTATCTATCTTTCCATCTATCTATCTATCTATCTATCTATCTATCTATCTATCTATCTATCTATCTATCTATCTATCTATCTATCTATCTATCTATCTATCTGTCTGTCTGTCCGTCTGTCTTTCTGTCTATCTATCTACCTATGTATCTATCTATTTATTTTATTCTATCTATCCTTATTGAATTTATAACTGAACTAAAAACTAGTTCGTTTCTTAAAATACGGATTTCTCTTTCTTTCCCCTCTCCTGCCCTCTGTCTCTCTTTCTCTCTATATATATATATTTTTCTCTCATACTCTGTTACATAGTCTACCTCCTCTTACGTTTCGTGAAAGAACCTAACGGAAAGATAAATTGGACCAGTAATCAGATAATCCTTCGCTTACACAATGCTATCTCTCCAACACCAAAGGTCATGAGGGTCAAGCAGTTTAAAGAAGAAACAGTCAATCTTCATATTTCTCATTAAGAATCTAAATGTAAAGGCCTGTATGTTTAGTTATAGCTATAGAAATCTAGGTTAGTGTAGCATAGACTATATATCTCTCTTTTTGTAGACAGACTTATAGCTATAGAAATCTAGGTTAGTGTAGCATAGACTATATATCTCTCTTTTTGTAGACAGACTTACAGCTATAGAAATCTAGGTTAGTGTAGCATAGACTATATATCTCTCTTTTTGTAGACAGACTTATAGCTATAGCAATCTAGGTTAGTGTAGCATAGACTATATATCTATCTTTTTGTAGACAGACTTATAGCTATAGTAATCTAGGTTAGTGTAGCATATACTATATATCTCTCTTTTTGTAGACCATGTCTAGATTACACTTTCAAGTTAAGTTTCTTGTATTTAGGTTTTTCATAACATTCAACCGTATAGTACACTAGGTACATAAATGTATGCGAATTCATTTGGGCTAACTGTCATCAAATATAATACAATAATTATCAATAATGTCTCTTTATTTGTACTTTAGTTTATATGTACTTGATATGTACTTTAGTTTATATGTACTTTGCTGTTTGTCTGTCTGTTTGTATCTTTTTCTTACTTTGTATCAATCATAAAAACTAGTCATCTCATTGCCTATATAAGTCATTAAATAAGAAAAAGAATTGTCTGACGTAATTGATGTAATTAGTTTGCATGTATACTCTAGATCAGTGGTTCCCAAACTTTTTTGTCTGGTAGACCCCTTGCCATGTTTTCTGGTTTTCGGTAGACCCCCCTACTTAACTTGTATTGTATTTTTGCAAATTCATCAAAACATTTTTGAAGCAAATTTCTAACTGTAGTGATTTAAAGAGTGACAAAGAAATATAAAGCTACACATTAAGTTATAGGGATCTATTTTTTAGTGATAACATTCAAATTTAAACTAATTAAAATAACAATTTATATTTTTATTGGAATCACCAAAAACACAGAAAATTGATTGTTTTTTTAAACATCTATTATCCGTTGCTACGGATAAATGTTTCATATAGGATTTTGTTGTTCTATGAAGTAGTCCTTCAAACATTAAATATTAATCAATTAATTAATTTGCCTAATGTATCATTGTAAAAGTTTTCGCAAAGAGGAGTTTCTCGTGTATTTATTGATCTTTCACGTGTGGCTCAAATATTGTTGCGCAGAACTGTTTTCACTAACAGGAGAAGGGGTAAAGGTGAGTACCTAGTGAGTACCTAAACCAGTCAGCTTTGGGCAGGAAGGGCTCATTAGACTTGGCTTGCAGCCCATCTAGCAGAAGGAAAACTGAATTGAAAGTGTGCTGCCTTGCAGCTATACCTGAACATGGGAAAGGTTTCGTGGGTCAACCCTGTTAAAAATAAAGAGTCGGCCACCCTTAGGCAGTTTGCAACACACAGCGCTCTACACCTTTCCAGAGTCTGCGACGCCGATGACCCCAAACTGTATATATGTCGATTGCAAAGAATTACATAAGAAGCTTTTAATTTTATAACTCATGCCACCGATGTGACCTTGAACTGTATTGTTGCTTAAAGAAATTCGTTAAATAATATCAGCTGTAGGTTCTTGTAAAACAGTTTTTAAAACTACAACGGTTGGTAAAATCAATGTTTAGTGTTTTCGAGAGATTTCATCTATTTTGTTAGGGTGGACTTGTCTCAAATGATCTTCCTGCGTCATTGGTTTCATATCGTTATAAAAAGGCAATTAGGCAACCGCTAGTAGGACAAGGAAAGAATAAATACCAATTTTAAATAATCAACGCTGTACAGTCTACATTCTTTTTGTTAAGCATTAGTTACATGTAGACAAAATTAAGCTTTTTAAATAAGTACGGTATTGAAATTAAATATAACTATTTTTCGTTTGAATAGCAGGATAAATGTTTAAAGGATTAACTCGGTCATAAATCAACATATCATAAATTAGTGTATAAAAGAATTACATTCATTTGATGTTAAATTAAAGTCACGACCTGTTTAAAAAAAATCTATTATCGTAGACCCCCGTGGACCTCTCATAGACCCCCAATTTATGTTTTCCCTTTCGTAGACCCCTTGGAAGTCTTCGTAGACCCCTGGGGGTCTATATAGACCACTTTGGGAATCACTGCTCTAGATGGTCAGATAGTGTAAGCCTAAAATAAAATAAATTGATCTGAACTGATCTAAATCTTTTTATTCATATATTTTTTTGTGATTGTGTGTGTGTTTGTGTTTTTTCTACTAATCTGTTTCGTGAACTTTTGTTGAAATTTTGTTATCTACCTTCATCTATCCCAGGACACGCAGGTTAAAGTTTGATAAGGTCCCAAGTTATATGATATGCCTTTTTCAATCAGTATAATCAATTTTTTCTTTGGTCGTTTTTGAAAATAATTGAAAATATGAACCATTTTTGAGGCGCGGTGGCCGAGCGGTAAAGCGCTTGGCTTAGAACCGGGGGTCCCGGGTTCGAATCATGGTGAAGACTGGAATTTTAATTACGGGATCTTTGGGCGCCTGAGTCCACCCACAGAGGGTGGGTACATGGGTACCTGACATTAGTTAGTAAAGCCGGTTGACATTAGTTGAAAAGGTGGTTGGTCGTTGTACTGACATCCTCATTAACCTTAGGCCATAGAAACAGATGACCATTACATCATCTCCCTATAGACCACCAGGTCTGAAAGGGTAACTTTACTTTACATGTACCATTTTGGAGGTCCACCAAGAAAGTGGGGCCCTTAGATATAGCGTATGTTGCCTATATGTAAATCCAGTAGTCCACATATCATCTGTCAACCGTCTTACATATCATCTGTCAACCGTCTTACATATCATCTGTCAACCGTCTTTATCCATTCCTCTCTGTCTTTTGCTTTATGACACAAAGGATGAGGATGAGATATATTTTACCAAAAAAAAATAATACAAATACAATTACTCAGATTTAATTCAGAACTATTTACCTGGTGTGAAAGCTATGTATTATTAATTTCAAATCCGAAATGGAACAACATTAGCCTCTGGAAAATATCACAAAGCAGCACACAGTTTCAAAGAAAAAACTAAAATGTGCGCCACATGCCTTGGACGATTTATGTCTGCGTCGCTCGTTCAATACTCACACTGACAGAATCTCGCGCTGTTGGACTCATGACATGCGCGTGCGAGATGAGTTTTGCTGCCAGTCCTGATGGCCTCATTCAGGGAGCGGAACACTCACACTGTGAAGAATGTTTTTATTGACTTTTAAGGGCGTTGAATTTGTTCCCACTGAGCCCTGCTCTCCAACTGTAGAGCCCGGTATAGTCAGGAATTCCCTCATTAAGACATCTGGTGTGACTTAACCGAAACTCCTATTTGGACAAGCCAAAGTGGATTGGTTTTTGCCAGATTTAGAAATAACATTGGGATTACTTTGTCAAGGATTGACAATATTGACATTGAATCAACATCAAAGAAATGTAATTAGTCAAAGAAAATAATTTATAAGAAGCCCACTAGCTCCAACATGGCAATCAAATGATGTAATCATAACATCAATCACAAATGAAACCTTTTAGTCACTTCATCAGAGGGATTGAGCCCATTTCGTTCTAAAAGGCCTCAACACTGACCTGTGACCTCGCAACCTGTGGGTATTGGAGTCCAAGACTGACCTGTGACCTCGCAACCTGTGGGTATTGGAGTCCAAGAGTTCGCTGCCACGTCGTTCCTATATAATCTGCTGCTCTTAACTTAAATTATGACAGATTAGCTCATATTACATCATTCTACTCTGCATATCAACCAACCAATCGCTCAACCTCTCCTTACCGTCACCTAGGAAACGACTAACGAAAACACTACATAACAACTTGGCTTCATATCACATGACCATGACAGATAATCGTTTGGACTTACGATGACATTTCTACTAAGAACAAAACCAGGACATAAAAAGAGAGGCACATAAAAAATGAAGACACAAAACCAGTTTCAGTTGGATCAAGTGACCTAATGTAGAGATCAAGTCTACCTTAAGATCGCTAGTGGTTCTCAATAAGTCAAACTTTGAAACAGTTTAAGATTTAGGTCTGGACTTTGGTAATTTGTGTCTTGAGAGAAAAAAAAAAAAAGTTGGAGTTATTGAATTCGGTTTCTTCCATGAACCTGAGTACACAAAAATACAATTCTTACAATTATTGAAACATTTTTATTTATAATGTGATAACTATGCCATCAAATGACAAATATTTCATTGTAGAAAAACATGGTAGAAAAAAAAAGAGGTTAAAATTCACTAAACAAAGTCCATATATGACTCTTCAACGTTAAAGCGTTGATATCAAAATAAATTATAAGTAGATTGTACTTAAATCTGGTCTTAAATGGAATCGTACATCATATTCATTGTTCTTTTTGAAGTTTTGGAGACATGTTGTAGAAGGTAGTTTTAATTTTCAAGGCTTACATTATCTTTCTCCGTCTGTCTGTCTGTCTGTCTGATGGATTCTTTTACATATTTTTTCTCCCACTCTCATTCTCCGATCACGTTGATATTTTGCACATTTATTTATTATCTTATCTTATCTTATTACGTTTTACACATTTCATGTGTCAATCTAGTCAGTCATGCATGTCAATCTGTCAAGTCGTTGGTTTTCCTGACTGTTTCAGGCAACCCATTCTATTCTCAAATGGGACTAGAGAAGAAGGAGCACTTGTATGAATTTGCGTATGAAATAAGAAAAATGCCCCTATGTGTCTTTCTGAGTCTTTCATTAGGTTTTGTTTTTCTATTTGTAAATTATGGTTTAGTGTTTTAGTGCAGTGATGCCCAGCATAATTCGACTTGCGGGCCATTTTAATTCCCGAAACTCGTGTCGCGGGCCACGTGACCACAATTGTACAAAACAAACGAAATTGACCTGAAACAATTTTATCAGAAACTTGTGTTTCTAGTAATTATATGAAATAATGGGATATTAGAAGTTCCTTTTTTTTTTGTTCGTTGTAAATTGGCTTCATTTCTCTACTTAAAATGTGAGCAACATTGTAGATAGCTTTACTCATTTTCTTGTCTCTTGTTAAATATTCGCATCGATCCTTCAGGCGTAGTTTAATAATCTTAAATTCACTGCCCAAACTAAGAATGTCATATAATTTGTTTATATGTTTTGGAGCTTTATAACAGCCATGCTTTACAAAACAAATATGTTGGTTTATTATCACGTTCCACAAAAAAAAAAGTAAAGATATTTTTAATTTTCCTAGTAGATTGTAAGTTCGGAGTCCACTTTTAGTTTTTACTATTTCATAAACACACTCATTTTAAATGTGATGGTATCAATTCCATCAGAGAAAAGTCAGGGACCTAACGTACGTAAAGATAACATTTTTCAACCGTTTTCTTTTTGAAAAAAAAGGGAGGGGGATTTTCTACAGTTTGTACCGACGTTTCGGTGGGCCGGATGAAACCACGTCGCGGACCGGATCTGTCCCGCGTGCCTTATTTTGAGCATCACTGTTTTAATGTATTATAACGACTTTACTTTTTATTCTTCTGTCCTGAATTGTCTCTAAAAGTTTAGTGATTTTACTATGGTGTTACTCTAATCAAATTGGAATATTCGTTTGTTTTAAATCTCACTGCTCTATTTTGTATTAGTTCTGGTTTCTTTATGTTTTCTTGAGTTGAAAGATTCCAAACATATGATTCATATTCTATTATTTACCTAACCAGGGTTAAATAACATTTAAGTTTTATGTTCTTGTTTGATTTGAAAAATTTCTTTTAATAAACCCTAATGTTTTGCTTAATATTTTTATAATTTCATTAATAAAGGAACTCTATGATAACTTTTCATTTATTATAACACCTAGATATTTTGATTTTTTAGTTTGTGTTAAAGGCTTAACATGTATAAAATAAGTAGTTTATATTTGTTTTAGTTTTTTTCGTTACTCTTAATAACTGGCATTTTTCTGGGTGGAAAGACAAACCTAAATGTGATTCCCATTTCTTTAATTCTTCTAATTCTCTTTGCAAAATTCTGTATCTGTATGGTGTTTCTATTGTTCTATATATTATGCAATCGTCTGCAAATAATCTGACTTTTGTTCCTGAAATAATGCTATTTGGTTTGTAATTCATATAAATTAGAGTTAGACGACAACACACGAATCAATCAAAAAATTAATCAATTAGCTAATATTTTAGTTGTATTAATTAATTATATGTAAAGAAAAGGGGGAGATAATCCTTGTAATATTTAAAGAGATATGGCATCTGTTGGAGGTCCTCTCCCTTCACCCAATATAAACTTTATTTTGATTGTTACTAATTGTAATGCTATGATTAGTGATGGGAACTAAACTAATTTTTTTTAGTTAAACTAAAACTAAGTTTGAACTAAAAAAAAGTAATTAAACTTTTAGTTAATCACAAATTGAAAAAATTAGTTAAACTAAACTAAGAAATTTTAGTTAAACTTTTACAAACTATTTTGACCTTTTTTAAGGACGAAACAGCCATACATGAAAAATATAAAGCACAACCAATCTCTTTAGCTAAATGTAATAAACATTTATTTGTGCACATGAAACAAGATTTAAATGTCTTTATGGGATAGATGTAGATCTTAATAGAATCACTAGAATTAGAATACTATTATAGAAAGAAATTAGAAGTAATTGTCCAAGTTCTAATATAAGTTACCTTTAGAAGTAATGATAAAACTGCACTCTAACTAACTCGACCTAGATTCTAGAATATTCTGGATCTAGATCTAATATCTTCTGCAAACGAAATGATCAGAAACATAATCTGGATCTAGAATTAAATCTAGCTACTAGACCTAGATCAAATAATTAATATTTTAATCAAAAAATAATCTAAGAAATACTAGTTAGGCCTACTACTACTACTACTACTATATTAGTAGCATATTAGTTGAAACATTGTTATTTTCATAAACTTCAGCTATTTTTTAACGTTATATATTTCATATTCCGGTTATTGTGTTGGATACATGATGTATTATTATGTTATTAAAAGTTCTATCATTTTTTAAGAAATTCACAAAATGTTACATTAAAGTTTCAAAAATGCGTTGACGAAACAGATCTAGATCTATTTTATTACTTAGAAACCAAATTTAACAATGAAAGGGCGGGGTAAGACACATTTGACCTGTGTAACTGTAAGAGTAGATCTCGATTTATCCTTGACTATCAGATGTGTTATTTGTTCGCTAAACAACTGAAGCCTATTACGCACAAGGAAAACTCATGGCAGTCTTTTTATCTTTTATAACAACTAGTCGACATATCGACTACACACTAGCCCTAGAGCTATCTGACCAATACACACTGGTCTGCTGTCCAACTTTTAGTGTTCTACTCAAGTTCAAGTTTGTTTACTTTTGGGCAGAGAGGAAAAGGGGGGGGGGATGAAAGTGTTACTTTTTTTTTCTAGGACTGGTTACCCGAACGCTAAGAACTGTAAGTGTAGTCATTCATTGTAGATCAAGAAATCTTGATCTCAGTATGGCAGATTATAGGCCAACGCTTCGGTACCTTCTATCAAAGGTTTAACTATTTGTTTTAGTTGAAACTATTAAAAAATGTATCTCTAGATTCTCCTGTTATTAACAAATTATAGTTTAGCGATAATGAGTAAATTGAAACCACTAAATATTGACTTAAAACGCTTCAGATTCCCACTACAAACTAACTAAAACTAAGCACGGTGCGCGTTGTATACACACAACCACGTGACTAGGGAGGAATACGAATAGTAGAATCTCTAACTAATAGTTCTAGTCTAGTCTAATAAAGTAAAGTAATATAGATTTCAATTAATAGATCTATATTATTGACTTATAATTTTAAATTTACATCTAGATCTAAGACTAGGCTAAGAGTTAGACTCTACTTAAGACTAAGAGACTAAAATAATTAAATATAGACTATTATGCCTATAGATCTAATAGTAGTAATAGACTAATTCTAATACTAATAGACTAGACGTCACTAGACTCTAGATCTATCTACTAGTAAAAAGTTTTAAAATAAAATAGAGTCGACATTTCTTTTAGATCTATAGTAAAGCAAAATTCTTTGTCTGCAGCTATACAGGAACACACTGGTGTTTAAAAAAAAAGCAACAAAATGTAGATCAATAGAAGCAAGGAATTATCAGGGTTTATCAAGCAGCGAAACTTGCTAGAAATATAATGAACACGTTTATTTTTCTCGCCTTTCAAATACATTGGGGAATAGCGACCATTATAGGGTAAAGGTCAAAAGGCTTTCTAGTGAGCTGTGCACCCTCTAGTTATTTCTCCTCTATATTATTTATTACATATATTCTCCAAATTAGATAGATCTAAATATTTATTGGTATGTCTGTTAAAAAAGTTTGTAAAATTTGTAATTAAACTTTTTAGTTTGTAACTAAAAAAAATTAATTAAACTAGGATTTTAACTAAACTTTTTTTTTAAATTAAACTTTGGCCTTAACTAATTTTTTTTAGTTAAACTAAAAGTTAGCAACTTTTTAGTTAACTTTTGCCCATCACTAGCTATGATCATTTTCCATTTAGATATATCACAAGAATAGAAATGAGTCATTAGGTACGACACAATCTATCTACATATGTACAAAGTCGTAAACTGACATTGAGATATGACCCTAAAATGGAACAAAAATGTGCATCTTTTGCAATAAAGTAGCCAACCGAATATAAAGTAATATAAGATATGAATACATTAAATATTATGACAATATAATAAGTGAAAATGAAATGTTAATGTCTGATATGTAGTATAACAATCAAGCGGGGAAGTAAAAAAAAAAACACTGTCATATTTTTTTTTTTTTTGTGGACTGATGAAATAGACCAAGTAATCCAGTTGAGACATTTTTAATTTTCAAATTAGAGAAAATTAGAGAAAAGAACAATCCGTCAGGACTGAGTTCTGGTCAGCCTGGGTCTCCTGTTAACTGTAGAGGATGCATGCTTCTAATTCACCATTACATGCCTCTATATAACAGTCTCTTTTTGTCCCTAGTGTTATGTTACAACTATTAAGAATATCAGACAATTGACGAAAGATGTTAGGGATACTGGCGCAAATGTGCATTCATAGCACAAGTAGTTTTAGATGTGGAAGCATGGTCATGTTTTGATGCTGCGTGGCTAGAAAGATACGTAAATACGTATACATAGACTTCATACGGCCGCGGGTCTTACTACACTATCACAATAGACACAATATACAATAAGAAAAAACTACGAATTCATAAAGATAATAGTGAGTTATCGACCCTGCTCCATTCCCTTCACGAGATCTCTCCGTCTTGAGGGGTTCTGACTCGCTCTCCACTGTGTCGATTACTGTGGATATTTCTGCTGTTGTTGTTGTTGTTGTTGTAGTTGTCTGGACTGTTGATGTTGTTGTTGTTTCCTCATAGCCTGTTGTTAATTCGTTTTAAAAAGAAAAAAAATGATAATAAAAAATAAATATGAGTAATTTGTCCTTGAGAAAAACAGAATGCCTTAAGTACAAGCTACATGTAGGCGTATCACAGACTAATTACATATAGGCTAATCACAGACAAGTTACATATAGGCATGAAATCGACCTGCGTATCGTCAAGGCCAGTGCATCCTATCTTAGACTGTCTAAAAATGTCTGGAACAGACGTGGTATCACCACAAATACAAAGCTAGGGATCTATCGAACCGTCATCCTCCCTACATTGCTCTATGCCTCAGAAACGTGGACAGTGTACAGAAAACATGCAAAGAAACTGAATCAATTTCCACATGACATATCTAAGAAAAATACTGAATGGCAAATGGCAAGACAAAATACCTAATGCTGAAATCCTTCGAAGAGCGGGTCTGCAAAGCATTCATACAATACTGATGCAGTCCCATCTGCGATGGGCAGGACACGTCTGCAGAATGGAAGACCACCGCATCCCTAAACGACTCTTGTATGGCCAACTAAACGAAGGAAAGCGCTCGCAAGATGGTCAAAGAAAGCGCTTCAGGGACACCCTCAAAGCTTCTCTGAAGGCGTTCAGCATAGACCCAGCTACCTGGGAGACAGAGGAACGTGACAGAGCATCATGGCGTCGCAATGTGAAAACTGGCGTACAGGTTGCTGAGGAAAAGAGAAAAACGCTAGCAGAAGAAAAATGCCAGAGAAGAAAAGCAAGGCCCACGACACTAGCTCCAGCTGGAATAACATGCCAAGTGTGCAGCCGAACATTCCGGGCTCATATAGGTCTCACCAGCCACATGAGAAGGCATAAAACCCCAGTGCAAAGTCCTCAGCTCCCTGGATGACAAAGTGGTCATCATCGAACCCCGATGGACGAACTATATATATATATAGGCTAATCACAAACTAGTTACATATAAGCTAATCACAGACAAGTTACATATAAGCTAATCACAGACAAGTTACATGTAGGCTAATCACAGGCTAGTTACATATAGGCTAATCAAAGGCTAATTACATATAGGCTAATCACAGGCTAGTTACAGTTACACTCTATCCAAGGAATACAAATACACAACAAAAAAGAGCAATCAGAAACAACAGAACTCGATAAAACTTTGACAATGCTGCCTGGTCGTATGGAATGCACTTCGAACTGTGTTCCCGATGTCCCTGAGTTCGACCCATGCCCACTTCCGTCCCCTGCTGCCCTGCATAAGATTAGGACGTAATAATCTTTGTTAGTTTTGAAGGAACCAAACGCTGAAGTTCTGGAGAACTGGAACGCTGAAGTGAAGTTCTGTGTTGAGGTGGAACTTTGGCCTCTGTATATTTAGCCTTTAAAAATAAATTTGGCCTCTGTATATTTAGCCTTTAAAAATAAATTTGGCCTCTGTATATTTAGCCTTTAAAAATAAATTTGGCCTCTACATGTATATTTAGCCTCTACAAAAAATAAATGTGGCCTCTACATGTATATTTAGACTGTACAAAAAATAAATTTGGCCTCTACATGTATATTTAGACTGTACAAAAAATAAATTTGGCCTCTACATGTATATTTAGACTGTACAAAAAATAAATTTGGCCTCTACATGTATATTTAGACTGTACAAAAAATAAATGTGGCCTCTACATGTATATTTAGACTGTACAAAAAATAAATGTGGCCTCTACATGTATATTTAGACTGTACAAAAAATAAATTTGGCCTCTACATGTATATTTAGACTGTACAAAAAATAAATGTGGCCTCTACGTGTATATTTAGACTGTACAAAAAATAAATTTGGCCTCTACATGTATATTTAGACTGTACAAAAAATAAATGTGGCCTCTACGTGTATATTTAGACTGTACAAAAAATAAATGTGGCCTCTACATGTATATTTAGATTGTAAGTAAATACTTGCTAAAGCGGAAAGAAGAATTCAAGCCTTAGAATAAATGTTCTAAAAAAATGATAAGTATCAGATGCCAGGAATTTCATTAATTCCACTTATCTTATTCATGGTAAACCAGTAACACAAACTAAAAACGCAAAATACCTAGGTGTTATAATAAATGAAAAACTGTCATGCGACCTCCATATTGATGAAGCTATCAAAAAATCAAACAAAGCATTAGGATCTATTAAAAGAAATTTCTATAAATCAAATAAGAACATAAAACTAAAATATTAACCTTGGTTAGGCCAATAATAGAATATGCATCCTCTGTTTGGGACCCATCAACTCAAGAAAACATTAAGAAACTAGAACAGACACAAAATAGAGCAGTGAGATTCATAACAAGCGAATATTCGCATTTGACTAGAGTAAAACCTTTAGAAATTTAGAAAGCGTTCAGGACAGAAGACTCAAAAGTAAAGTAGCTATTATACATAAAACACTGAACTATGATCTTCAAATACAAAAACAAAATTTAATAAAATACTCAGAAAGACAGAAAGATATAAGCACATTCCTCGTTCCATATGCTAGGACAAATTTGTACAAATGCTCCTTCTTCCCTAGTACTATTAGAGCATGGAATGGGTGCCTGAGCTAGCCAGGAAAACCAGTGACTTGGCAGAATTTAAGTCATTGGTTAATATGCATGACTAAATGCATGAAGCGTAGGAAGTAATCATCTTGTTTTTTGAAGTAACGTCTGTATTATATAAGATAAGATAAAAGATGACAAATGAGTTTGTACTTTAACAAGTCAACGCACTGTCTGGCAAAAATGGAGGGACTCATCAATACAAAGAAAAGACGAAGGCTGGGCTGCTTTGATCATATTATAAACTCACTGCCTATAGTTACTCTTCAAGGTACAATGGGGGAAGGACGAAGTCATGCGAGGACAAGCTGACTGGAACACGTGAAAGAATGGACTGGCCTCTCCCTTGATATCCTGCTTAGAACAGCTACTGACCAGGAAAAGTGGAGAGATTTTGTTATGCGCACTGTCACACTACCCCTACGACGACAGTCAAAGGACTAATGACAGATGAGATGCATATTTAGCCTCTTCATGTATATTTAACTTAGTGGTTCCTGCCAAACAGTCGTTAAAAGACTCTTTCAGCTACCATTGTTTCAACAAGCATTATTTTGAAAAATATCCATCGCAACCACAAATTTTAGACATAATCTTTATCAATGAAAAAAAAAAACTCGTTCTTGCAATAGAGGAGTTATCATATTGTTACGAATCTCACTATCCAGGCTCTCTGCAAACTGCACCATACACCACCAACTTAAAGAACTTGACAACTCAGGGCTCCAAAATAACGTAAAGGTTTAATGTCCATAAATAACAGCCAATACTGTACAATTGGCAGCACGTAGAACAGTACAAATAGCTCTCCGATAACAAATATCTTTCCGTTTATAGCCGTACCGACGTACCAACTCTAGCACTGGCTTCTCCGTCTCGTTCCGGGCTTGCACTGGGTTCAACAGTTCAGGAGTGACTTCACACACTAGGCTCGTTGTGTCGGACTCGATCACAGACCAAGATCAAGAGGCCGTTCGTCTCAACTGTACTTGATAGTACTCCTCGCTGAACCGTCGTAATGCTCCGTACAGAACCACACCGCTGAACTGTGCTGTAGTCGACCGTGTTCTGAACCCCTGGCGTGAACCTCCTATCCGAACCGACTTGACTGTGTCACCTTCACTCTTTATATAGGGTCCCTAATGGCCTTCTAGAACCGGACAGAACGCCGCTCGACGTTTCTAGGTGGTCAGATGACTACAACTCTCGTGACGCTCCTGAGCTTTGTTCACGACGTCGATCCTTCCCGAACCTTTATGTTAACACTCGTCTCGGCCGACAGTCGTAACTCGTCACGGTTGACCGCTCCTCTAGCGCTGGCCTGGGGCGATTTGCGTCGGCTGACTTCACTCACACCACTACCCCCATCTGTGCCACCACCAGGTTTATAAAAATATTAATACTGCAAAGTGCTTTCACCAACCCTACCCTAATATGTAGTTAACATTACCTGGACAACTGTATAGTCTTCCAATGGGATGAAGATAGGGTCGCATCACAGTAGAGGCTAGGAACCTGACAGAGTCGGCACACTCTGTTTCTTCAGCATTCAGCCCGTCAAAGCAAGTCACAACCTCATTAAGAAGACTGAAATAAAATATATCAAAATGTGACTGACAATCGCACAATGAACGATGGTTAAGGGCTCTTAGGATATTCCAACGTTTCTGCGCGCGCAAAATATCTATTTTTTTTAGAACCGTTTAACTAATGTTTTTACTTTCAAAAAATTCTAGGCCCTAACAACATTGCAAATACAACCTATTTGTTTGAAAAGAAAAGATACCTAGCAGATTGATAAAGTTGATTTAGATTTTGAAGGTCACCGCAGAAAAAAAAAATGTTTTCGAAAAATAATATTGTGGAGAGAGGGGGAAATGAAATCAAGGACTTCTTTTTCTAGCGGAATACTTTAAATGCCTTGAACGTTCATAACACAACGACTGTTGAACAGCGAATTTTTAAAAAAGTGCCCAGAATATGATATAAGTAAAATATTTAAAAAAATAACCCGATAATGTTTCAATCTTTAGCAGTCCTCGTAAGGAGGAAAAGCCGCTATTGGGTTTGAGCAAAATGTCCGTCAATCCGTCTTTCATAATCAGTTCTCAAAAACTAGAAGAGAAATTTAAAATCGTGTTTCAGCATGCGTTGTGGCTTGCAACGTTTAGGTGCAACGGCTATTTTTTTGTTTTCTAAAAGCAAACCGTTTTGCTTTTTAAATTAATTATGCAAGCGATTTATTCATAAAAATGATAAAAAAAATACACCACTTCTAAAACTGTACATAAATGTAAGTGAGATTATGTAAAGTTTTAAACAATATGTTAATAAAGAAATTTAATTTTTGGTGAATTTTCTTTATCAGTTATCCATATATCTGTAAAATGTTCAAGAAATGTTACAACAAATATAAATATTAATTAACTGTGTCTAAGAAACCTAGCTATCGATAATAGGTTATTTTTTTATTATTTTAAAAGCATATAAGTGTTACATGGCTGTTGGAAATCCCTTATATTTACATATTTACATTCGAATTTATTATTTTGCCCAAAATGTCGAAAAATTGTCTTATCGATCACAGATTGTTTTGGGTTTGTTTTTGTTTAAGGGAAGGATAGCGCTCACAAGGCGGACATAGAAAACGCTTTACGAACACCCACAAAGCTTCTTCGAAAGCGTTCAGCATAAACCCTGCCATCTGAGAGAGCATCATGGCGTCGCGCTGTAAAAACTGGCGCACAAATTGCTGAGGAAAAGAGAACAACGCTGGCAGAAGAAAAGCGCCAGAGAAGAAAAGCAAGGTCAATGACACTCGCTCCAGCTGGAATAACCTGCCCAGAGTGCGGCCGAACATTCCGGTCTCACATAGATCTCACAGCAACTTGAGGAGGCACAAAACCCCATTGCAAAGCCCTCAGCCCCATGGATGCCAAAAGTGGTAATCATCGAACCACGATGGACGAACTATAGATAACAGCAACGCCAAATTAATCACTTTGGACAATCAAAACAAAATCATGTCTTGAATATTCCTTGCAAATAGGCTGATCCGATGGGGGCCGCTTCTGAGTTAGTATGATAACACAAACCTTCTTTGTAATCTAGTTTTTGCCTGAATTTTTGTTTCTTTAGCTTTTGGACAGATTAAATTATTACAGTGTATATGTTAATAATAATAATAGGAACATCTTCGTTGCCTGTCAGAGGGCGGTACTGCTGCAGACCTGCCACATCACCAGAAAATTCCTCAGTGGAAACTGTTAAAGGGACTACGATGAATTTTGTTTCTCTTTAGCGAAACTCGACCCTGGCAGCGCCAGAGAATGACTACTCGTTCATTTCTAACATAATAATAATAATCTTTATTGTCCGTAAGGAAATTTGTCGTTCAATTTGTGCATTATAACCAAAATGTACATACACAGCATTTTTCTATAGCAAATACTCTCATAACTTTAATGTTTCTTTCTGCCTCAGCCAATATTTAAGGCATTTTACGCACAAGCTAAATATACATGTAGAAGCCAAATTAATTTTAGCAGGCTGAATGTTATTGCAGAGGCCAAATATACTGGTGCATTTTATATATATTATGTTGTATTATATAAATAGGTCTGTACTACGTGGCAACGAGCTATTGGTCTAAACTGCCCACAGGTTGTGACGTTGCAGGTCAGCGTTCAGGCCTTCTAGAACGAATGGTCTGGGATTTCTTAGTGTGAAGAAAAAAAAAAAAACCTCGACTATTGAATTTCACTCGTCAATACATTTCTTTGATGCCCAACATATCTGCAGAGAGTTATTTGTATTATCTGTTGTAAATATCTTACAAATGCAAGGCTTTGAAAGTGATCAAGTATTGAACTTACTAGCAACGCTCTGCATTTACCATGTTCGGTGCCGTGTAGAAATGCTTTAAACAACTTTCAACTTCGTCTTTAAATTCAGAAGATTGAAAACATTTAGAACTTTCTGTATAGTCTGCAAAATGAAATATAATGAGATTAATATGCATAAAAATGTCAAAAGTTTCTAAGAAAAAATGTTAATACAAATGGCCGGGTCATGTTTCGCAGTCTAGGCGTCTAGGTAGAAACATGCATGCAGAGGAAAGATATATTCATGAATGAAGGACTTCAGGGGGGAGTCGGATGAAATCAAGTTCACTGCACTTGGCAGGAATGAAAGAAAGTCTAGTTAAACCCTCACTCATTGTTCCTCAAAGAGGGCGTTTTCCAAATGGCGAGCATACCACAGCATCTATGATGAAAAGGGGGGGGGGGACGAAATAAGATGATTCCCCCCCCTCCCTTCCCAGTGTTACCCAGCCTTTCTCTTTGTTGACCAGTGCATGAGTATTAGAGCTGTAGAAAGGATGCTAATGATTGGAGCCTGCTCAGACAAAGATTGCTTCTATCTAGGCCAGATAAGATGAAGAGCCTAAAGCTTTAAGAGACGTACTCTCGACTTTCATTACAATCAATAGTTATGACGTAAGTGGCATCCGTCAGTCGCCAAGCGAGTATGGGCATTAGCTTTGGTCAAAACAATATCGCCCACATAGCAGTTCCCCCTTCTCCACACAGTTGATCTTTTCAAAGGCACGTCAAGTGCCGATACAGTTAGGGATCAGTCGGCATTGCAGGCTCTGCCATGGCGTAACACTATGTCACAGTGTGCTGCAAACTGCCTAATGGTCACCAGCTCATTGTTGACTCCCGAAGTTTTTCCCATGTTTGGAAATAGCCGCAAGAAGCATAGGTTTGAATTGAGTTTTCTTTCTCCTGTCTACATAGCCTGCCAAGACTAACGAGCCCCTCCTACCCGAATCTTACTTGTTTAGGCGCCAGTTTTTCACTTTTGCCCTTTCTCCTGTTAGTGTAAACAATTTCGCCGAACTCAGAACCTGAAATCTGAGCCACCGAATTGAGACTGGTTGTTAGTGGCTATTAGAGACGCATGCCATTAAAAGCCTGTGCTTATATCCGTAACCACTTCCGGCAATGATAATCTTAGGACTTATAAAGAGAAATCAACTAGAGAAGTGGCTGAATGAGTGTGCAGGAAGGCCGGTCAGCGCCCCTCCCCCGATCTCCCAATAGTGAAGGTAATCTGTGTATATAGTTCTTTACGTAACCCAACCATGCGGGACACCACGCACACACGCCCACTCTCTAACCCTCCCCCCGCCCGCACCCGCGCCTTCCTCGCTCTTCAGGCATGCGCACACTGTTGTTGGCCCAAACCCACCCCATTAGGACAACTGTGTCTTTCAGGAAGTGTTCACCCGTCACTAAATAACGGCGTATGCTACGCTGCGGGTCGGCTAGTTTATATGAAAAGACCAGTAAGAATATACAAAATTTACAAAACCTATATAAAGAATTACAACCTAACGGTTCCAGTGCTTGGGGCGGCTTTCCCACTCGCTATCTCTTCGTTAAGTTACTGAGTCCGAGACTTAGACTTCAAATGAAATAGCAGATACTCCTACATGGGTTTTTTATTCTGTGGATGGTAAGACCTTTTGGATTGTCAGTTCTTGTTCCGTTTCAACACATCCCTACGAAATGTAGAATGCTGAAAGCTAGTATGTGATGTACGAAGTCTAATTACCTTTCTTAAAGTCTTTGCAAATAGTTCTATAAAGATTATCTATCATGTTGAAGTCCACCAACTCTTCGTCTTTACACCCTTTAAGAAAATCACTTTTTCGAGCGCATTCTAACGCAACTTGGAAATTACTGTGAAAGATTAAAATACATGAAATGAATGAATTAGTTAAGATGTCATGTCTAACAAAATATTTGTGATTGTTAAGTTGTCAACTTGCTTAGATTTATGTTTCTTACTTTCATGTTCAATGACAGAGAAGCTGAGAAATTGGTTGGTGGCTTAGTTGGTACTTCAGAAATTCATAATAACTTGACAAAAATGAGACAAGTGAAACTTCTTGTTTATTTTATAATATGCTTATTTAGTACCAAACGTTAACCTAATAGCAAACTTGGAGCATCATCTGAGAAGAAACAATTAATATTTTTAAAGAAATCATATTTTTTCCGAAATTGAACCAGCATTCTCTTAAACATCTCGTTGTAATCGTCTCAAGAGGTTTGCTAACGAGATAACTTACCTCTAAAATATTTACTATGCTTCTCATTTATTTGGCTTCATAGATTCGTTACAAATGATGCACTGGGGGTTTTTTGCAATTGCTCCTTTAAGTAACATTTTACCGCAGAAATCGACATTATATTCTCTTTGCTTAACATGTATGTCGAGATACATTTTCATTGGATTGTTTCACAACAAAAATATTACCTCCAATAACATGGGCTATAAAACGATGGCGTATGATTAATTATTAACCAAATAGCTTTTCATTGCGTCACGACGAATCTAATATCTAATTTACATTAATTTAAACTGTCAAAAACATTTATACTGCAACAACATATATATATATATATATTATCAAACTGTTATAGCTACTTATTTGTTCGAAAGAATTCCAGGAAACAAAGCACATTTGTTTCAGTTCGTTTGCTCAAAAAGTTTCAGGTGAAAGAGTCCGAGTAGGAGTGAACATAACTTTTGTGTCAAGTCATTAAGTAACTTGTTACTACTCACCTGCATTTGGTATCGAAATTTTCCCCAGCAGAAATAAAACCTTGAAACGTGTCAGTGGTCACTAGTTTATAATGAGAACAGGATTGGTAATTTTTAAGTCCACACTCTGATCCTAGGACAGCGGTCACTCCAAGTGCTGAGATCACTAGCAAGAGAGTCAATAGAATAAAATGTAATAACGCATCATGAACAATGGTTGCTGTAGTTGTTTGTTGCTGGCAGGGCCGGTCTTAAGCCACTGCAACCTATGCGGCCGCAGTGGGCCCCGCGCTTTCATAGGCCCCGCGCTAAGTATATCTGCAATTGCATAAAGATGCAAAATATACGAAAAAGTCGTGGAAATTTTTTTTTAATCTCCTGAAAATTAGACAAAATTGTTATATGGAAAACACAAATCTTACGCGAATAAAAAAAAGCATTGTCAGCTTTCATATTGAAATAAAAATATAATAATAGTGCGAATTTTAACCGAAGCGAAAGTTCCAATAGAACTAGAATACGTTTTTAAAACGATCAAAACCCGAAAATGAGAACAATCACTTCTAGTGAGACAGCTGAAACAGATTCTATGAAGAATGCAAAAACTGCAGTGGTGAATGTCGTAAGAGAAGAAGAAAATGATGTAACACTAACAACTGATCAACATGTCGTAAGAAATGAAGGCAATAATGTAATAACTGATCAACATGTCGTCATAGATAATGAGCTAAATGTGGTCGATTCATTGCGAAATCTGGATTATCCTGCCATGTGTCTAGAAAAAAATGGAAAGATCTTGTATTGACTATTAGATTTATTACAAAAAGGTCCACCTGAGATTACTTTGAAGAATTTTCCGAAAAATAAGGATGGTAGACATTTCTCTTAAGTGCATTGCAAACTAAACCTGAGTAATGGTGAAAGTGTTTTACGTCCTTGGCTGATATATTCTGTGTCAGCAGACAAGATCTATTGTTTCTACTGTCGTCTACTGGAAAAACAAAAAAGTTCCTTTTTAAATGAAGGATTGACCAGTGGCAAAGCTGTACCACAATGCTAGCAGAGCATGAAAAAAGACGCCACGACCAGTTGCTGTGAAGCTGGAGCAAGACTAAGTACAAAAAAAAAACAACAGGCATTGACAAAGTTTACCAGGAGATGCTTTTTTCTGAAACTAAACGTTGGACTAGTTTCAATTGTACGCTTTCTAGCGAAGCGCAATTTAGCTTTCAGAGGGAACATTGAGAGCCAAGTAATGGGAATTTCCTGGTCTAGTAGAATTACTCGCAAAGTTTGATCCAGAAATTCGACGTGTTACAAATGCAGTAATTCATGATCGTTACCTGGGAAAGAAGGTTTAAAACGAACTTATTACTGTAGTAGCTGATGATGTTGTGAATTCTATCCTTCAAGACATCAAGAATGCAGTGATATTGGATTGTACTCCAGATTGTACTCCAATATCTCTCAGATAATGGTTAATGTGAAAGAGTTTGTGGTTGTGTATGAACGTTTTAAGTTTCTTCCTGTTGTTTCTTCTTGTGACGGCGTGGGATGGCGACAGGCAGGGTTCAAACACTGGATCATTGAGACGACAGTTCAGAGAGAATACTTGTGCGAAATTTCAGCTTGATCCGAGATTCGATTTCGGAGAAATAACGTGTAAAAACTTTTGACCAGACAGACAGACAGACAGAGTGAGTTGATATAAGCTTTGTAAAAATACAAATTTTTTTACAACTATTCACTGTTGGTAGTAAAAAAAAATGAACAGGGTTATATTAATAAAGGAGGTGATTGTTCAGTATATTTTTAATACATTTATGAAGATGGTATTGTTTTTTTTTCTAAAATAATGTTTCGAAGAAAATTGATATTACTAAATTAAGTATTTTCTGTCGTATAAGATACTTATATTTTAGATAAAATGTTTGCTCTAGTTAAAAAAAAAAAAAGAATGCATTTAGTATGATAGAAGTCGAAATTATTTTACAACAACAACAAATAAGCAATGTATCGAACCATATTAATAGAGTACAACTACATACATATCTTCCTAACTTATATAATACAAACGTTACTTCGAAAAAAGAAGATGATTACGTCCTACGCGTCATGCATTTAGTCATGCATATTAACCAATGACTTAAATTCTGCCAAGTCACTTGTTTTCCTGGCTAGCTCAGGCCACCCATTCCATGCTCTAATAGCACTAGGGAAGAAGGAGCATTTGTATACATTTGTCCTAGCATATGGAACGAGGAATGTGCCTTTATCTTTGTGTCTTTCAGAGTATTTTGTTAGATTTTGTTTTTGTATTTGAAGATTATGGTTCAGTGTTTTATGTATAGTTGCTTCCTTACTTTTGAGTCTTCTGTCCTGAAGACTTTCTAAATTTAGTGATTTTACTAAAGGTGTTACTCTAGTCAAATTCGTTGTTATGAATCACATTGCTTTATATGGATATATGGATGGAAAATACTAGACATTTAACCAAGGCGAAAAGCTTCTTCTTTGATGCCTTCATTGAGAGATTTGCCCTTTACAACATAATCAAGATTAATTGTAATAAACACAAATTTAGATCTCTAAAATGACTAAATTAGGATCAGGGTTGGCCGTTAGGAACCTGTAGAGACTGCGGAAATCCGGAAACTCTCCATGTGGGATCTAGTGCCTTAAACAGTAACTTATATGCAGCTAGGCTGGCTCAGTTTGAGCAAATATGGCACGAATATAGTTATTTAGTTTCTGTTTTCACACCGGCCATAGCCCCGATAAAATGGCTTTGATCTATTAAGCTGCTTTTTTTTTAAATTGACAATTTTAACGTGAAGACAAGGGGATTCAAAATAATTTACTGTGTTTTCTTTTATAAATCTCAAAAGACGCATTTAAACCAATATCAATTCGACCTATATACAGAAAGCTTATTTAAGATAATACACAGCACAACTTTATGGCAGAGACCTGGAGAACCACCGTCATTATTATGAAAAAAACAACAACACGTATTCATCAATACCTGCCTCAGGAAGATTCTAATGATCGTTTTGCCAGACAAGATGAATAAGACAAAGACTAAAACTGCTTTATTGATCCTACGGAAATTTGTTGTGATTATAAGAACTCTTTTCTCATATAAAAACAACGCAACAGACAAGTACACATAAATACTACAGACACAACATAAAGAGTTCATTCAGCGATTACACACAGGCATCTTGATCCTTGTCATGTTTCTTGATCCAAGGGACTAATGAGGAAGTTGCACAGAACGAAACAGCAGACCATGGAGACTTTACCGAGACACTGGCGATGATACGTCACACCCTTCGCAAGCCTGCATCCAACATTAGAAGTCAAAACCTGGAACCCCCAAAGGAAACAGGAAGAGGTGACTGCCCAGATATACATGACGACCAGCTTTGGAAGTAGATGCCAAGCAGAGGGGCAAGATTGGGGGGAGTGGGCAGTTGGAGAGATTCATCCAGAACCGAGACACCTGGAAGAAGCTGTTTGGTGGACCATGCCACAAAAAAACCTCCCCAGATTAAAGCTACATGATCTCGAGCGTAAAACTTTGAAAACAAGGTTATAAAGGACCAATTATTTATTATAGTCTGGATAAGAAATAGCTAATGATTCTATAACGATACTTTTAACTACAGTCCTAAAATTCCAGTTGAACACAGGAAATAATGGATTTGATTTCCAAAAACAGCGACAGAAAACTATTCGTCTTCATGCTATACAGGAAACCAACTAAATCTAAATTCTCAATTCATAATATCCAACATGTTATACAAATAAAAACCTTAAAACTTTCAGTCCATATAATGTAATACTGTACACATTCATACCCTGAGAATATATGAGCTCAGGAACGTAATTTTTTTTATACATAAATAATGACAAAAAACAAGGTTACAAAGACAGTTAGAGTGGAAACACAAACTCAAAATCGGCCCCCGAAGTGGTCCACCCAGACATGTTAAAAAGGCAGATTTCAATATTTTCAGAAAGAATATCAGAATGAAATTCTATCAAAGGCAAATGACAGAGAAGAATGGAGAAAGAATGTTGACAGATTATGTGTGGTGCCCCAACGGTCCAGCAGACCGAGGGATAGATGAAACAGAATGTGAAGTTCGATGTGAACCTGCTAATTGATGTAATTTTTTTGTAAAGGGTCGATCTCTTATTCAAGGCCTCATGAAGAAACAAAATATTTCAGCAAATTTTTTTTTTAATCCTTTAGTTTGGTGTATGGTAATGATCCTCCGCGTATCAGTTCACGAGAAAATATGGTAAAATACGTATTAATTGTTTTCTAAATAATGTTCCACTTATATGCATATTAAATACATTTTTTCTCTTTAATAATAAAAGTAATGATTTTTATTGTAAATGTAGTAAATATAATGACAGAACTAATGTAACTTAGCAATATAGCTGTAAAAATATTTTTTTTACAAAAAATCTAAATCCGTTTGCATAAATGTGTTGAAAATATGATAAATGGTTAGCTCCCTTACAAAATAATCCTTCCGTGTTTGTAACTATTAATAGTGAATAGTTGTAAAAAAAAAAAAAGGTGTATTTTTATGAAAAACTGCTTACATAGTTGATTTGAAAAATTAGATTTTTCACTTTCAGAAAAAAAATAGTAGCCGTTGCATCAGAACTTTGAATTGTCTTAAATATTATGATGTAGGATTTTCACTATCTTTTCTAGTTTGCGAGATTAAAACGGGACGGACGGACAAACAGACCACACTAAACTAATAGGGTTTTTTCCCCTTTCGGGGGCCGCTAAATATTATACATTCCGTCTCAACAAACATGCTACTAACAATGTGGAATAAAGATACTGTTAAGTGACAAACTCATCAGAACGCGTAGCCCCAATAATAATATTAAATTTTCATATTTAATTTTTTGTTATCTGATGAGCAAGCACTTTCATTTTTAAACTTAGAAAAAAAAAAAAGAAAATCACTCACAAATATATACACCATAAATACAGTTGAAATACATTCTCAGAAAAGTCCACAAATCTATTTTTTTTTAAATGGTCACAGTTCAATAACTAGTGTCCCAAATTCGACAAAGGTCCAAATAACGAAAGTTTCTGTTGTATTGATTATTGGTAACAGAAAACTAAAACCGTAGTTCCTTAGTCATTGTTGACTGCTGCGCTCTCTAGTGGCTACTAATTTATAGCAGCCTCTTGGTGTTTAGATAACGGAGTCTTAGTCGTGAGTTACAAGTGCTCATTCAAATGTTGAAATACGTAAGAGCTAAGATCTTGTAGTGTGTGTGGCAGTGGCGTAGCTAGGGTGGGGGGAGGGAGGGGGGCCCCAAATGAATGGTTTTTATTTTTACATTAAATATTTAATATTACGCAAAATGCAGGGGCCATCAAAGAGGTCAAGCACCCGGGTCCTCAACGATGGCAAATTACTAGCTATGCCCCTGGTGTGTGGGGCTACCTACTGTCATATGTTCGTAACTTCTATTTCCTTTGGCGTAATTAAAATGGGTATCGTAGTATTGTCATGACACACACCTACACTCATACACATATACTCACACATACACACGCAGACACATACTTATGCACTAGCACACACATACACTCAAGAACTATTTACTTTGTACTTTGCTAAGTACATACTTGATCTATTTACTATGTTGCAGGAAGAAATGCTACTATCAAAAACCTTACTACAATACACGTTAGTTGGTGAGTAGGCTATAGTCTAGACTCTTAGAGGGTAGAATGGTTACTCCTGGTGAGTATAATGTGTAGCCAGGGCCAAACCAAAGAATTACAGGTTAAGTTGACCCTTGACAAGTGGGAATTCCAGGAACTTATAACAATATACATTTTTTAATATTGTTGTTGTTAGTAAACTTAATAGTCTATCATATTTTAAACGTACAAGGGTATACGTGCAATAATTAATTTTTTTAATGGCTTTTACTAATAACGAAATATATATATATATATAATATATATATTTGTTACGCATATATATATATAGCTTCCTCCTTCGTGATCCAAGATGAGCACATTCTCATTTCCTATGAGCTCGAAGATGGCTGTAAAAACCGATCCTCGCTTTGTAAAGCCGGCCGCATACGAGGCATGGGTAGGTTTGGTCAGTTGCAGACAGGCCTGCTTCTTCTCTCAGCTTTTTGTTGGTTCGGCCACTCTTCTTGCTTCAAATCTCGAGACTCCGAGACTTACAGCTTCACGTCATGAGAAGCGACCTATAGCTAGTGCTTCCCAGCCGTGAATGTCGATATCGCATTCCTTGAAGGAGCTCTTGAGAGTGCTATAAAGACACTCTCAATAACGAAATACATGAAAGCCCAAGGAATAGTTACAAAAAAAGACAATATTTAATTACACACACACACAAACACACACATAATTAATAGACACCAATATTTTGTATAATAATTAAATACTCAGCTTGTAAACCTCGGATTCCCAAGACGCTTCCAACGAGCCACCAACGTTCGTTGGGAAGCCATGGCGGCTTGCCGTTGTCCTGGCCACATGGCACACTCGTTATTCGTCTTCCGTTAAACAGATCAGCCCAACTTCATCTGCCCCCAAGATCGAAAGGGTTACACTCCGCCCACCACTCGATAAACCATCGTTTGCCTTTGAAGCATCTCAACCACAGTGAGCTGGTGTAGGCCTACATAGGCGATCAGTTCGAACAACCAAAGTGAGCTGGTGTAGGCCTACATAGGCGATCAGTTCGAACAACCAAACTATGACAGTCACAAATCTGGCCAGAAAGCCAACACCATGCGTCTCTGAAACCTCGAATTTCGGGCTGTCTGAGCTTGTCCGAGCCTGTCAGTCTAGTGACTTGGTGCCAAATTTATTGCGTTATTTTTTTTTTCTTTGTTTCATGCACACACAAAAAAATCGAGAAAGGGAAATAACCCATGATTCCTCCATGGGTTAAGAAAAATAAAATCCCTAGACGCATCCCTTGACTCTCAACACAGAAGTAGCGAGGCATGAGTTTAAAGTACATTCATATCCAGAGCTTAGCAGGAAATACTAAGAAGAGTAGCTTTTTGAAGTTATCTTATTATTCTCGTGATGTTTCTTCTTTACATTCTTTATTTTGTTCATAGCATTTCAAACGTCGCTTCTAATCGAAGATCTGTCGTTCTTTAATATTTTAATATACCAAAGATTTCTCCAAAGCACACGCACACACAAAAACATACACACTCACAAGCACACACTCACACGCACAAAAAGAAAACAGCCTGCATAATGATAACTTATTTTTACAAAGCTTATGATTGCACACACTCTTAATCCATGACAATACATGAATAAAAACAAGATTACAAAGACAGTTTTTGTGGAAACACAAACTCAAAATCGCCCCCCGAAGTGGTCCACCCAGGCAGGTAAAAAGGCAGACTTCATTAATTTCAGAAAGAACATCAGAGTGAAATTATATCAAAGACAAATGACAAAGAAGAATGGAAAAAAAAGGTTCACAGATCTTGTATGGTGCCCCAGCGGTCCAGCAGCCCAATGAATAGGTGAAAGTGAATGTGAAATGTGAACCTGGCCTAACTGATGTCTTATAATGAATATCTAATTGATCTAATTGTCCAAAAAAACATTCTTCTGATCCAGAGTCATTTCGCCCGTATGCAAATTACCACCCCAGTGGTCAAAGGTCACAAGCCCCAGCTAGCCCCTCCCCCACCCCCGCAGCATCCGTTCACTAACAACTTCGATAGAGCCGACACAGCCGTTAGGCATGTATTAGACAAACGATGGCTCTAATTGTATATCTCTCACAAAGACAAGTGGACAACATAAACACATGACATATAGAAGCTTCAGTGGGTATTTTCGTAGCATTTTAAATTCACTACTTTTTCTCTTAAAAACTTGGTCTCTGGTGCTGTAATTCATTTATGTTTTATCTATGTATGTATCATTTGTTTCAGCACCTAGCTTCAACTCTATGTTTACGTTTACAGCATTATTGCTCGTACCCACTGGGGTGGTAATTTGCATACGGGCGAAATGACTCTGGATTAGAAGAATGTTTTTTTTTTTGGACATTCCGATGGTCTAGAGCAGTGTTTCTCAAACTTTTTTGTCTGGCGGCACAGTAAAAAAAAACTACAAAAGTTTCGCGGCACACCACGAAGATCAACAGTTGTTTTATAATAAAAAGAAAAAAAAATTACCTGTTTTTAAGTAATACATTAAGCAAACACTATTGCATAACGCGTAATGAAAAAAATGCAGGGTAGTCTTGTAGTATCATCGACTATACACATACGTCGTACAGTACACTAGGCCTACATGTGTATGTCTAGCTGACCATTTTGTTAAGGGTTAAGGGTGGGCCTGTTTTTGAGAGCAAATGTGATCTAATCGAGGCTCCAGAGTCGACAAACAAACTCACATTTCATCGTCTATTGTAAGAAGTCTCTCTCTTTTCTTAGACTTGATTTCAGTCAGTGCTCAAAATCCAAACTCACAAAACCATGAAGATGCAAATGGAAGAATTATTTTGATTGCTTTTAAACTGATTGCAGGATATAACTTGTTGATTAAAATCTAAAACACATCCAGGCATTTCTCGGCAAAACTTGACTTAAGAACGGCATCGTTTCTTCAAATCAATGAGCTTCTCTGCTTCTTCAGTTGTCAAATTTGTAGCTTCATTGTTTCCAAATGGATAACTGAACCGTCCATATTCATTACTTCCAACTGTTGAAAATTAATGCCACAATGCTGACTGCAATTGTGTCAAAGTGTCCAGAATTTCGGGGGTGATTTATTTAGTTGAAGCACATCCATTGTAAGTAGGAAAGCAGTCGAAGACTCCTTTCGAGATCTTAGTTTGCCACAAAGACAATTTTTCACCAAATGATTCAGTTTGAGGATGCAGTGATGATGGTTTCCGATGGTCCTTGAATTTAATTTGTCAAATAAATCAGGGAGAAACGTCACATTAACCACCAGATCTCGTCATGAATAGAAAATCCAAAGTCTTTTTTTTTCAGCCTCCAAGAATGAAATCAGCTCAGCCTTGAGTTGGACGGCGCGCTTTTACAGTTTTCCCCTGGAGAGCCAACGAACGTTGGTGTGATACAGGAGACATTTCTAGTCTGAATCCATTGCTTCACAGAGCTGAGAGAAAAGTCGGGATGCAAGCGGTCGAGATTTGATGAAGTTTACAACTTGAATCACTTGATCCAGAGCAAACATCAAATCTTTTGGTAAAGATTTGAAGGCAAGAGCTTCTCTGTGGATCATGCAGTGAACAACTAATACATTTGGATTTTCTTGACGCACAAGAGTGAAGAATCCCTTTCTATTTCCCTTCATGGAAGGACAGCCATCGGTGCAAACGCTGACAGTTTTCCCACTGTAGTTTGAATAGCAAAACATTTTCGTTCACCACTTTGAAAATATCTTCGCCTTTGGTCGTAGTTGGTAAGCCTTTTCAAAATAAGAATTCGTTGACACATTTTTCATCCTTTATGAATCGAATATAGGCTAGCAGCTGGGCTTTGCCACTAATGTCTGTGGATTCATCAACTTGAAGAGTCCACAGCAGAGACACGTCATCGTCAGCCCAGTCGAAGTGTTCGCAGATTTGATCTTGTAAATCTGACGATAAGTCTTCAATTCTGCGCGAGATAGTATCATTTGACAAAGGAACTTTTTTAACTTTTTCGGCAGCATTGGGTCCAAGGATAGTTTCAACAACTATTGCTAAAGCTGGTGCAATGACTGATTCAGCCTCTGTGTGTGCTTTCTTGTGTTTGGCTAATAACTGAGCAACCTTATAACTTGCAATCAATCCCTTTTCTGGCAGCTTTAGGTAGTTCGTAAGTGTCTTAGCTTGTTTATTTTGTTGAGCCCTGATGTTTTCAAAAGTATTTCTTCGGTTGCGCTTTTACAGCTGGATATTTAGTTTCCAAGTGTCTCTTCAATTTGCTTGAAACAAGCGCCTCATTCAACAGAGTTGCATTGCAGATCAGACAGAATGCCATGGTTCAGAAGATATGAAACCATATCTGGTGTAATCTTCTTTGTACCTTCGTTTGGTTCCTTGCTTTTCATTTAACGCTTTCGCAGTTTCATCCTTGCTAGCGTATTTCTCCATGGATAACAATGAATAAGGCTTATTGATAATTTGTTATTATTAGCATACACCTAACCAATTTACATGAAACACATCGTTACCAATTCGAGAACTGCTGTGCGTCTGCTAAGGCGGCCAACATTTTATTCATTATAATAATATATGTATAGTGGACAATTCCATAACCTGAATAGCTAACAGCCCTTTCCGTCATAATGGAAAGATCCACTACTACTACTGGTCATTGCAAGTGGAGATGTCACCGCAACGTAAAATCAAAATTTAATATTAGGCAGACCTGTGTAACGCTGCTCGTGTGGCGTTCTAAAAACTCCCGCGGCACACCTGCAAATCTTCGGCGGCACACTAATGTGCCGCGGCACACAGTTTGAGAAACACTGGTCTAGAGTCTAGAGGTTAGTTTCGCTTGGTGCGTTATCGCTACTTTCTCTCTTAAAAACTTGGTCCCTGGTGCTGTTATTCATTTAAGTTTAATATATGTATTGATCTAATTGTTTGTAAAGGGTTAATCTCTTATTCAAATCCTCAAGAAAAAAAACACATTTCCATAAAATTCTTTAATTGGGTGTTCTATAGTTGCAATACAACGCTGCAGTTTATGCGATAATATGAAAAACTACTTATTAATTGTTGTTTTAAATTATATTCAACTTATATGTATACTAAATAGATTTTTGTTTTCTCTTTAAAAAAACATTTTGTGTGTAAATGTAGTAGTTTGCTTGACAGAACTTACAAAACTTAGTAATGCAAATGTAAAAAAAAATTTTTTTGTAAAAAATCTAAAACCATTTTCATCAATGTATTACAGATATTGTACATAGTCATCTCCACTACTAAAGAGCCTCCCATGTTTGTTACTAGTGAATAATGAAAAGTGGTGTGTTTTTATGAAAAAACTGCTTGCATAAGTGATTTAAAAGATTAGATTTTTCGCTTTCAGAAAAGAAAAAAGTAGCCGTTGCATCAGAACTTTGAATGGTCTAAAATATTATGATGTCGGATTTTCACTATCTTTTCTTTCTGAAAATATTGAAACCTGCCTTTTTACCTGCCAGAGTGGACCACTTCGGGGGACGATTTTGTGTTTATGTTTCCACACAAACTGTCTTTGTAACCTTGTCCTAAGTAAGAACAGCAGATTAGGTTTTTGAACTAATTTTTTTTTAATAGCAGGATAATGCACTGCAGATACCTCAGAATATGCATTTCTTTCTATTTAAAATACCGGAAATAGTGCCTAGCCTCAAACCTCCCTGGGGGAGCGCTGCGAGCCTCCCCTAGACCCCATTGCTGGAAAGGATGGGGTGTTTACGGTTTTTCCATTCATTCCAGAAAGAGCCTATTCTAGGAAACAATAAACGTCTTCCGAAAGAATGAAGGGTTAGGATGTAATAAAGATTAATTATGCACACACACACACATACATACATACATATATATAAATGGGGGGGAAGACCCCCCCAACCCTCCCCGAAAAGAATCCTGGCTACGCCTATGGCTTTGCACTATTTTCCCTTGTTCTTCGCATGGCATGTCTTATCACGTAGTTTATTACATCGATATAACTGTCCGAGACTTTGAATCTCGCTCGCAGAATTCGCCTGGAATGATCTCCCTTCTCCCTCAAGAACATTTGGCAGACATGACGATCTTTTTTATTTATTTGATTTAAATATGAGCCCGAAGTGCCAGTATCCATCCGGCTACACATCCTTCAAGTTAGTGCTGTCCCCAGGACACAGCAATGTCAAGTAGCAAACTTAATGGTCATCTAAGTCTACTTGATCCTGTCATACATTTTCTCAACTTTTCTTTCCCTCAATTGCTGTAATAACATTCTAGTATGTCTTAGTATTGCGACACTTCAACTGGTCACTGGAGACAGGACGACCAAGTCAACAAGGAGAGTTTCAATTGGCTCAAGTATTGACGTTTGAAAAAGGATTTAAACGGGAAGTTTTATCGATAAAACCATCTGTCGGTTAGGGGGGGGGGGGTAAACAAAAAAGAATTTCTGGAGCTTTTTTTAAACAAAGTCAAAACCCCCTTAGCTACGCTCATAGAATTTGGTGACTGTAGTCTGCTTCAGAGGTTTTTTAACCTCAAAGATATCTGAAGAGGGTTTTAAACTCAAAACCATCTTAAAATGAAAGCCCTCTGGAAAAGGGGGGATTAAACTCTTGGCTACGCTCATAAAATTTTGTGTGTATAGTTTGCTTTAATTTTATATTGAAGAGTTGGTTTTTAGCTTCAAACCCCGCTGAATGAGATTTTAAACTCAAAACTCCTCTTGGCAGGGCCGGTCTTGAGCCACTGCAACCAATGCGACCGCAGTGGGCCTCGCGCTTTCATAGGCCCCCCACTAATTATATGTGTTATTGCATAATGATGCAAAATATACGAAAAAGTCGTGGAAATTATTATTAAAATCTCCTGAAAAATAGACAAAATTGTTATTTCGGGTTGTCATTCAATATGGAAAACACAAATCTTATGCGAAAAAAAACAACTCGTTGTCAGCTTTCATATTTAAATAAAAATATAATAATAGGGCGAATTTTTACCAAAAACCGGAAGTTGCAATACTTTTTTTTTTACATTAAAAGTCACCGGCATATAAAGTAGATCAAAATCTATCTCAATCTCATAAAAAAAAAATTATTAGATCTGAGACATATATACATCTAGAATTAGCCTACAATGAAAATGTTATATAGATCTAGGTCTAGTTCTAAATCTAGACAGATTTGATATTAAATAAAGACTAAACTAAGACTATCAGTCAACATTAGACTATAGGCCTACTACAACGATTTCAGATCTACTAGAATTTACTAGATCTAGATGATATTTAGCAGGTTTTTGTTGAAAGATAGATAGAAAATGACCTCAAAGGTCAAGGGATGTTTGTAGAAAATATGTATCTGGCTGCGAAAAGAAGCCAATGAGGCTTCAGCTAAGAACCAGATGGACGCCCTACGTACGTTTTTAAACGATCAAAACCCGAAATTGAGAATATAATTAGGGCCTACTTCTATCGAGACAGCTGAAACAGATTCTAGGAAGAATGCAAAAACTGCAGTGGTGAATGTCGTAAGAAGAGAAGACAATAATGTAACAACTGATCAACACGTAGTTATGGATAATGAACAAAATGTGGTTGATCCATTGAGGAATCTGGATGATCCTGCCATGTGGCCAGAAAAAATGGAAAGATCTTGTATTGACTGTTTATTACAAAAAGGTCAAATCTGAGATTAGTTTGGAGAATTTTCCGAAAAATACGGATGGTAGACATTGCAAACGAAAACTGAGTAATGGTGAAAGTATTTTGCGTCCTTGGCTGATATATTCTGTGTCAGCAGACAAGATCTATTGTTTCTACTGTCGTCTACTGGGAAAACAAAAAAAGTTCCTTTTTAAATGAAGGATTTGACCAGTGGCAAAGCTGTACCACAATGCTAGCAGAGCATGAAAAATCGCAAAGGCATTTAGACGCCATGACCAGTTGCTGTGAAGCTGGAGCAAGACTAAGTAAAAAAAACAGGCATTGACAAAGTTAACCAGGTGATGCTTTATTTTGAAACTAAAGGTTGAAATCAAGTTTTTCCAAGACTAGTTGCGATTGTACAATTTCTAGCGGAGCGCAATTTAGCTTTCAGAGGGACCTTTGAAAGACTTGCTTGAAGAGCCAAGTAATGGGAATTTCATAGGTCTAGTAGAATTACTCGCAAAATTTGATCCAGTAATGGGGGAACATCTTCGGCGTGTTACCAATGCAGAAATTCATGATCATTACCTGGGAAAGAAGATTCCAAACGAACTCATTACTATAGTAGCTGATGCTGTGGTGAATGATATCCTTCGAGACATCAAGAATGCAAAGTATTTTTCAGTAACATTGGATTGTACCCCAGACATAAGTCACAAAGAGCAGATGTCATTAACTATCCGGTAAGTATCAAATTGGGTTAATGTAAAAGAGCCTATGGCTGTACACGAACGTTTTATTAAGTTTCTTCTTGTGGAAAGTACAACTGGGAAGACTTATGCGATGTACTAGTGAATGAGCTGGAAAAGTACTATTGGACAGGACGCGATGTACTAGTGAATGAGCTGGAAAAGTACAACTGGACAGGACGCGATGTACTAGTGAATGAGCTGGAAAAGTACAATTTGACAAGACGCGATGTACTAGTGAATGAGCTGGAGAAGCTTGAAGTAAATGTTGAAAATATTCGTGGACAAGGTTATGATAATGGTGCAAACATGAAAGGCGTCCATTCTGGAGTTCAAAAACGGCTTTTACATATTAACAAAAGAGCATTTTTTATTCCATGTGCGTGTCCTAATTACAATCTGGTGGTAGCAGACATGGTCAAAACTTGCCCTGATGCGTCAACCTTTTTTTGTAACTATACAACGCGTGTACACTATCTTTCAGCATCTAGAAAGAGATGGTCACTATTCAGAAAGCATGTTTCCAATCTGTCTGTAAAACCTCAGTGCTAAACGAGGTGGGAATGTAAAATAGATAGTGTCAAAGCACTTCGTAATCAATTACCTGAAATTTGTGATGCACTCGATGAATTAGCTGAAGAGACTAATGATGCGTTAATTAAAAGTAAATCAGAAATACTGTATAAAACATTGAAGCAGTACAAAGTCTTAGTGTCACTTGTGTTATGGTAGGACGTGCTCTTCCAAGTCAGTTCTGTGAGTAAAGAACTGCAAGGTGAAACAGTAGGTCTGAACACTGCTATGGACTCGTACAACAACTTGATGACTTGGCTAAAGAAACTGAGAGTTGATAGGTTTGTTCATATTCTTGTGACAGCAAAGAAATTAGCTGAAAACATGGAAGTTGTTGCAATCTTTCCAGCCAAACGTCAAAGGAAAGGGCAGTATAATAAATCTTTTGAAAACTTCACATCTGGAAATGCTGAAGATGACTACAGGATAAATTACTTCAACAGAATTGTGGACACTGCAATTCAATCCATGCAGCTGAGATTTGAACAGCTGAAATCAAACCACAATTTATTTGGGTTTCTTGTCAGCTTCAAGAGCCTTCAGCTTGAGGACATTAGAAAGTTTGCAGGGAGCCTTGAGCAAGCATTGGCGTCATCAACAGACCAGTCGGCAGATATATGTGGGCGAGAAATAGCAGTTGAAATGGAATGTTTAAGGCATATTCTACCAAATACCACCAAATTCCCGGTAGAAATTTTAGCTTATCTGTCCACTAATGAAATGTACACTGCTTTCACAAACTACTTTGTTGCACTCAGAATTTTTTTAACAATACCCGTAACTGTGGCATCTGGTGAAAGAAGCTTCTCGCGCCTTAAACTAATCAAGAATTACTTGGGGTCAACAATTCACGAAGAGAGATTGAACAAGTTGGCAATTCTTGCTATTGAGCCTGATCTATGTAGGAAACAGAATTTTGATCCTTCACGCAAGGATCGAAAAGTAAAGTTAATTTGATCGTGATTTTGTACTTAGTTAAGAATGAATAAAATGCAAAGACGAATTTATTTTCTTATTAAGACCTTTATTTTAACTTATCCTTATCCCTACCCAGACTAGGCCCCGCGCAACCCGTTCCGCATAGGGCCACTCAATCGCTAGGACCGACCCTGCCTCTTGGCTAGTATCTTGTGACTATTGATGCTTAAGTCTTATATTTAAAACGGGATTTTATCATTTTAAAAAAAATTGGAGTGGGCTTTAAACTCAAAATCCCCCTTGGCTACGCTCATATAATTTGGTGGCTGTCATTTGTATCATTTTTTGTTTTATAGAAGAAGGGAGGTTAACCTCAAAACCCCCTGGAGGCAAGTGATGATTTAACATTAAACTCTCACCTAAAATAAGCAAAATGAAAGTAAAAAATAAGTCATAAATCCCCCCCCCCGGTCGTCTACTAAGTGAACTAAATGGGATCGCTTTTAGTTGCCACCTTGTTCAAACAATTAATTTTGTAGTGCACAAGAGAAAGAGCTTTCTCATTCTAGGGAAGAAGAGAACTATTCAATAATTACTCGACCATTATGAACTTGAGTAACTTGATTGTGTATAAATTAGCAACATTTCATCTTCAGAAGGGAGGCGAGGTGGGGGGGTAATTACGTCATTAATATATAAAATGCAAATAGCTTGAAATTCCCTAGACCACGGGATAAGAAATGTATATAGTATAACAGACGGATATGTTACTGCGTAGATAGATAGATAGATAGATAGATAGATAGATAGATAGATAGATAGATAGATAGATAGATAGATAGATAGATAGATAGATAGATAGATAGATAGATAGATAGATAGATAGATAGATAGATAGATAGATAGATAGATAGATAGATAGATAGATAGATAGATAGATAGATAGATAGATAGATAGATAGATAGATAGATAGATAGATAGATAGATAGATAGATAGATAGATAGATAGATAGATAGATAGATAGATAGATAGATAGATAGATAGATAGATAGATAGATAGATAGATAGATAGATAGATAGATAGATAGATAGATAGATAGATAGATAGATAGATAGATAGATAGATAGATAGATAGATAGATAGATAGATAGATAGATAGATAGATAGATAGATAGATAGATAGATAGATAGATAGATAGATAGATAGATAGATAGATAGATAGATAGATAGATAGATAGATAGATAGATAGATAGATAGATAGATAGATAGATAGATAGATAGATAGATAGATAGATAGATAGATAGATAGACTTTAAAATTATATGCTTGTTGAAGTATTTAAAAGACGTGAGAAATAAAATATTTTTTTATAACTGACTTGGACAGAAATTTGCGTTGGTAAAAGATCCTGGATAGTACTCTCCATCAACAGGGTGTGTGCTATTTAAGTGAATGATACGACGCGACACCCCACTTAAGTAGCACAAGTTCCACTAAGTTAAAACTGTCAAATATGTCTAATACCCTAACACTAGAACATATCAGCACGCCATTATGCGCATTAAAGTGGGATTAGACCACGTTGCAGCAACGCTTAGTTTTGATGTCATGAAGTTTATGTTTGATGTCTACTCAAAGTCAACACACAGATCTTTCATACTAGCTAAACAAAAAGTAGAATCTACATTTCTTTAGGAGCCAAAAAAAAAGATTTGAATGTGTCCTTGAAACTCTGTTTTCTGTGTTTCTTCTAAACTTTGAATTCTGTTTTGACGAGTGGGAGGGGCCAGTGCAAGATTTGATACGGCGGTACGGTTGTTCACGTCTGAATCTGATTAGATGATACTAGTCGACCCACAGCGTTACATACGCCGCTTTTTTGCAGGACCGGCCTTAAAGACCAACTGAAGAGGTTTTTTTCGAAATTGAGATAGCGATTGATTTAGATAGTAGATAGCATCAAAGTTAGTTCCTAAAAATTTGAGATTTTAGAAAAGCGTATTTATATTAGAAAAAGTAATTTGAAAGTGTAAAAAATAACGAGATTTGAAAATCAGCTTCAATGGCCGAAACCGGAAGTGACGTATTGTAATGGACTGAGAAAATGTAAATAAAAATAGACATGGCTGGATACGTTATTCATTGATAGCGATTCAGATGATAAACTTATCTAAATCTTGCTGTCCAACAATTTTAAATGATACTTATCATGGGATGCAAACTATGCGACCCGAGTGGGCCCTGCACTTTCATTGGACCCGCGCTCATTCTAGGTGTAAATTATTGAATTAAACCATTTTGTAACTAATAACAGATTTCCTGATTTACCAGGAGCTCCAGAAAATCTGAAACTGCAAAATATACGAAAAAGTCCTGGAAATATGCAAAATTAATAAAATCTTATGAAAACTCATACATATCTCCTGAAATATGTAGATAAAAATTGTCATTTTGGGATGTCACTTACCATGGAAAACGCCAATCCTACGAGCTATTAAAAAAAAAAAACGGCATTATACAATACCCGTAATTGTGGAATCTGGTGAAAAAACCTTCTCGCGCCTCAAACAAATGAAGAATTACTTGAGGTCAGCAATTCTCATAGATAGATTGAAACATTTGGTAATTATTGCTATTGAGCGTAATCTATGTAGGAAATAGAATTTTTATGATGTATTGTATGACATCGCTACAAGCAAGGCTAGTAAAGTAGTTCTGTACGTAGTAAAGAATGAATAAAATGCAAATATGAATGTATTTTCTAATACAAACTCTTAAATTTCACTTATTATCCGTATCCCTGCCCAAAGTTGGCCCCTCGAAATCCGTTTCGAATAGGGCCCACAATGGTTAAGTCCGGACCTGCTACTTAGTGACGGGTGAATACTACTTGTTCTCCCTCCCCCACCCTTTTTTTTTTCGCCTTTAAAGTTACGTGGGGTAACTTGTAGACTTCCGACTTGTAGAAATCAAAGAGTGATCTTTTCTTTACTTCTTGGTGTCCAAACTGTTGAGCAATGAAGAGAATTATATATATATATAGAGAGAGAGATAGATTAGGGGTGTTTTTTTTTTTTATTCTGTGTTTGTTTGGGAGAAGGGTATAAGGCCTATATCTTCTTAATCTAATTTTGAAAAGTTGATCTAAAACATAGACGTGAGAAATTTTTTTTTTACTTTTTTTACTGACTGGTACAGAGATATACGTAAACCTGGCTGCCTGGTCATGCGGTTTGCACGCTGGACTGCTGTTCGGACTTATCGATGGTTCCGGGTTCAAATCATTCCCGCTCCCACCCCCCGTCATCCTGCGGGAAGTTTGGACTAGGAAGTAAAAAAAATCTTCAACTCGGAAGGAACATCCGAAACATGTAAAACATTTTACAAACAAACAATCAATTTTAACTACTAGTTTCATATAGTCATATCTTTCCTATATTTCTTTTGACACTCCAGCTCTATAAATGTCAATGGTATTCTTGAGATGCGTGGTTTATTCTGTCAACCTGATGCGACTCTCGGTCGAAGGACTACCCTCTATAGTAGGCTTACATTATTTTTGTTTTAAAAAAAGATGTCGATTAACACTAGCTTTGACTGTAGAATGTAGAATGTAGAACACTTACTTTGACTGTAGAATGTAAAACACTTACTTTGAAAACAGCTCAAGATTGTCGATAGAATAACTAACTTCCAATTCAAAACGGAGTAGCACATTGCAATAAATGGTCCACTTAGTGACAATGCCACGAGCATTTATCTGTCAGTGTGAAGCGGCCGATTGTATTCTTGCATTGTGCTGATAAGTGAGCAGTACTTGAGTTCAATGGTGTACAGTTTAACATCATTTAGAGGCTTTTACCCATTTGTAAAATGACTAAATCTACTGACAAACGTGTATATTTGACTAGCACAAATGCATAGGACAAATGTTGAACTGTTTCCCCATTAGTTAAATGAATGACTAGATCCAGAGACCCACACACATTTGTCCAACACAAATACTTATGACGTGCTGAGCCCGTTACGGTGCTCTGTAGACTCGTTTTGTAGACCAATGTTTTACTCTTATAGTGAAAGAAAACGGACAAAAAGACAATAGATATTACATGTGTGTGTGAAATAGATAGTGTGTGTGTGTGTGTGTTCACTTACGTTCACATATAAAAGTTGCACGTGGTTTTAATGTATCCGAGGAGGAGATTGGGGGGGGGGGGGAACTGTAGGCGTAAGCTCAATACATTTGCTTCCATTTAGAGATGCAGAATAGTGAGAATAGAGGAGACAACTGGGCTTTTCTTTATTTAATAAGGCTTTCGTCTTCACTTCTGTTGATACTGCTCTTTGAAATGGTGTCCTACTTTGGTTCGTGGGAAGCAAAGCTACTGTAGAGCGGTGCTTTCTTTTGTCATTGCTGGGTCATGACGCCCTGTAAATGCAACTTGTTTCTTCTTTAATCGTATAAAGTCAACTTATAAGCCCCTATTATGAAAGGGCCACATCTTTGATATCCAACTGAATGGGGCCACATCTTTCTGGTATCCAACTGAATGGGGCTACATCTTTCTCATATCCAACGATATAAAAGCTCATCTTACTGATATCCAACTGAACAGGGGCGGCATCCTTCTAGTATCCTAATATTTAGGGGCTCAAACTCTTTCTATCAAAATCAACTAATAGGGGGGACATGCTTCCTTAATTACCAACAATATAGATCTAGAGGCCACATATTTCTGATTTTCTAATGAATGGGGTCACATCTTTTCAACTATAATGTGGCCAATGCTTTATTGACTAACCCTGTACCAAAGAAACACCATTGGTTTAAAACCAACTGATCATCATCTCTGCCTTTATGGTACTATGACTGTAACGGGGTTTTAAAACGTGTATAATTGCGCTAGATAGTTGTTTTTTAATTTAAACTTAACAATTGTAAGGTCAACAATTTTAGACCAATAAAATATTGAATTCTAAATAAAAAATGGAGTGGGATATCGTGACATAATACATAATAATGTGTTGTGTATATAAAATAAGCAAACTTTTATTGATATACAAGTTATAGGCTTAAAATATAAATGAAATAAATAACACTATGTGGAAGAGAAAAAGTTTATTTTCAAGCATCAAGAAGCTCGCACTAATAACACTTCAAACCATCCAGCACACATCTCTACACCTACACATCCCACACAAACATTCACAAATTGGTGTCAGAAACAAACATGTACTCTTGTCAAGTACCCTATACAAATGTCAATCATTTTTTCAATTTTAGTTTCAGTATTTACACACATACAGATCAAACAAGGGGAAATAGTATCCAATGGTGAGTTATTTAGAAACCTCCTAGATGTCGGACATTAGATACCTAAGTCACAGAATTTTACTTCTAGGTAAAAGACTTTTTCTTTAGTAGCTCCTTTTGTATTATGAGAGATCAGGTAACTCAAAAGGAGGTGTGACTAATGCTTGTATATATATATATATATATATTGTCATATTTACAACTAAAAATACATTTCACAACTCTTTTAAAAATTAGTTCAGAAAAAAAATGTAATACAAGTTGAAAGCAATGCATGCATACAGACAAACGTCATCTTATTTGCATACAACACTACAAATATTTTGAAACAAAAAACATCTCATTACTGCCAATGTATGATCAAAAAAAAAAAAAAAAAAACTTCCCCAGAATGCCAAATGTAGTGGCAGCAGCAGACAAGTGAAGGGGGCATGACTGGTAAAGGACAGAAAGTTTACCAAAGAAACAATACAATTTTCTGTCTAAAGCTAAACGTTGAGATGCAGTTTTTTGGGCTTGTGATATTATGTAGTCAGATTATCTGAGAGTCTATTTCAAGTCAGATCAGAGTTGAAATTCAAAACTGCATTCTTTACCAAGAGGCCAGAGCAAGACACTTGCTCCAAAACACCCCAAATAGAAAGAAAACTATATGGCATCTCATATTGGTCTAGTCACCTGAACACCCCAACATAAAAATGAGAAGGAGGAAGAAGACTTGAAATTTTAAAAATCCACCAAAGCTGCCTCTATTTGCTCATTAAAAATGCAGAAACAATGATCCATATTAATAACTTACCAAACCAGGAACCGACAACCAACAGACATAATCAGATGATGTAGACTTAGTATTTGGTGACTATGAAATTGCATATTTTTGTCAATAGTAAACTTGTACAGCACATACATACAATGTCATCAACTAGATTAAAGCATGTAATTATAATGAAATACACAGGTTGTAGATTATTATGCCCTCAATGGAATACAAACATGTACACATAAAGTGTAATTGCAAGTCAGTAGTGAAATTCTAACAAGCCTAGCTAACAGTATCATGCTTCCTTTGTCTTCTGATTTAGTGGTCAAAGCAGAAATTGTTTGTCTCACTGAATGGCAAACACTGTTCATTATCAGGACAGTTTTAAAGAAAAATTAATAAAAAGAAGAAAAAAAGGATTCAATAAAACAAACTACAAGAAATGATGTCAGCCTATGTGCATAAAATTGAGATTTTATCATGGATTAAAACATTTAGTCAACTTAGGACTAGGTCTACATTTATCTAATGGTTAGACTAGTTTGACCACTTTATATTTACTAGCTAATGAAATTTGCCATCCCATATCCCAATGAAATTAGAACTGCACCAATGTGCTTGACTCTGACACACTATCATTCAAACTAGGATGGGGAGACATGGAGCTTGGCTGATTACAGAATAGTCAACAATCCAAACTATTACATTTTATGTACACTATGCACCACTAGACTTGCATCAAAGGAATGGATGTGATCCCTATGCAATAAAAGTGGACAGTGGTTAATCCTGTACAACACACTTCTACTCATACACACATACATAATGGCTACAATGTTTAGGACTATGTACAGATACACTATCAGGATACACATCACTCATTTGTCAATAAATATATATATATATAAATAAATCTTCTAGGCCAGAGAAATAAATCTTAGAATAAATGAAATAAAAACATCAAAAGCAGTGTTTCCAATTGGGGACCATCACATATCTACAGTCTATCAACACAAGTGTTTTCATTCTCTGTACCACATAAGCGCACTGGAAGCAATCAGAAACAGGACAACTCTGATGCAGTGAAGTACAATCACAATTACCCTTAACTCTTTTCAATCTGGGCTCACCATTCTACTAGACCTATCTTTGAAGGAATTGTTTTTCCCTTTTTTTAAGAAAAAAAAATATCTATCCATTTTGATGACTGACCACAAAGTGGCCACAACTAACTTTGCCATGCAGATTTGCTAACACTTTCCATTTCATGGGACCATCCAACAAATACAATGAAGAAACTTCTAAATTTTTATTATTTTAAAATGAAATTATGCTTTAGAAAGTTTGATAAAATAATAATTTCAGTAATAAATACCACACTATTAGCTTCTTGTTGTTTTTTTTTACCTAAGCTCAAGTTAACAAAAACAATTTTACAATCAAGACAAAAGAAACCAAATTCTAAACAGCAACAGAAATAATAAACAAATGAAAATTAATATTTAAAACTTGTTTTGTAAAAATGATAACATAATAGATTTGTTATTCATTTTTGTTGCATATTTTATTGCAGTGTCCCAATCTGTACTGAAAAAAAAAAACAACTAAAAAAATGAATAAAAATCTGAATACTCAGCATGAGTAGAAAGAGAAATAATCAATAGTTATTAGAAATAAAAATCTCTCTATTTTATTAGATGATAAAGTTGAGCAATTTCACTGGCAGTGAATATTTAAAATAATTTAAATGTTCTTCCTCTGTTAATGACAGCTAATCCAAGGTCTTTTTAACAAGAAGCATGTTTTAAGAACCTTACATCAAGTTATACCAGAAATGCTTGTTAATACATGACTTACATAAATATTTTCTCGATAATGAGATGTTGAAATCAATGTATTTAAAAGTTAACCCAGATCACAAGGTAGAGTACTTCCTGTCTAGAAAAGTAAAATGACTAAAAACCATTTGCAGTAACTGCCCTTTTATCTCTGTGTTTTGCACGAGCTTTAGTCCTGGCTTTAAAGGCAGCAGCGTTAATGAATGTCTGAAATTTTAAAAATAAAATCAATTAGCGAGATTAGCATAAAATATTTCATAAATAAAATACAAATGTTAACTTAACACAATTTTAACAAATATTTAAATCTTACGATTTACAAGCCCTTTTTTATAAGCAAATTATCAAACATATTTTTACCCTTTGTGCTTTGGAAAGGGACCTCGTGTGGCTGTAGTCATCTACCCCTGGTACTCCAAGATCAAACATGTCACGTAAGATAGGATTCATCTACATTGTAAACAGCAAATGAAACAATTTTTAAGCTCATTAGAATTATCCAGTTTGCAACTATCAACAACAACAACAAAAAATAGTTTGAAGAATGTTTAGGGAGAAAAACATAAAATGTTCCTCTCTGCCCTGGACAATTATCTGAAAACAAGATACCCTGCCAAAACTAATTCTTCTCATTTGAGATTAAGTTAATTTGCATTAAAAAATGATAGGACATTATGAGCATGAAAAGCAAAGGAACATTTCTCTAGTAAAAAATACTTTAAATTTTTGAGTAACCAAAAAAAAAACACTGAAAACATTCAATTTAGCGGAAAGGAAAATCTATGAGTAAAACCGATCAAAATTACCTTCATGTGCACGGAAGTGCCTGTCATCAACACATGACAGAATGTGTCATATTGTCGTCTCTGTGCCCAACTATTCAACTCCAGAACATTCTCCTTGCCTAGCTTCACGGTCTCACAGGTACATTCAAAATCCTAGAATATTTATATAAAATAAATGAACTACAAATGTATCTGGATGTTTTTCTCTTAACAAAGCTGTTAACTTTCTTGTACTCACAACAATATAGCGCTGTATGTCCCTAAAGCATGATCTTTGTTGGCGGCGGTCTTTTTTTGCTCTGTGTTTTACTGAGTCTGTGGCCAGCTGTTTCAATAGTTCGAATAGGCTTGTCTCGTCTTCATGTTCAAACTCCTATATGCATTTGAAAATAGATATTTTTTTAGTTTTTGACCTAAACTCATCACTCATATAATGTACGAAAATGAAGTCATTTTTGTAAGATGTTGAAACTCCTTAAACCATACATTTTCTCAGTTTTATGAATGAATTATTATTGAAGCTCTGCATGAGCAAAGAATGTCAAAGAAAGCAACTATAAACAAACATACACATGAAATATTTGGTTCTACACTAAACTTTTGAGCACTTATCATAGGGAAAGCATTTTTTTCTGTAATGTCTATTACCTCATTGGTTTCTCTTGCCAATTCATACAACAGTGCAACTGCTTCTCCAGCTGTAATTCTGAGGTCAACGTCAGCATTTTTAAGTAGATCTTGCAGTAAGCCCAGGTGTCTGGAAAAGTTTTTATAAATAAAAATAAAAAGGTGAAGATAATTTGTATGTTGATATCTAAAATAAGTCAGTCATTGACCATTTTTCACCTATGCCAGGATTTTCAATTTGTTTTTTTTCCCCAATAATACATTTTGTTTAAAATTTAAATAATTTAATACATAATTACATTTGATAGTAGACTTACTTCATTATGTGTGTCTGGACTTCATATTGGGGTGCTACAGTTAACAGAAGACACCATGCACTCAAAGCTTGACCCATCAACCAGCTCAGCTCAGGTGTAACACTTGGGGAATTCTCTCCCTTGCCATAGCCCAGGCAAAAAATGTCTTCAAGGGCATTGGTCAAAGATTTGGCTTTCTGGAAATACATTTTACAATTTATGTTGACTATCTTCAATAGATTAAAATACTATATTAACTTACAGTGTAATAAATACAATAACACACACATGTTAACGCACATTTATTATAATATTATATAGTTATGCATTATACCAGGGATGCCCAAAAAAATGGCCTACAATGTGGCTCCATCTGGCCTGCAGAAACATCCGCACAAAGTGTAGAAAATCCTCCCACACAAAAAAAAAAAAAAGCTAAGAAATTAACTTTCCCTATGTTAGGGCCCCTGTAAGCCAACTTATTTTGCTTATAAAGAAAGTGTGGTGATTTTTAAAGAACATAACATTAAACATCATAACCCAAAAACAAAATATGACTTAGACTGATGGGTTGATCCTAAATAGAAATTTGTGGTGCTTACATGGACTCTTTTTTTTAAATAAAAATAATGCAGCATTCTTGGTGTAAGCCGTGAAAAAAAAGATTGTTAAATTAGCCTAGAATGGAGGATTTATGAGCATATTTACCAAAAAGAGACAAGAAAATCAGTCTGCTATAAGAATAGCTACAGAATTGATCACATTATCAGTTGAGAACAGAGCAATTTTCTGACTGCTATTGCATAAAAAAGTGTCTGCTGCAGTGAGGCCTAACAAGAAGAATGCAGTTGAAGCTTTCTCTTAACCATTCCAATGAGAAAGAATGATACTGGTTAAAAAAATCTCCATATAAAACTAAGAGACGGGGTAGCAGATTTTGAAATATTTTCTATTGCAGCTTCTATTGTCATCTGACTTATCTGGTTCCAGTCACAGAGAATTTTTTTTCTTTCTGTGTCAACTGCGCCGCCTGACTTATGTATAAATATGTAGATTAAATGCTGCCACATCTGTCTCATATATGCAGCTTGATGATAAGACGTTGGTTTCAGATAAACTTCTCATTGATTATTGCAAGTACTGGGTTCACTGGTTTTTAACTCTTTCTCTCTTAATTAACAATATCAACAATTTTATTTTATAAATTTTAATTTTGTGTTTTATAAAAAGAGCATGCATTCTTGTATAATTCTATACCAAAATAAACATTTTCTGATTTCAAAAAAAGATGTTATTGAGTTTTATCATAATGGTAAAATGTTCAAATGTGAAAAAAAAGAACTATTCTGTCAGAACGTGGAAAATAATTACGGATATATTAAAATTGGTTAATTGTTTATTTCATTTGTGTTTTTTTTATCTTTTTCTATGAGTGCCGGAAATTAAAATGTTCCACAAGCATCACTGTATTATACAAATAAAACCCAACAACAATCACAAAAGAAAACCATGACACCAGGGATACTGGTCTATATAGGAACCAAGATGTACCTCAAGATCATCAGAACTAAGAAAGCAGCAAGTAGCTAGTGTTGTTGCACACGCCCCTCTTGACTTGTAAGGTGTTGAATTGTCAGTCATCAAGGTAGTAAGAACTGGCTGTATACACTCAAACAAGGAGCAGGCCTCAGAACCCAGCTGGACAGAGACTAAGCTTAAGCAAGCTGCTACCAACTCTAGCTCTTCACCTTTACTCTTGCGCAGACATTTTACAAGGTTCTCTGTCAGTGTTTCTTTTCTGTGGGGAAAAAAAAATGTCCACACTTTAAGGGATGTAAGTAACAAGAAGCTCTTAACCCAAATTAGGGAATAGATAGATGACCTAGACTCAAATGTTACTGTCTATTTTTATTTGTTACTACTAGATCTAAATCTAATGACTAGATCTAGATTATTCTATATCTACTTGATTATCTATCCTTTTCTAGGGCTCTACTCTAGTCTAGATGCTGTCTCTAGTTCTAGATCTAAAATACGTAATTTAAGAGTCTACTAGTACTAGTCTAGATTCTAGATCTACATCTAATAAGTCCTCTAAGTCTAAGAACACAGATTATAATAATTATATTATAGATCTAAATATTTATGTCTAGATCTATAAACTTATAGAGAACTAAATTTATTACATAACGATACATATAAATTATCTAGAATCTAGAGATCTATCCCCTTCTAAGTCTATTTCTAGATAGATCTAGATTTAGTATTGACATCTAGTTATCTAGATTCTAGTGCTAGTCCTACTTCTAGAAACTGTCACTATCACTATGTAAATAAATTAAAAATGTAATTATTTTAATTAGTAAATCTATAGCCTTAGTTATTTGGGCCTTAGCCTTACTGTGTCTAAGTTAATTAATTAGATTTAGGTCTACTCTAGATCTAGATCTTTAATAACATATTTTTGTTAAAAATCCTTTTCTTAGATTTTACTTAGAAACCAGTTCAGTTGAGTTACTCAGTTAGTAAGAATAGACTAAAAATAGATCTACTCATCTAGTCGCCAAGTCGGTATACTAGACCTAGTACTAGTTACTAGATCTAGTAGTAGAGCCATTGTCTGGAAAAGAAAGGGATTTAAATGGAACATTTTGGCTTATTAGCACTAAGATTAGATCTAGAGACTAGTATCTAGACCTAGACTACTAGATCAGTAGATCTAGACATTCTAGATGTAGATCTAGCTCAACCATATCTTCGTAAATTTGGGACATGGCGGGAGATGAAATGTAAACAATAAACACAGACCTATATATATTTTATTTTGCATTCAGTATTTTCATTTTGCACTATTAATAAATAATGAAAAAAAAAAAGGCGAATTTTTTTTTTTTTGGCGGAATTCAGATTTGGCGGAACAAAAAAATGAGAATGCGGAACGGCGGAAGATGTGAGCTTTTTTTATGATTTTGCGGGATGGTTCTGCATAATGCGGGACTGTAGACATGTCTGCTACAGGTTGCAGGGCCCTATGCAAAATGGATTGCGCGGGGCTTAATTTGGGTTGTGATAAGGATAATAAGTGAAAATTAAGATTTTGTATTAGAAAAGAAATTCGTCTTTGCATTTTATTTATATTTTACTAAGTACAAAACACTATCAAATTAACTTTACGAGACGTTTTTTTTTTAATCACGAGTAGGATTGGCGTTTTCCATATTGAATGACACCCCGAAATGACAACTTTGTCTGTTTTAAGATTTGCATGAATTTTCAGAAGATTTTAATAATTTCATGACTTTTTCTTATATTTTATAATTCCAAGAACACTTTAATAATAAGTTAAAATGGTTGAACTTAATAATTTACACCTAGAATTTGCATCATGCGGGGGCCTATGGAAGTGCGGGGCCCAATGCGGCTGCATAGGTTGCAGTGGCCTAAGACCGGCCCTGTCTGCAATAGTCATTAAATATGAAAGCTACATCTTATTTATCATTAAATTAAAATGATCTTAAATTAGGTAATTAAAGAAAATACTACTCTCAAGTAAGACTAAAGCTGCAATAAGTGCCTTGATTCTCAATTTGTTTTTAATTTTCTTTGTAGAATATTGTGAAAATCCTAAGATTTTAATGACACTGATAATGGGCTCGGTGACTACTGTCAGAGAATAATTTGTGAACCATTTTTTAGGTGAACCAACTGTCTGTAAACCAATTGTCCTGAAACCCTTCACCTTTACCATTGTTTGCATGCCCATGAACCTTCTACAGCTAATTACAAATATTTACAGCAGCAAAACAATCTATAATGAGTAAGAGAATACAAAATATGTCACCTGTCAAGCAGATATTCAGCAACATATTTTTTCTGCAGTGATTTCTGGATACCCTGTAAAGCAGTCATACGTGACTTGACACTGAAATAGTAATAAAATACATTTTCTATTTGACAAACACGTGAAGCATAAACCAAATAAATAAAGTGAAATGCTAAGTTAATCAGAGAACTAGCTAACAGCAAAGTCAAATACATGACTAAGGAAAATGGTGGTAGGCTATCTTAAAAATTCAAACTTGTTAAGAACAAGTTTAGTAAAAAATTAACAAAGATTTCAAAGCACAAAATGACAAAATTATTTTGCAGTGATTACTGTCATCTTTCTGTCAAAGTGGTAGCATAGAAATAATCTTTTAAGGTTTACTTAAGGTATAATAATACAAAAATTAAATTTTAAAAAGGCTAAACAATGTTACACTAATTTAATTACCTTTTTTCTAGAAGACCATCCATAAACTCTGAAAATTTCTCTTCAAACATTTCTTGCTGAGATGTTTCTTCAGAAGATTCTTCACCTGTAACTGAAAAATCAATTATATTAAACAGCTGATGCATCTCAATCCTTATAATAGTAAACGTTTCTTTAAAAAATAAAATTTAAAGGAGAAAAGCAAAATTTGTCAAGAACTAGAAAAAAGCAACTTAACTAATTTGAAAACAAACAGAAATGGACACAAGTGAGTTGGCTTGCCCAAAGTACTAAGTAGGCATTATATTTAATTAAATCCTTTTTTTTTATAAGCACTATATGTATGTTGAAAGCAATGTTGATTCGGAGCTCATCTATTACAATCTGATAGCTCAAAGTCTGTGTCATGAGTTTTATGTTATAGTTAAAAACATTATGTTAATATTTATATTTATGTAAGACGCATTGCTTAAACAGGAAAGATAATCTTAGCTACTTACTTGAGCCTGGACAACTTGAATTCTCTGACAAAACACTCTGAGTACTCCATTGATCCAAACTTTCATCATCATCATCTTCATTTCTCTGGCGAGGCGGTGGCATTGTGGCTCCATCCTGAGATTTCCCTCCTGAAAAATATAACGCTAAAAACTAGAAATTGATAATGAGAGGCCAAATGTTAATTTAAGATGGTTCATGCTTAGTATAATAAATATTAAGCTGTCTTTGAAAGAAAAGGAACATAAAACACGAAGATATGATCGAGAATTCATATAATGGTTTTGAATGAATTTACTTTACTAAAACCTTATGATTATGATGTAATGTTAAGATCTTTCTCTCTTAGTCCTTCTGTAAACACTGCTCAACACAACCCATCTAACACAAAAACTTGACAACAAGAGTTTCAAATAACAATGTAGCAGTTTAATTACAAATACATCAACAGCCAATACAACACAATTGGCTACACTAACTATAAATACTTTCTTGTACTTGAGAACTGTCTACTAAACACTACAAGTCTCTCTATCCTGGACTCATACAGCTACATTTTCAAGGACTCGCATTCTACTGCACCGTCCTTACTGCCTTGGGCTCAACTGCTCTTTCTTAGACACTGTCTCTCATCTGTGAAGGCTTTCAATCACATGACCATAACATGTACTAGCAGTACTGTCCCTTGTCCATCAACAGTCGTTTGCCAGAGTCACGTACGTCAGTAGGTCACATACACATTAACCATATCAGTCTGCCACTGGAGTGTATGCATAGGTACATGTTTTACAGCTCTTTAGGCTAAATTATATATAAAATTTTTGTTTTTAAACTTAAAAGGCAGGCTTTTTTTTTAATCTCATATATTTACAATTTGTTTCTAAAAATAAAATTTATCTAGACACTAAGGTAGGATTACAAAACATTCAACAAAACAAAAACTTTTTATTGTAATCATGACCTCCATCAGGCAAGCATTGGCCTGAAGTACAAATATGTCTATATAATTTATATATACCTATATAATATTCTGTCTATGTATAGATATCTATAGATTCTATTTAAATCTCATCTAGATATATAGCCTCTTTCTAGGTCTTTTTTTTTAAATATCTTGATCTAGACTCTAGATCTAGAAGTGTAATCTAGTCTCTAGTATATAGATTTTATCTAGACTCCAGACCTAGAGTAGATCTATAGACACCATAGTTAACTATAGTATAGTCAGGGGCGGATTGGGTGTCAAGATTGGCCCAGGATTTCTATACAATCAAGCCCCAAAATTACAAGCCATTTGAGAAAAATCAAATTTTATACATATTCTCAAAATGGTTACAATTATGCTAAGTTTGATAATGTGTGGAAAATTGGGTTTACGTAGCAAAGTGCAATTCTAATAGTAGGTAGCCTGCATGGTTAGCTATAACAATTAACTTGTTCATGATTTTTAAACAATTTTAGGTATTACTAAATTTATATATGACTTTTTAAATTGGATATTTATAACATGAAAAGAAAATTATGCTACCATGTAGGCCTATATTAACATTTAGCATGTACTTGATATTCACATATAAGGCTAGTTAAGATCACCATCAACAAACTATACGACTGTGTCCAAATGGATTACTCCTAGAATGTCTTTATCAACAGCCATTCCCATGAAATTTTCTACCTTTTGTCATGATGCTTCTCAGCCTATTCTGTACACATCTTTAATATACTGTTACTCTGTTTGTTCGTACAAGACAGATTTAGACAGCATAATTACAAGATACACCCTGTTTAGGGCATATTAATAAATTTTACATCTTTAAAATTATGTACATCTATGATTATAATAGCAACTATTGCATAATCTGCATGTTCCCTGATTCGGTTTCACTCCTAGCCTTCTGGTATATGGAATTAAATGCATAAATCCAACTCTTCATCTTCAATTCTTTTGTCCACCACCTCAAAAGGTTATCTGCTGCTTTCTTAATAGCTCTTAGTTTTTTAGATGCTGCTCCAGAGTCTACATCTTGGAGTTGGCCACACACACACACAATGTTATATATGCTCTCAGAGCATGACGTTAATTTTTTTAAAGGTAATTTAATATCTTTGTGGAAAACAAATACTGTCAATATCATTTCGTCATTTCATATTTTAGCAAAGTTTGTTTTTCGGTTTGAGTCTACATCTTCGGTGTCTTGGCATTAGTGTTTCTTCATTGGATAACGTGTCTTGATCTCAAGGAATAAAATAAACGATGTGTTTTGTTCATTCCGAGAACCCATTCAGCTGCTTCAGCATGAGATTGTTGATTATCTTGTGCTTGCAGGGACACAGATTTATAATTTCAATTTCACAGCATTTCTTTGGCAAAGGATTCCAGAGCAATATTTTCTTTTTTAACCTTTTTTTTCTGCTCCTCCTTTGAGCTTTTCTTTTATTCTGATAATTGATGTAGATCTAGATCTATAAATATTATATTGATTCCAAATAGTGTTTGGTCACTTTTGTAACACTACAATAATTGTGTAATTGTGAAGATTACAAGATCATGAAGAATAACTAAAAAAATCAACCATACAATGATACATAGTAACATACCTATAACAATTCGTATGTGACTGGACAACCTGATCTCTAACTCTATATACTATATAGAGTTCTAGACTTATCTAGAATCTATTACTAACTTAGTAGAACTTCTATTAGTTTAGTTAAAATATAAATAGATCTAATTACTATTACTATTAGACTATAACACTATAGTGACTATAACTAGTATAACTAGAACTATCAGATCTAGATTCTCCTAGAACTAGATCTAGAGACTAATTTAATAATTATAATCTTAAATCTAGAGAAGTCTTAAATAAATCAATACATTTACATGATGAATATCACTATTTAATGTGATTTACATAGATCTAGAATCTAGATTTAGTCTTAATAGAAAGAAGTAATAAACAAAAAGCACAGGGGAAAGAAATACAAAACATATATTTTATTACCATATGCCATATTATGATCCATATGGATTTGGAACGTGACGAAAACATGTTTTGACTATACCCACCACGGTCAAAGATGGCGCAACATGTGCCAATAAATGAAATTATTTACACCTACCTCCTCTTTTCTTGTTTACTTTATTCTTGGGCATTATTTAACTGTTTTAAAATAAGTCCAACAAGTTAAACTATTGTCTATAAACATAAGCCAACGTATATGGTATTCACAGAGGAAGCAGTAAGAAGGTGGGAGAGAATTTCTGTAAGACAAAGTTGACATGTTTCGGATACACAAGTGCTGGGATGATGCACAGCACAATATTTTTAGAATGCTCTACTCTCGATAGAAACATTTTAAAATATTTTAATGAAGATAAAATTTAAAAAAAAATAAGATAAAAATATTTATTAATTAAAAATATTGAATTTAAGAAGCATAATTTATTTATTGTTTCTGCAGGTAAAGAGAATACTCTTTAAATTTTATATAAACCGTACTGTCTAGAGGGTTTGAGACTACAGCCTGCAAAAAATTAAACCAGGACACATTCGTGGGAGTAAATCGCCTTGGTAGCAACTCGTGTTGCTGATTCACTGATAGACGACGTTTGGGATTAATAATAACAAAATTAAGAAACGTCTAGTTTCAATATAGCTGTAGTAGAAAAAGAATATTTTATATAGCAAGCTATAATGTATACAGAAAAAAAAAAGAAATTAACTAGACAAAAATAATTGTTAAAAAATGCTGAATTTCATTTGACTAGTTTAGAGGTCGTGACACAGTTAAGTGACATAATTTCAACCTATATAGGCTACGACGTTCTAAAAGTTCGCTATAGGCCTAGTCTCTGAGATCTAACTATATAGCGTATCGAGGGGAGGTATTGTTTGATAAATATCAAACAGTAATTTGAAATCGAAGACTTTTACGCACTAGCCGTAACCTTTAGCAGACGATAGTTTGACGAGGACGGGCAAAGCTAGGGAGTTTATACGACAGTCCAAAGCTCATATCACATGTTCAGGCGCTATATAGGACTCTATATTATGCAAATATCAAAATGTAATACAGCATTCACTTTGAAAGGCATGCTGTGACCTACAAAAAACTTATAGGCCTAACTTGTAGCACACACTTGGCAGAAAGCCAGATCCCTTCTATATTCGTAAACTAAATCTAATGATGCTTATGACCAGGGCCGCCGCTACCAGGGTCGGACTGGCTTTAAAAACCGGCCAAGGAAATTTGGTCATGGCGGCAGCCCACTTCATCATTAGTTTCATATAAATTTTTTCAATAATTTAATATTACTACTTATTTTTTATTTAATTTATTTTTTATATATTTTTCTTTAGTTTCTATAATTATTTCATATAAATAATAATAATAATAATGAAATTTTAAAGTTCAAAAACACTACTTTAAGTTGTAAGAATGTTTTTATTTATTACATGTTCAAATTCGTAATTATGCAAAACAACAAATAACTCCTAGTTTTAACAGCCTGAAAATTAACATAAGAAACACTAGAGACAAAAATTTCAATTCACTGTTAACTAGCATAACAGCTTTTTCATCGTTTCACTAGTCTATGCTAAAACATCAATGATTTCATTGTTATTGATTCTTGGAAGAAGGTCCTTCTCACAAGACACCAGCATGAATGATTGTAAAGTTGACTGGCTCAGCAAATTTCTTAATCTGTTCAAAATGTATATCAATTTTGAAAACGACCTCTCACAAGCAACTTGTGATGAGGATAATGTCAAAACAAATTTGTAAGCCAGATACAAATTTTAATAAGCAACACTATGCAAATTAAACTTCTGGAGAACAAAATAACAACAAACAATACATTTTTTTGCAAGATTTCATTTATTTCTGTGGTTGTTGCCTGGTATATCTACTGAATCAGACTGTTGAATGTTGTCTGAGACAGAGTCTGATACTTCCATTTCAAAGATCAAATTATATTCATCTTCAAGAGTTGTTTGAAAATTTTCCCACGCTAATTAAAATCCAATAATTCAGTTTGAAGCTGATCTTTTGTTACAGTATCATCAAAATTTTTGAGCAACCCACTCAGGTGCTGCAGTGCATCACTGGGCATTCTTTTCAGAATTTCTGCAAAATGTCTTGGATCTAAACAAGATAAATCAGCGTCAAGACTACCATGCTCAGAGAATCTCTGTTTTAAACTATTTATTACTTGATCCATAACCATGTTGTGAACATTTACACGAAATTTATCTCTCGCACTTTCAACAAGTGGTTGGTTGGCTAGAATTCTTTGTTCTTTCAAAACAGTCTGCACTTCAATGTCGAGCTTTCTTGTTTCTAGTTCACTGGTTGCAAATGTTGAGAAATTTGTAGCTGCTTGAAAAATAGAATCAACATTTCTATCTACTTTGCTTAATTCATTGATACTGTCTTGAACCATCTTATAGGCTCGTAGTATATCCATTCCAGTTGTTTGCAAATATTCAGATAATGGCGTTGTGTGTTCAAATATTTTCAGAAATAATTGTGCCGTTAGAATAAATTCAAAACTTGTCAATGAATCTAACAGAGCTTTTGCTCTGTATCGGATATCATTATTGAATTGGTTTGATGTAGAAATATCCTAAAATGTTTGTAGCATGTCAATGTACAAAAAATCGATAACTTGTGTTTCTTGATTGCCATGATTGGAATTTTTGATGAAGAAGTTTCCAAATATTTTAGTAAGAGCTCTGTCTTTTGCCCACCAACCGGTTTCACCAATTACAGATACGTATTTCAATTTGGTAAATTCACGCCAAACATTAAATTTTTAATATGATTCCCGAAGAAAGACTGCACATGTGTTTAAAACCCCAAATAAAGTAACAACTTCAACCGCTTTTTTAGTGACGTCACCCATTACCAAATTTAAGACATGGGCATAACACCACACCATAGTGACCATAACACCACACCATAGTGACCATAACACCACACCATAGTGACCATACATGAATCTGGGCCGGAGAAACTGTATTTAACCAGGCATTGAATCCATTGTATTGACCTTGCATATTAGACGCACCATCGGTGGAATTGCCAATACATTGACTGACATCAATGCCTAACTTTGCAAAGACGCCACAAACCAAATCACACATTCCTTTTCCAGTCGTTGATGTGCCATTGACTGACATCAATGCCTAACTTTGCAAAGACGCCACAAACCAAATCACACATTCCTTTTCCAGTCGTTGATGTGCCATCGACTATAGCTATTACAAGTTCGTGTACAGTATCCGTTAAATATCGGGTCACAATAGATTGAATACAACACTGATCCTGCACATTAATATCTTGTGTGGTATCAATTTGAACGCTAAACATAGCGGCTCCTCTAATCTCTTCCACCATCATGTTTGTTAAAGATGTTGATATAGCATCAATTACTTTATTAACGGCAATTTCAGTTAAAATTAAAAATATAATAACTTTCTTTTTGGCAGTTGGCAGCCGCCGGCCCACCGGGAATTTCCTGGTGTCCCGGCGGCCCAGTCAAAGCGTGGTCGCTACATATTGTGCAAAGTGTGCATTGCACGCAGGTGGCCGACTTCAGGGGGCGGCCAAATCATTATTTCAAGGTTACTTTTTAAAAAAATTAGATAAATAAAAAAAATACTTAAATATTTTATATAAAAACTTATTATTGCATTATCCTTTAAAAAATACAAACGCTATTCGTACATTAGAAATTATCTCGGAAACTAGAACAAAAAAGTAGAGCAGCATAAGAGGGATTCCCACGGTTTTCCCATAGGCGCCTACTCATTTCGTGCCTTGAATTTCGAGGGATGTTTGTAATATTATTTTTCAATCGAATAGCCTGCACTGTAAGTAGATCTATTACCGGTAATTAAAAAGTAAAAAAAAAGGGGTGTTATGGAGTGTGTGTGTTTCTTAGGTGGCGGTAAGAAGAGGTGAAGCGATTGATTGCTGGTTATAAAGTGATGATGATGAAATTAGCGTACTTAATGCAAAAGTGAGACGATCTTAAGACATGAAAGAGTAAACAAATGTTTAGACCCCTTGCCGACTTGAGCGGAAACCTGCTGTATCTTCAAATCTACATCCAGGAAGAACTTTTTACAACGCTTAAAAATGATGTAGGCAACACAATGCCCCCCCCCCCCCCCCCAAAAAAAAAAAAAAAAAAAAACTCACAACAACATTTCAGTGCAATTTCATGACGTTAATTTGGTTTCTAGACACAATGTTCATATTAATAGAGGCTACATTTAAATTTAAATTTAATAAAAAAATAGTAGATTAGTTTTAGTATATTAAAACATTACAATATTGATCAAAACGTTTGGAAATGAAAATCTACACTTTTTGTTTACACTTTAAGTTTAGAAATTGAAATTCTACATCTTAATCTAGTCTATTTTAGTCTAAACTAGATCTAGAAATTCTAGATCTAGACTCTAAAATAATTTTAATTTAAAAAATCTAGATTAGATCTAAATCAAGATATCATTCCTTTTTTAAAAGCGAGTCACATAACGAGGCTTAATAAACATTACTATACCGAGTTCTTTTTTCATTTCATTTGAAGAATTAATTCCATATAACGTCAGAGGAAAAAAAAACACTACGTCACACGGCCTAGCTAGACTAAAAATAGCCTTCATCTATAACAGCCATTTATCGAGTGTTCATAGACTTTGGTGCACCGAGTGCGTTCTTTAAGCATTTCATTTAAAGAATTCATTCCATATGACGTCAAAGGAAAAAAAAACACTACGTCACACGGCCTAGCTAGAATTAAAATCGCCTTCATCATTACGAGCCTTTTATTGAGTGTTCATAGACATTGGTGCACCGAGTGCGTTCTTTTAGCATTTCATTTAAAGAATTCATTCCATATGACGTCAAAGGAAAAAAAACACTACGTCACAAGGCCTAGCTAGACTAAAAAACCTTTATCAACACGAGCCATTTCTCGAGTGTTCATAGACATTGGTGCACCGAGTGCGTTCTTTTAGCATTTCATTTATAGAATTCATTCCATGTGACGTCAAAGGAAAAAAAAACACTACGTCACACGGCTTAGTTAGACTAAAATATGTTTTCATTAATACAAGCAATTTTTTCGAGGGTTAATAGACATTGGTGCACCGAGTGCGTTCTTCTAACATTACATTTAAAGAGTCCATTCATGTGACGTCAAAGAAAAAAAATTCCATTACCTCACAATAGGCTAGTACCGGTACCATAAAAAAAAATGTCTTTATTTACACGAGATATTTAACGAGGGTTCATAGACATTGGTGCACTGAGTTCTAATAGATATTATTTAAAAAGGATCAAAGCCACATTGTTTTTGCGTTTTGTCTGTCAGTCGGTCTGTCCGTTATCTTGATATAAAAAAAAACAACTAAAAGTTATTAAAAATTGATTAACCTTTATTTTACGTTTCAAAACATCGCAATAATTTTTAGGTATGAACACAATTGAAAAGTTTATATAATAGATTGTTCCGGATGTTTGTATAAATAGTAAAAGAAAAAGAGAATTTCAGATAAATGTAATACCGTTAATTAAATTTTTTGGATGGTCTCGTATAAAAATTAGATGTACTACAGCCACGTGGAGAGATTTTCATACCTTACTTTGGTGTTTGGATTCTGTTTTCCTTAAAAATCGGAACATAATATTAACGATAATTAGATTTTTTAATGTTTTAGGTAGAAAGTTAAATGTACTGTAAGAGAGTAGTGAGTTAAAATATTTTTCATAAAAATCCGTAAAAACATTATTTCGTAAATGAGAAGATTATTTGTTTATTAATTAGAAGAGGGAGTTCAAACAATTATTTGGCGTTAGTAGATTTTTAAATAAATTCGGAAATTTCTGGCGACGATTTGTAAGAAACAAAATCCGGAACTTTCTTTATCGATTACAAAACTTCTATGTTATGTTTTACAAGAAAATTAAATGTCTAAAAAGTAATTTTCAGTAATCAATTCTAGTAAATTACTTTTTTTAAAAGCCTTATGCGATTTCAAACAATCATTAGGCATAATTCATGTTTTATAAAACAATATCCGGAACATTTTTACACTTAATGAAATATAAGTCAGTATAGAGATTATGATTTAGCATTAATATGCTATTTACATAAAAAACGGAACAACATATTATTGATATTGTGTTTTTGCAACGTTTAAGCATGGAAATTGAATGTAATATAAGTTAGAAGAGCAAACAAACATTTGTTGGCGTTGATTAGTTTTGCACAAAAAAATCCGGAACAATCAATTTTAGATACTTAAAACTATTGAGATGTTATGGGAGGAACATTAAAGGGTAAATCAGATTTTCAATAGCTTTTAGAGTTCTAGTTTTTTAAATCTAATCGTGACGGACAGACCGACCAACAGAAAAAAACGCACAAAAATAAGCTTCTTTTATTCGGATGGGGGCACTAAACAAAAAATAAATAAAATCTGATTTTTAAAAAAAGTTTAAGGAATTGGTTTAGCACCTGATCATGTTGCGACGTTACGCTACTGCACGAAAATCGCTGCATAAAAAGTCCATTTAAAAAAATGTGCTTGATATTTACATACAAAGTGCATTATTAGCCTTTATAAACAAACAGAAATGTTTTCTTTTAATTTTAGCAGCTAGTTGACCAGAAAAAACGTCTTTAACTATTATTTGTATTTGTTGTAAACATTTCCTGTACATTTTAAAAATATATTTGACTTAGTGATACTGAAAATACACAAAAATAGTCCATCTTTGTTAGCATATTGTAACATTGCCTCCCTTACATTTACGTAATTGTTTTAGAATTGGTGTATTTTTATGAAAAAATCGTTTGCATAATTAATTTTATAAATTAAACGGTTTGCTTTTAGAAAACCAAAAGTAGCCGTTGCACCTAAACTTTTCAAGCCGGATTTAATGATGAAATAATATTTTTCATATCTCTTCTAGTTTTCGAGATCTGAGTGTGACAGACGGACAGACGGACAGACGGACATTTTGCACAAACCTAATAGCGGCTTTTTCCCCTTACGGGGGCCGCTAAAAATTACATTCTATAAAAAAACAAAAAAACTCACGGATCTCACTGTGGGATCCTGCATTGCTCCTCTTGGCTCCAGCTTCTAAAGGGACTCTAACGAAAATGTTTTTACCTTGGGGCACGTCTCCCGGGAATGTGAGAAACATTTCCTTACTATGATTTATTTCAAGTCATTGTTTAATGACTTGTAGGCCTACTTTGGATTATTTTTTTGCATTAAACTCAAGAAAAATATTCAGCGCGAGTTGCTTCATTTGTTGGATAAATTTGTAGGCAACTCTGAATCCGTGTATGTCAGATGATTGTGGATACAATGCAGATCTCTCCAAAATACAATCGTGATAATTATCGTATTATGAAAGTGTACAGAACGTTGAAAAAGTTCCACTGTTAATGGCTTTTGTATTTCGAGCTTTTTTTTTTTTTTTTTGGATTGTGCTTTAACTTACAATAACAAACAAGTGAACATATCCACGTCCAGACCATGTAACACTGTTGAGCAGTCAAAGTTATCGAGAAATTGTATATAGATCATGATCATTTACGCTGTTCATTGTAATATTCCCACCGCAGCTCATCAATTATAATCGTCGCAAATACAGGAGCATAAGCGAGTAGTCAGAACGAGATCTGTTTTTAGTGTTTATCACAGAATAAATCAGCTGACAGTCAACAGATTCCCGGAGTATAGCCAAGGGTAGTCCCGCCCGTTTCCAGAGTTTTTTGACGTTAAAAAGGGGGCAGCATTTTAAATTTCTCACGCAGGCGGCCACAACCCCCGCGGCGGCCCTGCTTATGACGCTTTAATAACTTTATATTCCAGACCTCAGCCTGGCACCGTGGTGCAAACATCCAGAAAAGGAGATTGGTATGTTATGGGTTAACTCGTAATTATACAAATAACCTTCATCTTGGACGTAGTCAGGATTTTTTTTCGAGGAATGGATTTTTTTCTCCCTTACTACCTACATATATATAGAGATCTGTAGTTTGCTTTAGAATAATATTGAAGAGTGGGTTTTTAACATTAAAACTCTCTGTAGTGAGGTTTTAAACTCAAAACCATTTGGAGTGGATTTTAAACTTAAAGCCCTCTGAAGGAAGGTTAAATTAAACCCTGGCTACGCCCATGACGTCCATTAGAAAACGTGGTTAAGAAGGAGAAAGACTCACCAGCCCTATCCTATCCGCCACGCCGTTCCTCAAGGCAGACAGAACCGGGTGTCGCTCAAAGTGTCCCGATCCCACATTAAAGGATGTAACTAAATTTGTCGGTGAACAGCCAATGTCTCAATCCTGTCCACTGGAAGAAATACTTGACCTTTCCCGAGCATGATAGATGGTCACCATTCATGTTACGTTTAATAAGAGAAATGTGGGAAGATATCCATCACAATGTTCAGTTTGACCTCTTTGCAGTATTCCATTTCACTTCTTTGTTGTTGTTTTTTTCTTGGAGTAGACCCCAAAAATCTCGAGATAGTATAGGAGTCCAGTCGGAGCAGACTCCTCAAATCTCGAGATAGTATAGGAGTCCAGTCGGAGTAGACTCCTCAAATCTCAAGGGAGGGAGTAGCCTATTAGAGTCCAGTTGGTGTAGACCACTCAAATCTTAAGGGAGTACAAGAGTCGAGTGGGTGTAGACCTCAAATATTTTTAGGGAGTATGAGATTCTTGTCGGTGTAGATCCCAAAAAATCTCGAAATAGTGTAGAAGTCCAGTCGGTGAAGATTAATGCAGTCGAAGTCCTCTCTATTCACCATTTTCGCCACCTAGTTGCTTTTCCAGTGCATGCGTCCAAAAGTTTGACACTTTTAGAAATGTATAGCCTACATCACACTGTATTTAGCTTCCTGTCCTGTGAAATGATTTGCATAATTACGGCTGATAGAAGAGCCTCGCTGTTCAGTTTGATTTCTTCTGTTTAATCAGTGGTCTTCTCCTTTCTGAAATCTCAGATGCGGTAACCGAATCGAATTTAGTTAAGTGCAAAATCCGTCAATTATCCCCCACAAAACTGCCATTTGCTTATTGTGGTGAACCAACTAGCGGAGGCCCTATAGTTGTTTGAGCTCTTTGTCGCTCACGGAACTTTCCTGGCTTGTCGCTTTGCACGAATAATAATATTACGTATCTTCTCTCCCGATGCGCGGTCCATATGCCCAAGCGATGGGAGCTACAGTTGTCCCTTGAAGTTCGCAGATCCGACTTTCGCGGAAGGGCTATCGGTCTACCACCGGGTTTTCAAAATAAATAATGAAAAAAAAATACTCCCTCGGTTTTTTGTTTGTTTGTTTTTTTGTTTTGTTTTTTATACGGCCACCCGATGTAGGTATATGTACAGTCGCATATTGGAAAAAAATGAAAACGTTTTCATTTAACTTTTTATAGGCTCATTGGCCGAAATAACAGTATAGCACACTAACTAGTTCAATACCTTTCGTTATAGTAAGACTCAAAACTGACCTGCGACGTCTTAACCTGTGTAGACCAATCGATCGTTTCCTCGTCACTGGTAAAAAAAACAACAACATTTAAAGATTATTTAGAGAATGGGAAATTGTTATTTAGGAGCTTACCTTGTTAGGGGATATCTTGTGATAGCCTACTGTTTGTAAACAATTATAGTGTAGGCCTACGTATGTGAACATAAATACCGCGGCAATGTTAATTTCGCTGGAGGTATCCTCTTTGAAAGTCAAGAAAACACTATATCTCTTTATTAATTTTCATTTTAAAAAATCAATTTTTCAAAAGTTGTATTTATGTGTATATGTATAAATGACCCATGACTCTTTCATGTAAAAATAATTTAACATCCTTAACATGGCGTAGCCACCCCAAAACCCCTACCCCCCCCCCCCGAAATGCGGGGAAGAGGGGCGAACTTTAGTGACTGATTTTGTTTATTTTAGGTGAGATTTTAATACTAAACCATCACTTGCCCAGCGCAGCCAAGGGGGTTTTGAGTTTAAAACCCCTAACAGGGGGTTTTGCAGTCAAATTCCCCTCTTCTATAAAACAAAACAAACAAAAAATAACGCAAACGACAATCCCCAAACTCCAAGAGCATAGCTGAGGAAGATTTAGATTTAAAAACCCCCGCCGAAATGTACTATATAACACCCTCTTCAATATAAAAAAGCAAATTACACACTGAAAATGCTATGAGCGTAGCCAAAAGGGGTTTTGAGTTTAAACCCCCCTTCAGCGGGGTTTAAAGCTAAAAAATACCTCTTCAATATAAAAAAAAAGCAAATAACACACTAAAAAATTTTTGAGCGTAACCAAAGGGGTTTTAAATTTAACCCCTCCCCCCCCCCCAGTGGGGTTTGAAGCTAAAGAAAAATACCTCATCAATATAAAAAAAAAAGCAAAATACACACTCAAACATCTTCAGCGGGGTTTGAAGCGAAAAAAAATACCTCTTCTATAAAAACAAAAAGGAAATTACACACTCAAAATGTTATGAGCGTAGCCAAAGCGGGCTTTGAGTTTAAACCCCTCTTCATCGGGTTGATGCTAAAAAATACCTCTTGAATGTAAAAAAATGTAAATTACACACTAAAATTAGTCAAGCCAAAGGGGAGTTTTGAGTTTAAATCTCCTCCTCCAGATGACTTTTTTAAAGTTTAAAACCACTCCAGATGTTTTGGAGTTTTAAGATCCGCCTACAGAGAGTTTTGAGGTTGAAAACCCCCTCTTCAATATTATTCTAAAAGCAAACTACACTCACCAAATTCTATGAGCGTAGCTAAATGGGGTTTTGAATTTCTTACAAAATAACAACTCCTGAGATTTTTAGTTTAAAACCTCACAACAGATGATTTTGACGATAAAACATCCCTTTTCGATATAAAATCTAAAGCAAACTACAGTCACCTAATTCCAAGAGCGAACACAAGAGAGGTTACAAATTTTTACAAGTTGCTGGGCTCCATTGAATAAAGTGCAGTGAATAGTCATCTGCCGAATTAGAAAAAGACTGAATGTGGCTCAACAAAGATGGCTAAATCGGATTTTAGGAGTTAGTTATAGAGATCGGGTCTCATTAAGGAAATGCTTTGCCGAACTGGGAGTCAACCCCTTGGTAAGGTTGTGACAGAGCGTCGCATGAGGTTTGCGGGATATGTATTCCAACAAAATGAATTACGCATAATAAGAGTTGCAATGACATGAAGGCCATTACGAGGAAATCGCAAACAGGAACATCCTAGTACAACTTCACGCCACATTTTCATCGAGGTCCTCAGAGCAGGTGGGAAGAGGCTTCAGACATTGCCAGTGACAGATTTTTGTGGAAACTGCTTGCCGCCCAATTAGCCGAAAGGCGCAGGAGGATCTAAGTCAGTAAGAATACCACAGGTTTTGAAATAAAACTTTTTAATGCACTGTAGATATATCAGAATATGCATTTTTTAGGCTTTCAATACCGGAAATAGTGCTTGACGGCGGGCTTTGCCCGCGCTGGGGGAAATCACAGCGCTCCCCCAGACCCCATTGCTATCAAAGGCGGGCAGTATACAAATTTTCAACTTACTCCAGGAAGAACATATTCTAGTATACAATAAACGTCTTCCGAAAGAATGAAGGGTCAGAATGTAATAAAGATAAATTAATTATACACACACACACAAACACACACACACACACATACATACATACATACATACATACATACATACATACATACATACATACATACATACATACATACATACATACATACATACATACATACATACATAAATACATACACACACACACACACACATATATATATATATATATATATATATATATATGGCTCCTTTTGTCTCGAAAGTCAATGGATGCGCCCAAATGAGTCACTGGTTTTGGCTTAATCTTGAGACGGGGCAGAATCTGGTGTGGCTAATCAAGCCAATTCTAGAACGGCAGACTTTGCCACAATTCGTACATGTGTATGCCTCTGATTTAGGACTAGCAGACAGGGCAGCTTTCTTTTTATCCCTTTTGATTAAAGTCGCTTCAATTCTTTTGTTCTCAGCAATATATATATTACGCGCGAGGGGGGGGGGGGGAAGAGAAAAAATCCCCCCCCCCCCCGAGAATAAATCCTGGCTACGCCCATGTCCGTAACAGGTTCAAAATTTATCACTACGCGTTTTCCTATTCAAGTCCGATTGGATGTCGCTTATTTACGAAATAAACGATGTGGTTTTTATTGATGCCAGGATGAACTGTTAAACAATGATGGCCTCGTAGAATCGTCCGAAACTGAATGGTATTTGAAACCAAAATACCATGTTAAAAACTTGGATGGTCATTGGTATCATATAGATGCCGGGATGGCTTCCAAAATATTGAGTAGGCCTAATAAGTCCTTGTTAATGAGAACTGATCTGGATTGCGAAGCTGAAGGTGACAAGGAAATCTACGATTGCGGGACCCCCTCTCATGCGCGGGGCCTGGGTCGGTTGTCCCACTTGCCACCTTCGCTACTTCCTGTCAGCAGAATATCAAGAGAGAGGTCGGTCGATTCTTTTACGATGTCCAGAGAGCTTTTATTCGCCTGACCCTTTCTTCATGTTTTCTCCACTGTCCCTTGAAGAATCACTTTTGACGGTGTGTCATGTCTTACAATAGACCAAACCAGCTCAGCTCTCGTGTCTTCACCTCACTTTACACTTTTCTTTCATTGTTGCCAGCCAGAGTGTAAACTTGCTAAAGTACAAACTCATTCGTCTTCTTTTCCTGGTATTTGATATACGGCATTTTTCTGTGGCATTTACTTTATTGTTGCAAACTTGAAAACTAAATTTCTCATTTATAGACCAACAAATTTATTAGAGAATAAATTCAATTGTACAGCTAAATTTTCATTTCTAAATTCTAGATATATGTCAAAAAATGTGTTACGAACACAGAGAGAGAGAGAGAGAGAGGGAAAGAGAAAGAAAGAAAGAGAGAGAGAGAGGTAAGAAAAGCAGTCTCGGGAGAGGGAATTAAGTAAGTAAAGATTTTTGTCATGAAAGTTAAGGTCGTATTTAAGGGACCTCCACCCGACCGCCCCCCCCCAATTAAACTAGACAGAGTTTTTTTTCCCCATTGAAGCTTCCAACCAGCTGGGAGTTATCCAGTAGCCACATGGACCATTGGATGAATCGTAGCCTACCAATGGCTACCAATGCTGCAGCGGAAGCTACAAGAGCGACAATAGTTTGTTGGATATTGTCTGGTGTTTTAAAATTATATATGACAACCTAAATGGAGGTCATTTTTTTTTTGCTTTCTCTTTATTCTATAGTTGCGGTGATGTACGCTACCAACAAGATGCCACGTTCATATAGACACAGGGTAACCTGTGAGAGGTCTTCTGTACAAGTTTGGAAGAATCAAGAACGTTTACTCAGAAATAATGCGTTGTTTAACAAATTAAAATGGTTATTTCCCGTTAATTTATACAACAGTTTGAGTTTCATACAAATAGATTTTTTTTCTTTTTTCTGTCTAATACTAATGTAGCCTATTTAGTAAAAAAATATGATTTTCTATAACTAAAATGACTGTTCTAAATTTGTGGAGATATCTAAATATAAATCTAGATATTATATAAGATAAGATCTAACTGATTTATTTTGTGAGTTTGAGAAGAAAAAACAAAAAGTCATAACTAAACCAAAATATTTTTAGATTAGTTCATTTGACCTTTGACCTGGAAGTTGATATTTTCCCCCTACTGTTTATATGTAGACCTATGTTTTTTTTTTCTCTGTGTCACTTGACATCCAGACGCAGGAGATGTGTTAATTCTTCGAAAGTGAGATGTGATTAATAAACCTTATTTGTAGGCCTAGATCTAAACTAGACTAGATCTTAAATAGTCAATGTTTAGTTAACTTTTTACCAATGAAGGCGAAGAAAACTTCCATTATGCCTGCGACTTTACCAAACGTCTCAAACGAATTAAATAAATTTTGTGGGTATGCCAACCGATTACGACAGATTTTGTCAGAAACAAAAAAGTGTTTTGAAGATATCAACAACTCTGGTCGTTTCGATGGAAGTAAGTAAAGTAGATTATTATATAGAGTCTAGATCTAGATCTAGAATAAGAATCTAGATTTATAATTTGTAAACTAGATCTAGATAGTAGATCTATTCTAGATCTATATTCATATATTCTATCATCTATGTCTATCTATAATCTATTAGAAAATATATCATTCATATGAATTATGTTTTTGTTTCATTTTCAAATTTTGGCTTTGTAAGTTTATTTAAAAACATTTTGCTGACATTGTGACTATTATTAGTATTAACTATTATTATAATTAGTTTTATACTATTATTTTATATTGTAATATAATCATATATTATTATATATAATTAGTGATGGCAACTAGACTAACTGTTAAAAGTTAAGCTAAAACTAGTTTTCAACTAAAATAAAGTAGTTAAACTAAACTTAACCAAAGAAAATTAATTAAATCTCTCTGGCAGGGGGGGGGGGGGGCGGCGGGGTTGAACTAGAACTATATAGATGTAATCATCCGACTGCATGCCTACGAATCTTATACTTGCAGCATTGTAGAAATATTTATCCATAATAAAATCAGTATTAAGGAATATGTTTCTTATATAAACATTTATGCACAATAAAATAAAATAAAAAAGATGTCTAAATAAATATGTGTGCTTGTATTTTTGTCTTGAATCAAAACCTTTAGAAAAGAATGGTACTCTTTTTTTAAAATTATATTAACTTTTAAAAAAATGGAAAATCGTACTTATACCGGTAAAGTTTAAAATCTCATTAAATAACATAGATTTAGAATTTCAAATTTAGATCTAGTAATCAAAGAAATAGAAAGGAAATCGTTGGAGTTTTAAGAAACATTTGACCTGTATAACTATTTTATAGTGTAAAATAGATGCTTAACTAACCATGCCGATGTGCTATTTTCTTGTGTGACCACTAAAAATACAACTAACGCTATTGCATAACCGTTAAACGTGCAAGGGGAAAAAAACAGGGTGATCTTGTCATTATGGACTGCATACTCAGTAGGCCTACACTTGTACATCTATCTTGTCAGGTTGTTAAAATCAGTCGGACACACCATATATTTACTTTCTGGGCAGGGAGGGTGTGTATCTATTTTAGTGTAAAAATATATCTATGAGCATGCTTGACTAGACACGCTAGTGTGTTATTTTCTTGTCTGACCACTCCACATTAAGCAAACACTATTGCATAACGCGTAATGAAAAAATGCAGGGTAGTCTTGTAGTATCATCGATTACATACGTACAGTACACTAGGCCTACATGTGTATGTCTAGCTGACCAAGTTGTTAAAATCAGTTGGACACAGTTTATTTACTTTATGGTCAGAGAGGGTGTGGATTAAGATTTTTTTTTTCTAGAGTTGGTTATCCTAATGCTTTTAGTTCTATATAGGCCTAGCTGTCGATTTAGACTTAGATTTCAATAATAAGTCTTAAGACTATAAAAGTGTGTACTTGATGTTCCTGCAGTTAAAAAATTATTGTTTGCCGCAAATAAATTGATCAAAACCACATGGCTCACAAAAAAATTCGGAACAACCTCATTCATAATATTGCATAGAAGCTTTTGGAAAAAATGTTTAACATTTTATTATATTGCTACTTTCAGTTTAAATATTTACTCCCATAACTTCTACTAGCATCTTACTTTACCCTCTTCAAATGCAGACTGACTAAATAGTTGTTAACTGCACCTTTATTTTGTTAATCAAAGTTATGGATGACCAGAAAACAGGGATGTGTGTTTCGACCCTGATCACATGTTGAAAAGTTGTACAAATTTTAATTAAACTTTTTAGTTAGTAACTAAAAAAAAATTAATTAAACTACAATTTTAACCAAACGTTTTTTTTCTAGTGAAACAATGGCCTTATTTAATTTTTTTTAGTTAAAATAAAAGTTTCTAACTTTTTAGTTAACTTTGGCCCATCACTATATATAATTGTATGCACACTGTATGTGTGTTACATGTATCACATTGTTAGTGTATCAGCAGTAGCATAGCTATATATAATTGTATGCACACTGTATGTGTGTTACGTGTATCACATTGTTAGTGTATCAGCAGTAGCATAGCTATATATAATTGTATGCACACTGTATGTGTGTTACGTGTATCACATTGTTAGTGTATCAGCAGTAGCAAAGCTAGGGGGTGGGTGGGGGGGTACTTGACCTCTTTAGGGGCCCCAGCATTTTGAAAATCAACATCCTATATGTAATTTAATACAAATATTAGATATAAATTCTTGTCTAGATTCTAGATACTACAACATAAGACTTTACTAGTGGGCATACCTAAAAAGTAGATATAGATCTAAGTGTTCTTTTATAGCCATTTAGAGATATATGTTCTTAAATTATCTGAATATTTGTCATAATTTATCAATTTTGCAATTCAAATTTTAGTTTATTAATTTATGCAGTATTACAGTGTAAAGTTAAATATTATATTTGTTATGATTTGTAATGACACAAGATGCGTAGAAGTTGATGTGAATCGGGTTTTTCCTAAGTAATGTGACGAGTAAGAACAGAGTAGGATTATGAACAAGAAGAATAACGGACAAGACGCCTAAGAGGACGACGCTAGGCTAGCGACGACAGAGGACTGTGCCCTTTTTATTGTTTATTAAATTGTTGAAGTTATCAGCCTGCGTTATTAAGTATATTCTTGATTCATTCTGTTGTTGTGTCATATGGACTCGCATGCACCAGTAACATATATATACTCATCAACAAAATAGACCATCAACAGATGTGGCGACCCACGACGGCCAGGGCGTCATTTTGATCTACAATCTAGTTAACTTCGTGTTCTGGATATATCTATCTACAATTCTACACTTGGCGAAGTACACTGGAGAAGTACTGGATTAACATTCGTTTATTTCTACTAGATCTACCCTACGTCTGTGCTAATTATCTGGACTGCAGCTGGATTTTGGCATCTTTGTTCCAGTGGATCTAGACTTTCTATTAGAGAAAATTCGAAACCGTTACCAGCGTCTAGCTTTGTCAGCCATGTTGGATATTTTTAGATTGAACTTGGATCTATATTGACTAGATCTATATCTATTGTGTCTGAATCCAGAACTATTTCGTCCGTTGAAGTGATTTAGGGCAGTCCGTCGTCAGTATACCTCTACCTATATACCTCAAGAGTGAAGATACCTCATTTTGTCAGGTTTATCTGTTTATTGTGAGTACGGAAAGTCATCTGAGTCTACATATCTAGTATCTACAAGCTGACCGTTGGATCGAGTCACCTTGTCAGGTTTGTTTTTCAAGCTATTAATTGACTGTTGCAGTGTTGCTGAGCTTACAATCTAATCTACACACGAGTGATGGTATACCCTACTACCACACTGCGTGACCATCTAATCAACTTGTAAAGTTGACTCATTTATATTCATCAAAAGAGAGAGTTGGACTTTGTCATTTTTTTTTACCTCTCTTGAGACAGCACCACCAGCTTGTCTCAGTATTGACTTATGTTCCTGAGAAGCCAGCACCAACAGATCATCAAGTGGAACCGGAACCTTGGAACCCTACCAGAGGACTTTATCTGAGAACCGTACCATACTGTGGCAGCAACAGGAGAGATTGGCCTAACTCAGTACTGCCTGTCGAGTAGCCATTGTGGGAGCACACCTTGCCTTGCCTAAGACAAAGACAGTGGGGAACTTGTGTGGAACTGACCGTTGTAGCTCCGTGGACTGAACAAAGGGGATCTAACTAAAGATAAGTTTATTTTTTCTCTCCATTATTATTAAATTAAGTCTATTAGGGACAGTAGATCTTTGTTAAGAGCAGGTTGCCTGATAAGGGCGTCATTATAGGACACATTAGAAAGTGGACCTGCTCCATTTAATAAAGTCTCAATGATTGTTTAGATTGTCTTGTTTTGTTCGTATCCACGTACATTTTATTTTTTTTTAGAAGTCAAGTGAAGTTATCTTTATTTGTCTCTTTCAGTGTATACTTCCTCTAAAAAGTCTCATCTCATTAGAATAGATTTATTTTTTTGTGTCTTATTACGTTTATTTTACACTATTCTTATTATATATTAGTAATTTTATCTTAAGTAGATAAGGTAAGCCACGTTTAATCTAGATTATAAATTCTAGATTGTTTCCAGGTATTAACTAAATTGTTATACCTATGAGAGCCTTAGATCTATTTTATCCTGAAGACAACTGAGTCTAAGGAGTAATTATTTATATATAGATCTTTTGTCCCGATTAATCGGTTGACATTATTTTATAGATGTGTTTAAACACAGTCTAATTGGTCAGAATAAAATTTTTTGTCAGTATCACTGGATTGTGATTTACTGTTGGATGTATAATATTGATTTATCTATTTGAAGTTGTATTGAAGTTGTATTGAATCTAGACTAGTGACTAGAATAGTCCTAGGGGTATTTATTGGCAAGAAGTAAGTCCATTGAATTAAGTATTGAGGTATTGATAAAAGTATATAATATGATATTTGTTTATGTGGTCTAAAGTAAGTCCACTGAATTAAGGTGATATAAAATTTTGAGTTGTATTCAAGTATTGTGGTTGTGAGTAAGTCCACTGAGGTAATATTTGTTGATATAACACTGAGCAAAGGTATTTAAATATATAAATATATATATATTACAAGAAGTATTTGAAAGTGAGTTTTTGTGAAAACTAAATTGTGACTAAATTTAGGCCAATAGGGAGGCCATATCAAAACTATATTGAGACATTGTTTAAAATAAAATAAGCATAATGGCAACAGCTCCAAACTTTGATTATATGGAGACTTTTCGCCAGCAAATTATTGCTGAGGCTAAACAGCTAGAACTTAAAGGAAAGGACCTAACTAGCTATGTGCAGCAAATGGTGACAATAGAGAGAGATAGAATTGATCAGATAAGGGAGAAAGAAAAAGATAGGGAAGCACAATTAATAAAAGAAGAAGCAGATAGGAAATTACAATATGATCTTGAGAAATTGAGAATTGAAGCTGAACAAAATAAACAAAAAGTTAATAGCAATAATACTAATGATAGATCTAATACTAATACTACCAATGCCCCAGACAATCACATTGAAACCAATAATAGTAATAATCACACAAACAACACTAATATTTCAAGTGATAACAACCATTGGTTGAGGAAAAAACTACAACCCTTTCAGGAGGCTAGAGATTGTATTTCAGACTACCTAAAGAGATATGAAATTAAAATGGTTAATTGCAATATAAGGGAGGAAGAGTGGTCTCAAATTTTGTTAGACTTTGTACAAGGGCAAGCTCTTACAATTTGTCAAAACCATAATCATACTGTACAAAATAGCTACCAAATTTTAAAAAAGGAATTGCTGAATGCATATGGACACAATGCCAGCACATTCAGAAAAAAATATTTTGAAAACACACCTTCCAATCAGATAGAACCACAAACCACTATAAATTTGGAAAAAGACTATTTTAATAAATGGCTGGGATTTGAGAAGATTGACAGTACCTTTGAGGGATTAAAAAATTTTATATTACTTGATAATTTTGTAGCCAAGTGTGACCCTCAATTACAATCATTTATCAAAGAAAGGAATCCCAAAGTTTTGGATGATGTTACTGAGATAATAAGAACATATAAAAATGCCTATCCCAACAACCTTTTTTCATGTAAAGATAAAAAGAATATTGATCTAGTGGGATATACACAGGAAAACAATGAAAGAAGTAGAAATAGAAGTAGGGATAGCCAACATTTTAGATATAGCAATAGTAGAGATAGGTCAAACAACAGGGATGTTACATGTTATAGATGTGGGAAAAAAGGACATATGGCTATGAGATGCAGGGGAACACAAAACAGGTCAAACAGTAGGAATAATTATAATAGATCAAGTAGTACACATAATTACAATAGGACAGATAGTAGAAATAATTACAGAGCAGACAGTAGGAATAGGTACAGCAATTACAACAACAATTACAATAATAACACATACAATAGGAGTAAAAGCAGGGAATATAAAAATAGAGATTCTGACAGAGTGTTTTTTGTTAGGGAAAATAAAAACAATTTTGCTTTCTACCCAGCTTTTATTAACAATGTTCCAATAAAGGCAATCCGAGATAGTGGCTGTAACACACTCGTGGTTCGGGCTGATCTCATTGAGGCGCAATATTATAGGGGATATACAAGGAAAGTGGAGTTGGCAGATGGCAGTATAAAGGAATTTAAAGTATTTAAAGTGTTTATTGAGACACCTTTTTACACTGGCCATTGTGAGGGAGTAGCCATGCCTAACATGAGACATGATATGTTAATTGGAAACTTAACCGGTTTGAAGGAATGTTCAAGACAGGAAATTGAAGCATGGGAAAAGAAATATGAAAGGTTACAGCAGAATAGGAATACTGAAACAGAAAATTACATTAGTAATATGGTAATAACCAGATCTAAGAACAAGCCAAAACAAGAAACTCAGGAACTTATTGATATGAATGATGAAATAGTTAATGGTGAAGAAGATAAAGAGAAAGAAGTTGAAATACAAGGTCAAAAACAAGACGAAACGCAAGCAGAAAAACAGAAAGATGGAACTGAAGAAATGAAAACAGAAGAATTGAAAGGAATAAACAAATTGGCTCAAGAACAAAAACAAGATAACATCATTGGGAAAACATATGACAGAATTAGTGACAGGAGAAATAATAACCCAATGGAGAAATATGTCATAGAAGAAGGAATACTATTTAGGAAAACAAAAATAAATGATAGAGAAATAAAACAATTAGTCTTACCACAAAAGTATTGGAAGGATGTCATGATTTTGTCACATGACAGTAATTTAAGTGGACATAGAGGTATAAAGAAATGTTTTAGAAATTTAGCAACTCAAGTATTTTGGCCTAAAATGAAAGGAACCATATCAAAATACATAAGATCATGTGATATGTGTCAAAGAAGGGGACTTAAGGGTAAATTAGGTAAAGCTCCATTACAGTCAATGGATGAACCAAATAAACCATTTCAAAAAATAGCAATAGACATCATAGGACCTTTAACTAAAACAGAACATAATAATAAGTACATATTGACAATAGTAGACATGTTCAGTAGATATCCTGAAGCAGTGGTATTATCCAATATAGACACAGAAAATATTATTAATGCTTTAGATCAAAAGTTCATAGTCAGACATGGGATACCAAAAACATTACTATCAGACAATGCTTCTATGTTTACATCTGAGTTATTTAAAAGATGGATATTAAAATATGGTATAGAACACATTAAATCATCGCCATTCCACCCGGAAGCCAACGGGCTTTGTGAACGCCTTAACGGTGTTATAAAAAGATCCTTAGCTAAAATTGTAGAAAATAATCAGAAAAACTGGGATCAATATATTAATTTTGTTCTATTTTCTATTAGAAATAATATTCATGAGGCAACTCAATTTTCACCATATGAGTTAGTACATGGAAGGAAACCTAGGGATGAAATACAAATTTTTAAAGAAAGTTTGATCTTAAATAAAATAGAAAAGGAAAATGACAATGAAACAGCTTTAGATTTAAAACAAATATGGGCGGAAGCTTTTGAGAATAACATGAAATATAAAGAAACAGTACATGAGAACTTAAATGAAAAAAGAAAATTAAGAACATTGGAGGTAGGAGACAAGGTATTACTTTTGGTAATTGACTTAAAAAACAAATTAGGAAAACAGTGGAAGGGTCCATTTGTTGTTACAAATAAAACAAGTGAAGTAAACTATAAGATTAATATGAATGGAAAAATAAAAACATATCATATAAATAATTTGAAGTTATACAATGAGAGAAATGAAAATCAATTTCAAAATTTGGATACAGAAGTAAACAATGAAAATCAAACTCAAAAGTTAGATACAGAAACTGTGGAAAATGAAAATCAAGTAGATGAATGTTTAATTGTTTTAATCAATGAGGAAACTAATGAAAATGATATTAAAAATATTCCTATACTAGAAACTAAAGATAATCAAACATGGGAAAAACTGAATTTAGAAAATTTATCTCCAGAAAAAACAAAAGACATAATAAATGTAATCAATGATTTTAAAGAAATTTTTTCCAGTTTGCCAGGAAAAACAAATATCATAAAGCATGACATAAAGTTAACTAGTGACAAACCTATTTTCATGAAGCCTTATAGGATTCCATTACACTTACAGGGAAAAGTTAAAGATGAAATAGACAACTTATTAAAACTAGGAATAATAGAACCATCCAATTCAGCTTATGCTTCACCAATAGTTATAGCAAAGAAAAAGAATGGGGATATAAGGTTATGCATAGATTATAGACAGTTAAATAAGATAACTGAATTTGATCCTTACCCTATGCCTAACATTGATGACATATTACACAAATTGTCCAATGCTAAAGTATTTACAAAATTGGATCTGACAAAAGGATATTGGCAAATTCCTTTAACCAATAGAGCTAAACCTTATACTGCATTTATCACTCCTTATGGAATATTCCAATGGAACTTTATGAGCTTTGGGCTTATAAATGCTCCAGCTACCTTTAATAGGATGATGATGTCGGTTATAGGTCATAGAAAAAATGTAATCTGTTACTTAGATGATATATGCATTTTTCATGAGGATTGGAAAGAACATTTAAAAGGAATTAGGGAGATTTTTGAGTTAATTAAACAAAATGGTCTAACAGTTCAAGCAGAAAAGGTAGAGATAGGCTTAGAAGAAATCACATTTTTAGGACATAGAGTTAAAAATAATACTATCAGTCCCATTGAAGATAATGTAAAGAAGATATTAGAAATAGAAATACCAACAACACAAAAACAGATTAAATCAATACTAGGGATGATAAACTATTATAGAAAATACATACCAAATTTAGCAGAGATAGTTGATCCATTAAACCAGTTATTAAAGAAAGGACAGCCTAGAAAAGTGACTTGTAATAGAAAGTGTGTAGAAGCTATAGAGAAAGTTAAGCATATTTTTTCTACAAATTTAATATTGAGATTACCGGAGGTTTCTAAAATATTCTATGTCACTACTGATGCTTCTGGTAGTGCTATAGGAGGTTGTTTGATGCAACAGTATGATAAATTACACCCAATAATTTATGTAAGTAGGAAATTATCTGATACTGAGAAGAGATACAGTGTCATAGAGAAGGAGGCTTTAGCTGTTGTTTGGGTTGTAACTAAGTTGGAAAGCTATTTACTGGGAAACAAATTCATATTGTTATCTGATCACAGGCCTCTAAAGTTTATGCAAGAAAAAAGTATTAAAAATGGTAGATTATACAGGTGGTTTCTAATTTTACAAGAATATAATTTTCAATTGGAGGCTATTAGGGGAGAAATTAATATTGTAGCTGACATGTTGTCAAGAGTTACAGTGAGATAAACTGTTGTAAATAATGATTATTCATTTTGATTTGTTTATGCATGTATATATATGTATATGTTCTAGTCAATGGGTATGAATAAGTTGTTTATATATGGACTATATATATTTTATTTCCTTTAAAGGAAGATAACTCAGTAAAATATAAATTGGGAATTTTATTAAATCAAGGGAGATAATTATAAAATTTCAATAATTGAAGTCAAAGGTGTAAATTAAAGTAAGTATGATCATCTACAGTCATTATTTTTTTATATAATCATTATCATCCATTAGTAAAAGGCTAGGTCAGTTTGGAAATGGTAAGTGGAGAGAAAATATACTTATTGGTACCCAACAAAAAAGTTAAGTAGAATAATTTGGAAAGCTGTTTTGACACAAATATTACATTTTGTCTGACAGGTAAGGTTTGGTGTGATGTGAGGCAACCATCAACGTACATATAGCCAATAACAGTATTTACTCTGAAAAACTCTGTTTTATGCCTATGGAGTCAGCAAAGGCATCGTCGTATGGGGACTGTATACATGTCTTGATGGACTTAGTACTATTAGTTGGTGAAACTATTACACTGTACTATACTATTTCATCGTCAATGACATGAGTGATGATTAGAACACTGTATACCGGATATTTTCTTACCAATAACTGTATTGGAACTGTACATATTGTTTTCTTGGTGTCAACATTCAACTACAGTGTGAACTTTGTGACATAGGAACATGGACAATTTTACCAGGAACTGATGAAGATGGGAAACATGATGATGTCCATCAAGATCAAGATATATGTTTGTTTTGTCTTTCCCCAAAATTTTGGCCATGTATATTGTACAGACATGACAGTAGGGATAGTGTTTTAGACTGAAAAAAAAAAAATTGACAAAATTTTTTTTTGATAAAGGGGGGAGGAAATATGTAATGACACAAGATGCGTAGAAGTTGATGTGAATCGGGTTTTTCCTAAGTAATGTGACGAGTAAGAACAGAGTAGGATAATGAACAAGAAGAATAACGGACAAGACGCCTAAGAGGACGACGCTAGGCTAGCGACGACAGAGGACTGTGCCCTTTTTATTGTTTATTAAATTGTTGAAGTTATCAGCCTGCGTTATTAAGTATATTCTTGATTCATTCTGTTGTTGTGTCATATGGACTCGCATGCACCAGTAACATATATATACTCATCAACAAAATAGACCATCAACAGATTCATTACTATAACTGATAAGGTTTTATACTATAATAGTTCAACTATATCTAGACTGAGTAGACATAATTGAAACTCTTTTTCTCATCTGTCTTTTTGTGCAGTTGATATTCACGTTTAGAATCATTTTCAGTTTATATAGACCTGCTAGTTGAAGTAGGAAGGACAAGATTTTACATGATAACATATAATATAGTATTTTAACCAAGTAGAAGTTTAAACCTTTTATTTTATATTATCTAAATATTATATTTTGTTTCACAATTTACATTTAATTTTTTTTTTACGTTGTTAACATTGAGTTTTTTTTTTTACTTATTTAATTGGTCAAGATTAGTAATATTTCAACTTTCTACAATTAAGTTGTAAATTTTAAATTTCCAATTTCAATAGTTAAATTTTAAATTGACCCAGTGGTCAAAACACTTAATTGAAGTAGAACAAGTCTTGAGTTTAAAAATGTTAGGTTTGCTTTAGTTTCTGAGCTTTAATCATTATTGAAACTAATTGGACAGAGTTTTGGTTCTGTGCAGTGAGAATTTGTAAAACTTTACTGTCAGTGAAGCCCCATCATTTCTATATACCCGCTGTCGGTACGTGACGTTTTGGCGCCGCCGTTTTGACCCCGCCGTTTTGGCGACGGGACGTTTTGGCGCGAGCCGTTTTGGCGACGGGACGTTTTGGCGCGAGATATCATTTGACGATAATTTAATAAGCACGTAACTTTTATAATAATGTTTATTTCACTCTACCATAATATTGTATGTATAGTATGAATTCTAACACCGTTCAGCGAATTGTTGTTTTTTTTTAATTATAAAGGTTTTGCTTATTTCATGAATATAGGCCTATAGTAAGTCAGATTCCTGAATGGTTATGACATGCTATATGTGAGTTCTGCTAATCGCACTGGATGACATTTTTGGATTTCTTTCCAAAAGATTTAGTTTTTTATTTGACATTAGTGTAATATACGAATTAGCTAAGTCTCACACTGTAATATAACAAAACATCTAACGCTCTATTACGCTGAATGACGACAATAACTCCACACATAGTAAAGATCAAGACTCGGAATGTGGTCAGTACAAACTCTAACGTGAATCCACCAATATAAACAAACACTCTGGGCGACAATAGATAGAAACAAATTCACGACACTAAGATACTTTGAAAAGATATATTTTGAGAAATTGGGTAGGGGTGATTTGGGTGACACATCTCGCATTGACGCAGGTAGAGTTAAACAAATGAAGACAAGACCAGCACCGAGCACTGGTCGTTGGCGTCATGCGTCTGGCGATCATCTCCTTGGGAATGGTCATTACATGTGACACCTATCCCGCCCCCTCTCTTCTGCTCACATTTCACTCCTTGTATATACTCTTTCCTCCACCCCTCCCCTCTCTCACGCGTAAGACGATAATCTGTTTCTAGCACTCCACTTGACATCCCTAGGTGCGAATTTATAATCCTTAATCTTTAATTCCGAGAGCGGCCCAAAGTCTACATACCAAAGTCATTAAATAAACCAATGTTAATGTAAACAAATAATTGCATCAATTTTTAGTCTATCATCGTTTCATTTTTTTTTATTTTTTTTTTAAATTTTAAAGTAATATCTTAATAAACTTTTTTGAAAATAAAAGTGTGCCTCTTAATAAACACACATACACAAGCCAAAATGTTTATTAAATAAAATGATGTGAAACACAAACACACATTTACATTAAATACGTGAAAAATATGTCTTAACACAAACACTCATGCAAAACATAGATATGAATAATTCTTTTAAAAGAAATAATACAATAAACGTACATAATGTATATCGCACCAAAACGTCCCGTCGCCAAAACGGCTGGCGCCAAAACGACCTTCGCGCCAAAACGGCGGCGCCAAAACGGCGGCGCCAAAACGTCCTGCTTCGACCCGCTGTGAATGAAGAAGCAGAAAATGCTCCTAAGTTAAAATATTATGTCTTGTAAAATAAAGGATCTTTTTTTTATATAATGGAAAGGATCTTTTCTTTTATTTCTTAAGCTCATGATAATTAACGTTATAATTATTATTATTCCAGCTCAAATTATTAATGCTGAACTTCTCAAAGAGGAAGAATTGGAAATAACATCTATAGTTGAACATCCCCCTACAATTATAGTATTTGGTCAGACACCATATTTGAAATCTCGTATTGTCAACGAACTCTTTAATAAAACTGTCTTTCCGCCGCTAGAGGAAGACAGTGACATTAATCTACGCATGGTAAGGATATTCCATGGTGATACCAATACAGTCAGTTTGACTCTGCCAGATGATTTTGACCTGGTGGAGAACTTAGAATCTTACAATGGACCTTGGAATACCATACCCAGAGCAGACCTGGAGATTCCAGAGAATAATAAATCAGATATAGCTAATGGCTTAGCTGTGTTGGAAGTAACTCAAAACAATTCATTATTAAGATATGGCACTCAGGTGATTGTGTCACCTTCACATGAAGAGAACACTTTTGAGGAGGTTGTTAAAAAATGTGCAGAAAATGCCACACCAATAATTATCTATGGATTTGCTTATGATCAACTTTCAGAAATAGTAAGTCCTTTTATTTCTAAGTATTTGGACTTAGCTATGTAGTTAGTGACTTTGACGACATAGACAGATTCCCTTCAGTACCAGATTTAATGTTTTTGATCATCAACATCTTGATTGTCTCATGTCATTGTTGGCCTTTCACCTGTGTTCAGTTGTAGCTGGAAGTAGTTGTTTCCTTCGCTACAACAGTCAATACTCCACTCAAGACAGTGAAGGCGTTACCAACTAGTAGAATAGAATTTCTTTGGATTCACCACTACATTTTTATTGTTTAACTTTTTACTCTTGTGTGTGGTTCCATGGGGTAAGCAAAGACTTCTGTACCCAAATGTTGAATTTTTTTTTTAAACACCTCATTAGGGTGGTGACCAACTTTTATTTTATAAGATGGGTGTTGTGACTAAAAAAAAAATGTATAGATCTAGAACTATTCCACTACTAATGCAAGACTATCATAAGTTTTTCCATGAATACACTTTTTTTTTCTATATTGTTTATTTATTTACTTTCTTTTTTCTTTATTGTTTTAAGTTTTCTATCATTCTAATTTTGTTTTCTAACCCTGATATAAGTGTGGGTTGTTATTGTAAAGTTTCTCATTAATAACTAAAGTTTTGTAGGGCAGTTTAAGATCCTGTCCCTGTGACCTACAAGCTTATCAAGCAGATATTTTAATACCAACCCTAATCCTCAGTTAGTCCTGTATTTAGATCTGGGACTTTCCACTTGTCTGTCAGTACTGTAGGTCTGTAGCTATTCTATCTATTTTACTGTAACCGTTAGAATTCCCATTTCCCAGCTTTTCCTTTGTCTAGTTCGAAGCTCGTCACGGCATTTGTATTTGGAAAGCATGAAGTTTTGTGTCAATCGCATTGTTAGTTTTCTAACATTTCGAGTCCTAGAGGAAGACACTAATCCCGTTTCTTAGAGATTGTATTTTGCTGGTCAGGCAAATCTGGATACATTCATCTTTTGACCTCATTGAGCTTGTGGGGGAACAAAATAAATCCAACCAATCATTCCTTGTCTGTTGTCACTGCTTACATCGGTACTAGTTTATTAGGGAGGAGTCAAGCCAACTCTCTGATTTTTTTGTTGCTCGAGGTAGTTTCTCCCCCCCCCCCCCATTTTTTCCCTTTTTTTTTCCAGCCGCTCATACTGAAAATCGTATAACAGACGATGTGGATGAATACAGCCTTAATAGTTTGTTTTAGCTGGATTCCCCCTCCCCCCCCCCCGCAAAAAAAAAAGCGACAACTCCATTTACTTTCTAGTATCTATAATATATAAGATCTATAACTATAATAAGTAAGTCTATGTGTCTTACCTTCAAGTGGCTTCCAACTTAGAGAGGGAGGATCGATTAAATACACAAAGCTTGTAAGTGGCTATGAGGCTGTAAGTAAGGTCATGTAAGGAATTGTCAAACTCCTTAATCTATGACCCACCCCAGAACTTTCACTTTCAAACATGTTTTTTTCATCATTGACAAATGGAGGGGGGGGGGTTAACTCAAGTGTGTACATCTAGACGGCTTCTCTAAGTCTGCATGCAGACAAAGTCTACATGTATATCTAGTCGACTTACACAGTCTACATAAAATTATTATTCCTTCACCAGCTTACTAAAATATTTGAACAGTTGGAGAGCCATAAGATGTGCAGTTGTCATTAGCCATGTTTAAGAGATTTTAAAATATTTTAAAGCTATAGTTTTCTTCTGAATATAACATTATCACTTGAAAATATGATTGCCCAAAGTACCTCTGTGTTGGCAGGATATATTTAACAGGTAGAAACTATTATTTGGTGAAATTCCAATCTTATTTTAAGTGGTCGTTAAAAAAACAACCAAAATGAGCCTATTTAGAAGTTCTAATTTTCATCGAGGTCTTTTTAGTTCGCTGTTTTGCTGAAACAGTTTTAGATCCTGGCCGCACCTGCTGATCTTATAGGAATATAGGTAAATAATATCCATGCTATTTTTATGGGGTGTTAGTTCTATGGTGACGGTGGGAATAAGTTAACGATTGGTTGTGAATGATGCAAGATAAGCGGGATAGTCGTCAGCCGTTCAGGTAGGAGACGACTCCAGAAGGCCCGAGTGAACAGATGTGTTGTCGTAGTAAGATTTTATACATTAGTAAAGTCTATTACATTTAATTCATTTGATCTCTAGTTGAATGTGTCTCTAAAAGTACTAAAAATTATATATAATGTCGTCCATAAAGAAGTTTATTTCAGTTATTTCAAGTTTTACAATACGCCTACAGCGGTGTAGTCTACCTGCAGTTTAGTGCTACATGTCAACGACCGTCAACACTGCTACACTATTTCGGTCTAGGCCCCACTTGATCATTCATTGAATCCAAGTCAATTTTGTTTCCAGGTGTTGTTAATGACCCGAACAATTGATGCATTCCAAACCGAGCACGACCTGACAGACTAAGCACTTTAATTGACTTCTGTGACGTCCCCTAACCAAGTGTTACCTACATTTAACATTAGGATTCTGGTCACGACATCCAAGAGTTTATCACACTTGGAATAAAATGAACAGGAAAAAACAACACTATAGGGCTACTGCCGAATCCATTGTATAAATGTTATGAACTCTTCTCTTACCATCAGATGTAATTTTTTGTCTCTCGACATGTTTTCTCTTAACAAACACTAACATTTCAAAAAGTATAGTCATGATGATGGTGAGAAGTTTTCTCCGAATATATCAATTAGAAGCATCGCATAATCCCTAATAGGTCTGCAGACATAATGACGACATTTAAGTACTTGTTTTGGGTTTAAACTCTGCTGCCACCCCCCCCCCTTTTTTCTCTCTCTCTCTCTCTCTCTCTCTCTCTCTCTCTCTCTCTCTCACACACACACACACAAAACAATCTATGCTCCCCCCCCTCCACCCCATCTTCTCACAAAATTAACTTAACCTGTCAATGGTCTTTCGAGAGTATAGTCTAGAAAAAAATGTTCCAGTGAGTGACTCTTTTCCAGGCTGCGGTTACAAGTCCTAAGTAGTTGTCTGTTGTAATGGGGCTCGCATAGCCTTCTTCCAGGTTTTGGAATGGCATTCTGGTCAGATGAAAGCTACTAGACAGCTCGATGCATGCTCTTCAACTTTTGTCATTTCTTGGAGAACATTTTAAACCTCATTACTAATAAACAGAAGTTTCAAAAAAAAATTTTAAGGGTACTTTCAGTTAGCCTAACAATGGTGATAATATGGTACAATGTCTGCTTGTGATCTGTTGTCATGGGGTCGATTACGTTTTCACTTGATGACTCATGCATTTCGTTGTGTGTACTTAACGATGACATGATTTGTAAGTGGTGGAGTCTTAACTTTTGTGCTCACCACTGAGGTCATGGCCAAGCCATACATTTGTGTTGGTCGCACGTGTAAGTAAATGAATTCATTTCAAACAATTGACAAGCATATATATATATATACTCCAGTCCACATATATTGCAGGTCAAGCTGACTTTGGTTTTGGTGGTAGAGGAGCCGGTCATTTTTCGTATGGCACGCTTTTCTTCCAGAGCTGAGGCCCATATTTTCTCGCTGTCCATAACTTTCTTGGTCACCGTCTCTCTCCAACTAGTGTGATCTAAGGGCTATGTCTTCCCATTGGTCAGTATCTGTATTCACTGATTTTAAAATCCCGTTGAAAAAGTTGACTCATTTTAAAATTTTGCGAGTTGACGCGCTGGTCTACACCAAGGGTTGAATGTGAATGTCTTTCCTTTGTGTGAAGAATTAATTGTGTTCTAGTTTCCCCATCTTTATCTAAATGCTACTCCTGGTCTGGCGATAATCTCTGTATGCCAATTATGAAACTTTGAGACTTCAAATATAAGGAATCATTGAGTGATTAGGGACACGACGTGGCCTAAATTTTGCCGATGTGCCAAATATCCAAAATATTTTACATGCTGATGTTATTGCTTCATTGGCTGATGCAGTCTCACTCTTTGTGCCTTGAAATTCTTCCGTAATGTTTTAAAATTAGGCTTTCATATTTCTGTTAAAAATAAAACAACCGAGAATTTCCCAAAGTCGATGTGTGTGTGTTTGTCCTTTATTCCAGTCAGTACATAATCACTCGTCATCCGTTGTTATGTCAATGTCTGATAGAGGTGACCCATTATTACCTATAGCCACTGTTATCATCATTTTTATTTAGGCCGCGGAATCTTAAGCCGTCTAGTCCATTAAGAGGTTCTCAATCAGTTGCACAGGCTACACTGCAGTTTTTATAATCACTTGTAGAACAGTTTCTTGGGATAGTCAAAGATTTTTTTAAAACTAATTTATTCATTTTTTAATGCTATAAAATAAAAAGTCAGTTCTAATGTAGGGATTAGTTTCTCTCGTTAACTTTGTATACATTTAGATAGTTGGCGGGTTTCCCAATTCGACCTCTTTTGTGCGACCATGTAAAGCCATGTCGTTATAAACACTTGACTATTTGCAGCTCAGATCGCCTGCTCCATGGCCTCTCTGTAAGTTCTAATACACACTTTCTGAGACTAATTTCAATACATAATTTTTATTATTTTAAGTCAGGACAATTAGCGGGCCAGTTTGTAACACAAACAAATATGGACTTTCTGAAGTGGATGTTCTCTCCCAAGACTTTCTTTTTAAAAGCCAAGATCTTGATAAGTGAAAAACCCATTCAGTGAAATCTCTTGGAACAAAGACAGGAATGCTAGCATGGCTTATGAAAAGAGAGCCGAAGCCGTCGCGTCCATCCATCTTCATTAATTGCAGTTATGATGGTCACAGACATGTGTATTTTTTTTTTTTAATGTTTTACCTAATCTTCGTACCTGGACGGCTTTTATATTAATTATGTAGATCATTTGTAAAACATATAATCTGAAGACGAACATTATTTATGTTAATGAAGAATAATAGAAAGCACCACCAACGAAAAGCAAGTTATATCTATATCATTATGTCAAACATTGGGTGTCGTTTGTTTAAATACCTGCTGGCTGAGAGATTTAGTCATTAGTTCTGTTTCGCGATTTCCATTGACGTAATAGGGTGATAACAGGTCATTATCTAGCACAGATTACACGCGTCTTGTTGCCAGTGACCTCTGTGCAAACAAGGCCAAACACTTTTTTTTTTTTTTATGAGGGAATTTCGAGATTTTGTGACATTCCCCCAAATATTTATTTTTTACAAGAATGTACTTTTAATTCGTTTAGAATAAGTCCATAGCTAAATTGAAAATATTCATTTTCTTGAAAATGGCTGCTTATTGTTACCTGGCCATTGCACATGTTATATGTGCCAGTATGTCCGACAGGATGAAAACTTTTGCTTAAAAAAAAGTGCAACTGTTTTCTTGAAAAAAAAAAGTTTGTCACCTGACCCTCCTCTCCCCCTTTTTCTCCCTCCCCTTTCTTAGAGGCTGAAAATAAATAGCTTTCCTGTACAACTTCCTTTGCACTCTACTACCATTCACGTCGGCTGTGCGTTGAGGAGACACAAGTTAATTAGAATGTATGGCTTGCTCATAGTACTTTTTCAAATCTATCATGTTTAAAGGTCAGTAACACTGATTACCGAAGATTTTTGTTTTCCCTTTGCAACACCGTAAAACCTGTCTAGTGTAAATACCAGTTTACTCTGAATGAATTCAAGCCAGTTACACGTAGGACGACATCATTTCTTATCAGACACACGAATTAAATTGGATTTGGAAATACCCCTAGTCATGACAATGTATCTGGTGAGGGATATCTTATAGCAGTGGTCTTCAACCTTTTTTTGCCTACCGCCCCCTTTTCGATTTTTTTCTTTACAAAAATTCGCCAGCGCCCCCCTCTAAGAAAAACAGTTATAAAGAAGCGTGAGAAGGCAAATTTGAACAAAATATCATCTATCTATTAAGTTTTATGTTGTCAATAACACTTATCCCGCTTGGGAGACGACCGCATGCCAAAGGCGATTGTTGTGAACTCCTTGGCCTATGACTGACGAGCTCTGAGGAGGACTGAGTTACAGAGGTGCACCCCTCCCCCGTGAGCACTATAAAGATTTATTCAGGCGCCATTTCACTCTCACTGGCATAGAGGAAAGTACCTGGCAGCATTCTCTGGCAGCAGATAGCCTCTGAGAGAAACAGTTCGAGAGCTCTTACAAAAAACTGCGGGACAAACATTTGATACTCAACGAAAAGCCAGCATACAACGGCTTTGTCTGCATAAATTCGGAAAAATATGTAGGTCGCAGTTGGGTTTCCGTAGTTATGTGAAACACTGGACTCAGCCGTAATCTTCGGGATTAAAGGCAAAAACAGGCAATATTATCATTATGCAAAAATTATGTCAAATAATTTGCAGTGATTACACACAAAAATTAATTGTAAAGACTTTTTTTCAAATCCTAAGAATAGTCTCCGTTAAAATTTTGGAATATTAGGGCCTACTGTTTTAGGTTTAATTGTAAATTTAGTTTTACTTTTTAATATAAATATTATTATTGCTGAATTCTAAGCTAATGGGAACCTTGTGCCCCATGCAGTCTGACAATATTAGAAATTTCAAGCTTTAAGTTAGCCAAAGCAAGGCGAAGGTCTTCTCTAGTGGGTACATCCAGTCTCTTTCTTTGCTTATTCATTAACTTTGTTACGCACTAAATCTAGGTTACCAATGTATGTTGAAAAGCTAAAACATAATTCCAATTTCGATCACAGTTTTGGAATCTTACTGAAACATTTAAATGCAGCCACATCTCTGTTGTGCCTCCAGGGGCGTAGCTAGGAATTTCCATGATTTGGGGTCCAGGGGGCTTGGCATCTTTGGGGGCCGCTGCATTTTGCGTAATATTTAATTAAATTAATTAAAAAATCACTAATTTGGGCCCCCCTTAAATGGGGGCCCGGGGGATTTTCAATTTCCCCCTTCCCCCCCCTCACCCTAGCTACGCCAATGTGTGTCTCCTATTTTTGTATTCTTTTTACTGAAGACATAGTTTTGTAAATCTATTTTTTCATGCAACTCAATTTGAACGTCAGTAATAGATGTTTAATAATTGTCGTTTATTATCATCTGAAAATGCCATCAAATTTGAACTTACTTTTGTTCTAGTGGCAATTCCCCAAATCTCAAGGAGATATTACATGACATACCAGTGAGTTTTTGTAACAACATTTTATCAATGTTTTTTGTTTTTAAAAAGTTAAAATATTCTTTGAAATGTTACCTTTAATGTTTTTTGCAATTAATATTTTAATATCAATATATTAACATATCTAGATATAATCTAAAAGGCGTATTACCTAGTTTGTTGATCAAATCTTAAACGTTTATACGCGCAAGATTCAAGGACAATAAATACTCTCCGATCACAGTAAAAGACGTAAGAATTTAAAAATAGAAAATGGGATTCCCGAACTCATTTTCTAACGCTGTTTCTGTTCTTAAATTAGAAGCAAGTTTACTATAATTTGTCTATATTTAGTTTCCCAGCTTTAATGTTGAAGAATTTTTTAATTTGTTCTGTTTCAGAGCACCTTTAGTTTCTTCTTTCCGCCTTTATGCCCAGCGCCCCCTTACCGCCCCATTTTGTGCCCAGCGCCCCCCTACCGCCCCTTTGGCTCTCAGCGCCCCCCAAAATCTTGAAAACGCCCCCTAGGGGGCGATATCGCCCCCGTTGAAGACCACTGTCTTATAGCTTAGTAGATAAGTATATGCTTTAGTGACGTACTATGTAACCTGTATAACACACATACCCTTCGTACCGACCTCATCAGAGTGTTACACTACTGCATGTGCCTCCACCACCACACATCCCTTAGTCTGTTGGACCGTTTGGGCACCACATATGATCTGTCGACCATCATTCTCCTCTTCTCGCTGTCGTTTGCCTTGACTAGAATCTGTTTCAGTGACAGGCCCGTCTATTCTTAGATGTTGTCTTGTTCCCCGCAGGAAAGTTTTGATCAGTTCCCCTCGTGATCTGACCCTACAGTATTAGTTTTCGTTTTTGTTTTGCTTGGGCGGTGGTCAACAGGTCATCGTGGGACCCAATGGCCATTACGATCCTGTTGCGAATTTCATTTGTGGTGCGATTTTTTATGATACCTAGGGGGTCCTTCTATAGCAGCTCAATTCGTTCTTCATGATCGACCTAATTCTTCAGTCACATTTGCATTCAAAAGAAATTGACTTTTCTGGAGATAGTCTGCCCTGTCAGGAATTGTTTTAAGCCAGTGATGCCCAAAATACGCCCCGCGACGTGGTTCCATCCGGCCCGCCGAAATGTCGGCACAAAGTGTAGACAACCCCATCGAAAAAAAAGCTGACTTATGTATCTTTACCTACGTTAGGTCCCTTAATTTTTCTTTAATTGATTGGTACCATGACATTTAACATTAGTGTGTTTATGAAATGAGAATCTACCAGAAAAAGAGAACGGATCTGAACTTTTTTTTTGTGGATCATGATAATTAGCCAACTTATGTGATCTTTAAAAAAGTGTGGCTGTTTCCAAAAAGAACAACATATAAACGTCATTATGAAACAAATATGGCGTCATTCTTGGTTTGAGCCGCGAATAAAAAGATTGTTAAACTACGCCTAGAGATTGGAGGATTGATGGAAATATTTACCAAAAAGCGACAAGAAAATGAGTCGACGTCAAAGCTAGCTACAATGTTGTTCTTTTTTTAAGTACAGAAATTAAGCCATTTTCTGACGCGTGAAAAAAAATCACTTCAGATATCCAATTCCTTAAACTGCTCCACAGTTTTCTTATCTAATAGTTTCAAATTCAGGTAAATTTCATTTCGTTTTTTTGTGTATGTGTGTGTACATTTTCGTTCATATGGCCCGCGACACGAGTGTCAGAAATTAAAATGGCCCGCAGGTCGAATTAGGTTGGGCATCACTGTTTTAAGCCATACTATTGATAACGAGGCCCCACTGTATTGAACATTACATCTGTTAATGATTATTTCCTAACGCATAAACACTTGAATAAATATAGAAACGGATGTTGTTTGACCCACATCACTGATTTAGTCTGTCGAAGAGGAGTAGGTCAATTTGTTCAACATTATTTATAACTAGTTCGGTCAAATCTAATCGTTGTAAGACGAAATCCCTGCTGTTCATAGACTCACTGTACAGTGTGTGTCGCCTGGAGTGGTGAAAACTTCGCTGCGAACAATTCTCTTCAAACATTCCCGGTTCTTTCATTGTTGTTGTTACCACCTCGTGATTTAATGTCATCCACTCTCTAAGTGCATTAGTGTCTGGGTGCAAGGACACACGGCGGTCACTCTTTAATGATTGTACAAAGCCGTTAGAAGAGAGAGAGGGGAGGCCGGGCGCGGTCACTTTCGTTAGTTTCTTGCAACGTGCCAATTGAGTCATAGTCATATGTAACATTGTTTTTTGTTTTTTTTTTGCTAGGAAATGTTGAGTGGGTTCGATGTGTGAGAAATCTATTTTTAGGTCATCGTTTAAAACAAAACAAACAAACCTTATAGCTTTACAAAATATAAACATGATTCTCTGTACAATCAATCAATCTGGACGCCTCGATTGTCTCCTACCTCGTATTGCACAGGCCCTGATTATGTATTACTTCCATTAGTCCTCGCACAGATCATTACCTGCTCTTATGTGGATGTTACTGATGAAATAACAGACAACTTCTAATCAACCTTCTTTCAAACATGCTCCAAGCAATTTAATACAGATAGTCAACGGCTAAGAGAGATAGAAAAATACGAAATTTCGATTATGTGAAGACAAAAGTCACATGAGAAAGTTCTGTTTGAGTTACACTTTTTGTATTTGTAAATAGTGTACTAAAAAAGATAAGTTATTTATCGAAAAGTGCTTTGTCATTCCACTCATTTTTTGAGATCTTTGGTCCATTGGCCTTTTTTTCTTACTACTTATACCTTGGGCTTAAAAGTTACTTTTTTGACTTTTGTCAACTAACTCTTATTGACCATCAAATTGTTTAAAAATATTTTTTTAACGCATTGGTGAATATTTGTATTATTGTGTGTGTGTGTTTGTCAAGGTGTCTCCTCTACAACTGTTACGTGAAAGTAATGAAACTCAACAGAAATCACAAAATAACAAATAATTATAAGGCATAGTCTTCGATTCTGCACATTAAGGGAAAATGCCGTATTTTAGATTACCACGTAAGCCCAGTTGCGATTTGCATATTTTGCCACATCTATTGCAGACCAAACCGTTGTAAGCGCAGGGTCTACTTAAGTTGTCTTTTCGTCGTCTTCGCATGTCCGTCTGTATTGCTTTCTATCCCGCCTGTATTTACCGAGTAGAGAAAAGAATACATTAAAAAGTAGGGCACGACGTGGCCTAAAATGTGCTGATGAGCTAAATAAAATCAAATCTAGCTAACTCTTTCAAAGCCATCCGCTGCCAGAAATTAAAAAAAAAAAAGGAAAAAAAAAATCTCGAGACAACTGCATGTCTGACAAAACGGATTTCGAATCCTAAATAATTGCTTGATGGTTGTGTAAATGCAAGCTTGCAGAAGTTTTGTGATATTGTTGTTATCAAGCAAGAACCTAGATGAAGTAGTCTAAGTCAACTCAACCGATGATCTCTTTGATCATTTGGAAATGTTTATTTTCGCCAACCCTTAACATTTAGGCAGGAGCTTTATTGAGCTGGAGCATGCTGCACTCAGGGATACACCAAACACATGAATAACAATATAAAACATGTTAAATCAAGTTCCAAGATTGTAGAATTAAGAATGACCAGAGTGAAGACAAAGTGGAAGTTGAGCATGTTGTCTAGATGCTGTCCTTCAGTTCTATGACTAAAGCTACAAGAAGTTCAACAAGTCAATTTAGACACTCAAGGAAATAAAATAACGTCTTTATGACTTTCGAATTATTTGTACATTTTGGGGCTAAGTGATTATTTCACTTTCATAATTCAAATAAAACATTCAGTAACGTTGTGGCGGGTCATCTCTGATTGTAGAGTATCTGCGGCACGGTGCTCACATTTCTTCAAGCTTTCTTTCTTACACAAACATCAGGTGGGCACAAGGTGTCTTAAAAAAAAACGAATTTCAAATCTGTTCCCTCAGGATTCGAACCCGACACTCTTTGTTACGGAAGTCAGGCACTTTACAACCACACGTTGTTAACCAGAAACTCTTCGCAAACACTACGAATAAAACGTACATGTCCAACCCTGAAAACGAAACATCGCGATATTAAGATGAAGCAGATTTTTTGGACATGAAAACTCGTTCAAATGTGCGTTTTCATTACCAGAGATTGTGTCTCGATAAATATACAGCCATATTTGTCACAAAAGTAGACCAGTCTATTTTGTGTAGTGTAAGTAGCTTCCCATCACACCATATCACCAGTCTATTTTGTGTAGTGTAAGTAGCTTCCCATCACACCATATCACCAGTCTATTTTGTGTAGTGTAAGTAGCTTCCCATCACACTATATCACCAGTCTATTTTGTGTAGTGTAAGTAGCTTCCCAACACACCATATCACCAGTCTATTTTGTGTAGTGTAAGTAGCTTCCCATCACACTATATCACCAGTCTATTTTGTGTAGTGTAAGTAGCTTCCCAACACAGCATATCACCAGTCTATTTTGTGTAGTGTAAGTAGCTTCCCAACACACCATATCACCAGTCTATTATGTGTAGTGTAAGTAGCTTCCTATCACACCATATCACCAGTCTATTTTGTGTAGTGTAAGTAGCTTCCCAACACACCATATCACCAGTCTATTTTGTGTAGTGTAAGTAGCTTCCCATCACACTATATCACCAGTCTATTTTGTGTAGTGTAAGTAGCTTCCCAACACAGCATATCACCAGTCTATTTTGTGTAGTGTAAGTAGCTTCCCAACACACCATATCACCAGTCTATTTTGTGTAGTGTAAGTAGCTTCCTATCACACCATATCGCCAGTCTATTTTGTGTAGTGTAAGTAGCTTCCCAACACACCATATCACCAGTCTATTTTGTGTAGTGTAAGTAGCTTCCCAACACACCATATCACCAGTCTATTTTCTTTTGTCGTCGCTCACATAAAACATTAAGTTCTTTATGTCACTACTAGGACTTTTGAAAAGGTTATAGCGATAGAATTGAAAGACACGTGATGTTGAGGTGTTTGTCTTTGGGAGTTCGGCGGGAGGGAATCGCTTGGATTGAATTGCTTGGTTCACTCCGATGACCACTCTCCATTGACAGTCTGCCTTGTTCAAGTGGTAATCTAAATACAAGGTGTGACGCACGCGTAACTTCCCTTCCCTACCACCATACCTCCCCCCATTGACAATGAGTAAAAGTGGCAATCAGGATACAACGCACTTGCGATGGACGAACTACAAACATGTTAGCCGGGCAGCTAAGCATATTGGACTTGTATAAGTAATCACAGCCTGAGACTAATATAATTCCATTAAAAGCAATATGGCGAAGGGAGTTAATTATAAAACAAATAAACTCATAGGTGGCCCATACGGGTCAATCCTGTCACAAAAATTAAGTCGCATTCACCACAGTGAACCAAAGACCACTACTGTCTTTCTAAGACTTCAATCATTAAGATAAGATAATTTTTATTGATTCAATCGAATCAAAATTCAGTTTGTCAACAATTGACAACCTCAGCGTAACTACTGTAACAATAACATTATTGATGCAGATACGAACAACATTCACACACGAAACACATACACACTCACAATCAGCGCTTTATTAGACTTCTATGTTCTTCTCGATGATGACAGATGATCTTGTAACACTCTGACCGACAGTGGGATGAAGGAATTTTAAAATCTTTCTGTTTTAGTTCTAATGGAAAGGAGACGACCACTTCGTTCAGATCTTAAGTAATAGTAGTTTAATGGGTGAAGGTTATCTTTAAGAATCGTGAGTGTTTTGGAAAGTATTACCATACCAGCAGGTGATGGCAAAGTTAGACTGCTGATGGTTGCTGTATAAAAAAATTTAATGATTGTTTTATCAATGTTAAACTTCCTTAGCTTTCTAAGATAGAAAAGAAAACAACTGAGTTACAGCCGGGAATGGTTGATAGTATTATACTATCTTTTGAACCCACTGGGCCACGTTTGGAATAGTTTGTATTTTGTTTTTGTTTTTTCAACTGACTGGGTTTTGTTTGAAAACGTTTGATTGTTATGCTCTTGAAAACGTTAGTTACTGGTTTGCTGTAACGAAGACTTCAAGAAAGTTCTCATACTGCTGTTTGAACATTCGTCTTTCCCAACTTAACGCAGTGCTCTAAGTAGTTCTTAGTTCTCTTTGCACCATTGGCTCTGACTATTAAAGAACTAATTGTTTGAAAAAAAAAAATGTAGCAGTTTCGCTAGGCCCGCAGTTAGGGTCGTTGTAACCTGGTGTTTGGTGTCTGCACCGCCGCCACCATTCCACCTCTGCCTCCCCCCCCTGTAGCATATAAATGTTATTATATCTAGGGATGTTGTACTCGACATTATGTTCAGGTGAAATTCATAGAGTTATACTTTGTTTCGTCACCAAGTCTAGTTTATATCCCGATATGTAGTTAGTCGGTATGAAGAGATTGTCTTCGGAAATGTGTGGACATTGTGATCATGACTATTGGACACGTAAGGAAAGCATAGAGCTGTGACGTTAGCAGCAAGTTTCAACATTTCCAACGTATGCTATGTGCTCCGTGTATACATGTTAATTATATCGCCCCAAATATGAATTGCTTCAATAAGGAGTTGCCGTCATTTAGCCTCTCTGAATAGTTATTCCAACTGCAAGGGTTAAGTCTATATTTACTGCTAAATTGTCGAGAAAAGGCATTGGAGTTATTGGCCTTGCTGAGTTTTTTTTAATGAAAGCTGAGGGATGCGCACATCGAAGGTTGCATATTGATCGTTTATCGATTATGTGAATCTTATCCTTGATCGGAGAAAGTCTTTTCCTAGTGTGTTTATTGATATGTCGTGATTAAAAGCTGACCGATAAAAGCTATTTTATAATAGAGCATGTCGCTAAGGCAAATGGAGAAAACGATTAATTCATTGTGAACAGTTTGACCTAGCCTGATCTGGCATGAAGAGAGGACCATGTTTCTCCTTTTAAGTGACAAGCTTAATAAAGGTGTTTACATGCCCCCCCCCCCATCCGGTATGACAGTGAACAGGCGTGCTGTGTATGATACTGTTACACCACGCCTCGTCATCCCAGCTGATATCTACCTTCAACAGAAGGTCAACGTGTAACGTTATCAGCCTGGGACACCCTGGCCCAGTTAGGTCCACTTGTGCCTCAAGTGTCTGTTTTCTGGATCCAGGGGACACGGGGGAACTCAGTTAATTTTATGCACACACACTCACACATGCCAGCAGGCAGACACAATATATACCTCTACGCACACACAGACCCACTTATCTATTGACATAGTGTAAATCTGTGACAGTTACATTAGTAGCGGCCTTTGTATGCTTTGAATTAGTAAAGATATCGTGTCTAAAACATATATAGGTTACGAACTTATATAAGTATATACAGCCATATTTATAGTGCGAAATATATTTCATTTCATTATCTTACATATTTAAAAACCAGCACACCTTTCTTCCTTGGCACAGTCTGCAAAAGAGCTGATAGCTCAGCAGCAATAAAGTTGGCTAGAAGAAGAAGAAGAACATATATAAACAATAATTACACGTAGTTATCAAAGTTATTAAAATGTTCAAAGTTTCCAATGATATAAATAATTTATATATATAATTCTCTCATTGGCTCAGGAGTTTGGACACCTAGTAAAGGAAAGATCACTCTTTTATTTCTGCAAGTTGGACGGATTACAGTTACACCACGTAATTTTAGAGGCGAAAAAAAATGGGGGGGGGGGGGGGAGAACAAGTAGTATTCACAGTCACTAAATAGCAGGGCCAGACTTAACCATTGTGACCAAGAAGTTATTGAAAGAGAACAAGTAATTTACTCTGTATTCACCCATCACTAAATAGCAGGGCCGGACCTAACCATTGAGGGGCCCAATGCAAAGCGTATTTCGCAGGGCCCAGTTTGGTTATATAATATATATGATTCTCTTCATGGTTCAAGAGTTTGGACACCAAGTAATGAAAAGATCACTCTTTTATTTCTGCAAGTCGGACAGACTAGAGTTACCCCACATAATTTTAGAGGTGAAAAAAAAGGGGGAGGGGAGAGAACAAGTAGTATTCACCCGACAATAAATAGCAGGGCCGGACTTAACCATTGTGACCAAGAAGTCATGGAATAGAGAAAAAGTAATCTACTCTGTATTCACCCATCACTAAATAGCAGGGCCGGACTTAACCATTGTGGGCCCAATGCGAACCGGATTTCGTGAGGCCCAGTTTGGGTAGGGTAATAAGTGAAAATTAAGAGTTTGTATTAGAAAATATATTGGTCTTTGCATTTTATTCTTTCTTTACTACGCACAGAATTACTACACGAGCTTTGCGTGTAGTGAAGTCATATAGTATGTCATAAGAATTATGTTTCCTACATAGATCACGCTCAATAGCAAGAATTACCAAATGTTTCAATCTATCTTTGAGAATTGTTTACCATATTGAATGACACCCCAAAATGACAATTTTTGTCTATATATTTCAGGAGATTTGTATGGGTTTTCTAAAGATTTTAATAATTTCCGGAGATTTCCAGGACTTTTGTATATTTTGCAATAACAGGAGATTTCCAGGAGCACCTGGTAAATTGACAGGAGGCGGCGGGAAATCTGTTATAAGTTATAAAATGGTTTAATTTAATAATTTATACACCCTAGAATTAGCGCGGGTCCTATGAAAGTGCGGGGCCCACTGCGGTCGCATAGGTTGCAGTGGCCTAATGCCAGCCATGCAAAATAGCGGCGTAGGCTAGGCTGCCGGTCAACCAGTGCAAAATATTTTTTTAGGGATTGATCTTCCAGTCTTTTGGTGTGTTTAACTAATAGTAATATAATATATAACTTACATAGATTTTACATTTTTAAAAATATTTTTTGCATTCCCTATTTTCTTGTCCTTCCACTATTTTCTTTTATCTCTTCCTGTTTGCTATTTTCCCCCATTTCCTATTAGAGGATATTAGACCAGTGATGCCCTAAATATGGCCCATGGGCCACATCCGGCCCGCCATATGATTCATTCCGGCCTGCCAAAACGTTGGCTCAAAGTGTAAAAATTCCCCTCTCCACAAAAAAAAAAATAAAGAAGTTTGAAAAACAAATCTTTCCCTACATTAGGGTAAATGGATTGGTACCGATAAGCCAACATATTTGTTTTATAAAGAAAAAGTGACTCTTTTTAAAGAACATAATATTAAACAGTTTTATGAAACTAATTTGTTAATGTAAGTACTAGATTCATGGGTTTCTAATAACATTGGTTCATTGTCTATTTTGTTTTTATCTTTTTTTTTATGTGGCCCGCGACAAGATTTTCGGAAATTTAAATGGCCGCCCAGCCGAATAAGGTTAAGCATCACTGCTCTAGACTAGAGTCTACATATTGTGAGAGAGATGCATTCACGGTTAACCATATGACTACTAGTCAGTAGTCAGTATAATAAATTATAATTGCTTGTCTAAAATATGAAGGACATTTCAAAGCATTTTTGCTAAAATCATTTCACATAGGATATATATTAGATCAATTAGAGTAATTGAAGGATGATTTAAATATCTGACACTCTATTTTACAGGATGTTCTAGAAATTAGTCAGCTTAGAGAGCTCACAAATAATGCTCCCATCTTCTTTGTTAGAGTTCCTCCCCCTGGGTCCCGCACAGTGGATACAGATCCGCCAGATGGGGCGCCAAGAGATCCACCGATTCTGTCTGGCCAGACAAGTCAATATAACAACAACGCCAATCAGTCATCTTTTGAATCATCTCAACACTCACATACTTCCACATCTTCAGTGACTTCTCACTCAGCAACCAACCTTTCTCCCAAATCCCCTAGTGTCATCCGCGAGCATCTCATAAGACTCGGCTATTTAGAGTGCAGCCCTGATTTGCATGCTTACAGGAAACCTTACGTAGATGTCGAGTGTGTCCTAGTGGAGAATTTCACAGACTTTCACCCTGGTTTCACTGCTTTCACCAAGAGTATGCTGCAGTGTTATAGTGTGAACGCTGCCTCGGTGTTGAATCACTCCCACACACGTTGCCTTCAAATGTTTATTCTGTCAGCCTTTGACATGGCCAGGGACATGCTGATAACACCCAAGAAACTGGAGTTTGCCAGAGAGAAAGAAGAGGAGCTCTACAAGTCACTGTTAAAGATCTCTGTGTCCAAACTTGATGAGATCAAAGAACTCATCTCCACAACAATCTCTTTCATCAGGAGCTGTCTCATTGAGGAGGCTGCTGAGTTTCAGTTTATTGGTGACTATATTTATAATACTTATACTTATGTATATAATTTAATTAGTTATTGTAGCTTTATTTTATTCTGCAGAATGGGTAACCTATTCCTCATTTGAGAGACATCATTAAGGGCTTCAGTTGTATTTTTCAAACCATATTACTTACCTTGAAAATAGAACTAATGTTTTGAAGCTACAGGACCCCTACACCTTTTTGAAGCTAAAAGACTGTGTTTGTTACATGCAACAAGCTCAGAAGATACTGCTGCTATTAGTTCTAAGCCAGAAGTCAATTGTATCGTTTGAATTGAAATGAGTTATAATGAAATAAGCAATGATAAAATCATTATTTTTTAGCAATTAAACAACGCTTAACCTTAAAATTATTATTGGATCATTTTGTTTTGTTCAGGCATTGAGCTAGATAGAAATGGAGGTGTTCGTTCTGCCAGAGATTTGCAGGCATGTACAGAACAGATCAGAGAAATGGTACTTAGTCGACTAAATCATGCTGTGGCTGGTAAACTGGTCAGTTCTGTTGATATACTGAGAGATTCATACACAGGTTGGTTAGTTTTGTATTTTTTTTGTATACCTTTTGCTAGATTTATTTTTAAAAAAATATTTATTTTGATAGTAAGACACAAATTTTGTTTGTAAGTTTTAAAATGCAGTCAGACAGAATAAATTTTAAAATGCAATTAAACTTCATTACAATAGACTTCCTGGGAACATATGTTTGATCTATCTAATGTTCAGCATATTCATAAATTCATAGTTAATCACTATTGATTACAATAAAGTTGGACCAGGCTGAGGACTTATATGTTGTTTCATAAATCTAATTCCTTGATATATATTAGCATGGTTTCATAGCTGGAGTGAATGGTAAATGAGCAGAAGTGTTGAAGCTGTTGAATAAAAAGGCTTTGGTTTAAGAATAATGATTTTTAGTATTGGTAAATGTTCCATAGTCTACTTCTTAGGTTCATGGCATCTCTTAGGGAAGGAAGTACTTGTTGTCCAATACCAATAAAACAACAGAGTCTTCTCTTGGTCACAACACAAAGAGGCTATTTTAATTACTTACTTTAATTAAATTTATTATTTCTAATAATAGTATGAACTTGTTTAAAAGTTTTCCCCATTCTTATCTTAGCAAAAACACTACTTATTCCATTTTACCCTAAAACTAGCTCAATCCCACAAAACAATAATACTAAAATTAGACATAAATTGGATAATTTGATTTAATTCTAACTAAATTTCAAAACTTAGGAGAACACCTACTTTTAAAGAACAACCATTTGTATCCATTCCAGGTACTTTAACTAGATGTCTAGAAAGTCTTGAAACAATGGACAAAGAAAATCCTGAGGGATCCAAAACTACAGATGCATTAAAACAGGTAAGAAAAATAAAAAAAAAACAGTTTAGAAAAATAAATGCCTTAAAGCATTAATAGCATCAGTCATCTTTGGAAACTTTTCAGATTTAGTGTTTTTTTTTGTCATGATAAAGTTATCAACAAAAATATATCTCTTTAAGTCATTTATATATATGCTAGCCAAATATGACTTGCGGACTGGGGGCCAGGTTTACCCGATTTGTCTAAAGGTTCGCTCTTTAAAAGAGATAAATTTAGGTATTTTCTTCTATTTTTAGGGCCCTCCGGTGTGGGAGGACATTAGAGATATGCTACTGTCTCTGCCATGACCTAAGGAACATTTTTGCCAAGTTTGATCAAGATTGGTCTAATGGTTTTGATTTCTATGCGGGATATACATACATTCATATGTACATACATACACCTTACTTTGTGTGTTATTTATTAGATATACATATATAGCTTCTCCTTTGTAGTCGAAGAAGAGCACATTTCTCATGTCCTATGAGCTCAAAAATGACAAGTCACATAAATATAAAACAAAAGTATCTGTCTATGAATATGGACAAACACAAATGATCTGCAATTCATAAACTTGATGGTTAGTTATTTAAATCTTTAGCTGGAGGGAAAATTTGATAATTAGAAATGAAAATGCCCTTTTCTAATTTTCTGTGAGAGTAGTTTTATATTTGTTGCAGTTTTTAAACTGTTTCATGTATTGCTTCATTTTGTCTTAAGAAAGGTGACTGTTAATACAGAGTTCATTGGTAATCAAGGCAGATTGTAGATTGCAAAGCTTATTAAAACTGCTTTAAAGGGTTGCCCACTTGATGTCTGTTGGTGATAGTAAAAGCTATAGGTTGATAAACTATACAAATAAACCCTTGATTATTGCTTTAACCTTTTCTTTAAAAAGAAAAATAAGTCCTTAGGGAGTGCAGTATTTCATGTGGCTACACAGCCCCAGTTGCACCTTGTCACATCCAGCGCAGACATTAGTAGTATTAGTATTATTAGTATTATTATAGCTTTTATATAGCGCTACTTTCATGCTTATAGCATGCTCAGAGCGCTTTGGTCCAATCTCATTTGTGGACCAGTGGGGGGAGGGGGCATTTAGGAGTTAGTTTTCCGTGCTACCTTTAGGCGCTCAGTAAACGCAAATCAGTCCGAGTCGGGTGTCGAACCTCGAGCCCCTTCTAGGTAGCCAAGACAAGCCAAGTTCAAGCGCACTTAGCCTCTCGACTATGCTTCCCACCATAATTGTTTTCTGTCGGTAGTCGATTTAGATTCTCTTTTTGCCATCTACGCCTGTACTCGGCAGTGGATTTTCTTAATGATTTCAGAGGGTTATCCTGCGATCTCCACTTTCTCACTCCAAAGCCGTCTATGTCAGTTAAAGCAAGTTGATGACTAAGCTGGTCTTTAAAGTGTTCGGGTAGGGCACCTCTGTTAAGCCTACCACCTTTTAGATCATCAAAAAAGACTGCCTTTAGCGTAAGTTCACCCCCATATAGAATACCTGCCCTGCCCAGATTAACTGTCTGTATAGACAGTATAGAGAAACTTCTTAAAATGAAAAAATTGATAGATACAAAAAATTTTTTTTTTTTAAATTGCCATGATCGACAGGTAGTCTAGGATTTGGAAACTCTGACTTAAATCATCTAATATCCTGGTGCAGTTGTCAAATTAGATAAAGTGTACAAATCACTCTCTTTTGATTGTTTCTTTGCCCTATCAAAGAAGTAAAGACACTTTCAAACAGCTGTAACACATCTCTCAATCCTCAGTCTAAGCTCAAGAATTTCAATCATTTTTATGTGTTAAATTGGCTTTAACACATTCAAAAAAGCATTTAAAAAATGATATTATCTGGTTTTATTATTATTTTACAGCCTTTGTCTATTACCTAAATCGATGATTAAATCATAGGATATATAGCAGAGTGACATAAACAAGAGGGCATAAGAGTTCCAATCCCAACGTAGACCAAGAATTCTTAATTTGTGAGTTGACTTGAGATGAGTTATGTTTGCCAAGCACCCAAAGGCAGCACAAAAAGCTTCTCCCAGACACCCTCTCCCACTATGTGTCCACACAAGAGGTTGGATCAGGACTCATTGAGTTTGAAACACATGCTACACTAAAACGATTTCTTAAAAATATTGTTCTTCTTTGTATTATTATTTAGGTTGAGTATTTGAATCAGTGTCAAAACTTGCTGGTAGCAAGTCTAATCATTCGTCCTGTCCATTTTTCAGATATTGAATGCAGCCTATGCTGTAGAGATTACAGTCAGATCCAGCTCTTCATTCATTAAAAATATTCTGGAGAAAATGAAACAAGTAAGTTTATCACATTAGGCGAATTACTTTTTCAATTTTCAGGAAATGAAAAAACAAACTATTTCAAACATATAGTTAGCCTGTCATCTTTCGATTTAATTAGTTTAAAAAATGTGTTCAATCTACCAATTAAAACAGACATCTTACTAACTCACTCACTTATTGTTTAAAAGTTACTTACTGGTTTATTCTCTCAAATTGACATTTTAAAAAAGATGTTAAACAATTAACTAGTATGGCAGTCATTAATGCTTTAGTAAATGGGAAAAATGATGTAGGCTTGTTTCATCAGACTGTATTCTTAAAAGACTTCTTTTCACATGTAAATATTAAAACCTATTACAACAGATAAAGTGCTCTTTTGTTTGAATTTCTATCTATTAGTTTTGAACACCTAAGATCAAGAAATATTCAATGTACAAGTCTCTTATTTTTTTTGTTTCATAAAATTTTACAATAACTAATAGAGTTAAATGTTCCAGTGTCATTGAATATTTATTAATTCATTTACTATTAACTTCTATGAGAAATAAGAATATTCCCCTTTGGGTTGAAATTTTGTGCCAGTTTTATACAAAATGCAATAGTTATACTGCAACAAAGTGTACTTTGAAAATGTCAGCACCTTTTTATTCCTTTACCTTGTAACCCCTATTTATTACAAAGCTAAGTAGTTGTGTGTGTGTCTGCCAACAGCTGGTTCAATCCATGCCATGGAAGTCCTCACCTGTTATAGACAGTGACTGGAAGAAGAAAGTGGCTTGGGAAATGTTAAATAACCTGAGTGAATCAAGGTTAGTTTTGCTGCCATATTAGTTGCGATTGATGTTAAGATGTCTTTAAAGCTCAATTTATCATATGATCTAAACAATAAATATGACATAAAGTATCTGTCTCTCATGATAAGCTGCCATTGCTAGATGACTTTTTTTCAGATGAAATACAATTGGTTAGTTAGTCCCGGGTCAGAAAAAAAAATACTTTTAATTCTAAGCACAGGAATTGTTAGCTGGAAATTGAAATGTATAATAAAAATATTAATTTTTTTAATAAGCATTGGCCTCTCAAAGATATTTATTAGAATTTTCTAGATCAAAACATTTTAGCCCTTTAGCATTCAGTCATGGAGTTGTTGAAAAATGTTTGTTACTTAATGATTTGATGTATTTTTTCTTTCCTCAGATTAGCAAAAAGTATTTCATCCCAAATCAAAGAGCGTTTAAATAAATCTCATGAGTCATTCAGCAATGCCCTGAAGCAGTTAGAACAAAGGCACAGCGGGAGGTTAGACAAAATAGAGGAGCATCGTCTCAAGCTTAGAAAAGTTCATGCTCCACGCTTGGCCAAGTTGGCGCTAGAAAGCACATCTCTGAAAGATCTCATTCTTCATGGTGAGCAGCTGGACATTTTTCTGGGTCCACTAAATGCAAAGTATATATTTTAAATAGAGATTGCTAATTTATTGGTAACACTCAGGCTTCACTGTCCAAGTGGTAAAGTATTTCCACATAATATAATTAGAATGTTGAGGAATTTGTATGTAAAAATAAGAGTTGTTAAAACAGTAAAAAATTATGATAGAATGACTGAAAATTCACCTAGTGAAATCTCAAATCTGCAAAGTCAAATTCAACATTTGTAATGTTTCTTTTCCAATGAAGGTATGCCTGTTATGGGTAGAGAGATAGGGCGAGGTCAGTATGGAGTTGTCTACTCTTGTGACAACTGGGGCAAGTATTCTCCCTGTGCCATCAAGTCAGTTGTCCCCCCTGATGACAAACATTGGAATGACTTGGCTCTAGAGTTTTTCTACACTAAGTAAGTAGCACATTTGTGGGCAGTGTATTATTTAGTTTGTTGAATTAGTTAAATTTTTAAAATAAATTTTATAAATTCTATTTATTTTTATAAACCCACACACTAAATAAATATTGTATAAGTACCAATGAGTTGAAGAATTGAACTAAAAGAGACCTATAATTGTTCCCGTCTTTGTGATTAAAGAGGGATTTATTTCCCAATCAGGTTTGAGCTTAGTTTGATGCTGGATTTATTTCATTGTGTACTGGTGTTCATAATATTATATACAAATACTTAATGAAATTACCGGGGTAACCATAGAATTGAAGAGGTCAACCATAATAATGAATTAAAAAATAGGCTTATGTTCATGGCTACCAACAGATATGAAGCTAGCAGACTGCAATGGTCTTTCTTGTACTTGGGTATTTCATCCCTCTTTACGAACTGATTAAAAAGGTTGCAGCCTTGTACTCAAACTTAGTACTCACCTGGAGGGTTGCAGCCTTATACTCAAACTTAGTACTCACCTGGAGGGTTGCAGCCTTGTACTCAAACTTAGTACTCACCTGGAGGGTTGCAGCCTTGTACTCAAACTTAGTACTCACCTGGAGGGTTGCAGACTTATACTCAAACTTAGTATGCACCTGGAGCCTGTGGTGTGTACACTGTGAAGTTTGTTTTTACATCATCCTGCAGTGTTTTTCTCAATTCACTAGAACTTTGCTACATTTTCCATCTGGCATAGCCAGGCAGCACACCGCTGTAGTGAACAAGCATTTTGGTTAAGTCCATAGACTCCATATAGTAACAAGTGACTTATTTAGTGCAGTTTCATAGTAAGACCAAAGTGTTTGTTCAAGGAAAGTTGTACATCAAAAAATTCCATCAATGACAAGTGTAAATCTCATTTTAGGAGTGTCATGCCTCTCAAAATTTGTCTAAAGGAATAAAAGGCATTGAGAAAAGCTTTTCTTTATATTTTCTATGTATATTCTATATATACATTATAATAAATTCATTTCTTATGAGAACATTGCCGATGACAAGTAAAAAAAAGTAAAGTATTTCTTTCAGATCTTGCTATCTATGGGTCAGATGATGTAAAAGGTCATCTGTTTCTGTGGTCCAGGGTTAATGAGGGTGTCATGTGGCCAGCACAACGACCAACCACCTGTACTTTTCCCCAACCAATGTCAGGTACACATTAGAATTCGGTGAACTCAAGGGTACCCTAAAAATCCTGAAATTAAAAATCCCTGTCTTCACCTCTGTTCAGAAGCCAAGTAATGTACCACAGGGAGCATGAGCAACAAAATAATTTGTGGCCAGTGTAGAAAGTATTTTGTATCCACTGACTTGTTGGTAGACAAAGCCAGTCATTGCCTAGCATGTAAGATGAGTTTATCAATATGCTGCATAGACATACTTCCATGTATCCCATAGAAACATCAACCATAATGCTTCTCGAGTTACAGTTGACATCAAATGGATGGCTGCCTGGTCATGTGGTTTGCGTGCTGGACTGTCATTCAGACTTATCAATTGTCCCGGGCTCACACCCTGCCTGCTCCCATCTCCCGTCGTCCTAGGAAATAAATTATTTTCAACTCTGAAGTAACATCTGAGACATGTAAAAGAAACAATAATTGTATTATCTGTCCTTCAGAAACATTGCTGAGCATGATCGCATTGTGATGCTTCGTGGCTCTGTCATAGACTACAACTATGGAGGAGGGACATCTCCGGCAGTGCTTCTAGTCATGGAGAGACTGCAGAGAGACTTGTACACTGCTATCAAACAAGGTCTGGATTGGATAAGTAGGTCAGTTTATTTCAGTGTCCATCTAGTACAGTAGAAAGCATTATGGTAATATAATCTTTTAGTCTGAATAAACCTTTAGCTTCAATATGTTTTTAAAATTGCTCTACATAGACACAGAGTTTGAGTTGAGACCAATTATACGTAATTAATTTCTAATTAGCATCTTTCTTCATAAAATAGTTATTTACAGTATCATTGTTAGATGGAAATCTTGGTCCTCCGTTAAAGCACTACATAGGCTTACTCTTTGGACACAAAGGCACTACATAGGCTTACTCTTTGAACGCATAGGCACTACATAGGCTTACTCTTTGGACACAAAGGCACTACATAGGCTTACTCTTTGGACACAAAGGCACTACATATGCTTACTCTTTGGACACAAAGGCACTACATATGCTTACTCTTTGGACTGGACACAAAGGCACTACATAGGCTTACTCTTTGGACACAAAGGCACTACATAGGCTTACTCTTTGGACACAAAGGCACTACATAGGCTTACTCTTTGGACACAAAGGCACTACATAGGCTTACTCTTTGGACACAAAGGCACTACATAGGTTTACTCTTTGAACACAAAGGCACCACATAGGCTTACTCTTTGGACAGGTTGCAGAGGTGGGAGTGTCTGGGAGAGAAATAAATTAATTATTAGAAAAAAAAACAACAACTACACATTTCATTGTTAGGTCACACACCTTTCAGCACCCCTCACATTAATATATATTTACATAGAGACTAGTTCTATATTTTAATAGTGAATGAGATGTTTTAAGTTTAAAAAAAAAAATCTTGTCAATGTGAACATCTTCTTATCTTATATAATACAGACGTTACTTCAAAAAAGAAGATGATAACGTCCTATGCGTCATGCATTCAGTCATGCATATTAACCAATGACTTAAATTCTGCCAAGTCACTGGTTTTCCTGGCTAGCCCAGGCAACCCATTCCATGCTCTAATAGCACTAGGGAAGAAGGAGTATTTGTACAAATTTGTCCTAGCATATGGGATGAGGAATGTGCCTTTATCTTTGTGTCGAGTATTTTATTAAATTTTGTTTTTGTATTTGAAGATTATGGTTCAGTGTTTTATGTATAATTGCTACTTTACTTTTGAGTCTTCTGTCCTGAAGGCTTTCTAAATTTAGTGATTTAACTAAAGGTGTTACTCTAGTCAAATGTGAATATTCGTTTGTTATGAATCTTACTGCTCTATTTTGTGTCTGTTCCAGTTTCTTAATGTTCTCTTGAGTTGAGGGGTCCCAAACAGAGGATGCATATTCTATTATTGGCCTAACCAAGGTTAAATAACTTTTTAGTTTTATGTTCTTATTTGATTTATAGAAATTTCTTCTAATCAACCCTAATGCTTTGTTTGATTTTTTGATAGTTTCATCAATATGGGGATTCCATGACAGTTTTTCATTTATTATAACACCTAGGTATTTTGCGTTTTTAGTTTGTGTTACTGGTTTACCATGAATAAGATAAGTGGAATTAATTTGTTTAAGCTTTTTTGTTACTCTTAATAACTGACATTTTTTAACATTGTACATATAAACCCTATGCTCAACATGCATTTTTTTTATCTAGAAACATTATGTAGACTAAATAAATTTTAAATGATAAAAAAAAAAGGAATGACTTTGTTAAAGAACTGATCAACATAAACCTTTAGCTTCAATATGTTTTAAAAATTGCTCTATATAGACACAGAGTTTGAGTTGAGACCAATCATACGTAATTAATTACTAATTAGCATCTTTCTTCATAAAATAGTTATTTACTAAGGTAACGGTATCATCATTAGATGAAAATCTTTGTCCTCCGTTAAAGCACTATGTAGGCTTACTCATTGGACACAAAGGTACTACATAGGCAGGCTTACTCTTTGGACACAAAAGCACTATGTAGGCTTACTGTTTGGACACAAAGGTACTACATAGGCAGGCTTACTCTTTAAAGCACTATGTAGACTTACTGTTTGGACACAAAGGCACTACATAGGCAGGCTTACTCTTTGGACACAAAAGCACTATGTAGGCTTACTGTTTGGACACAAAGGCACTACATAGGCACTACATAGGCAGGCTTACTCTTTGAACAATAAGGCACTACATATGCAGGCTTACTCTTTGAACACATAGGCACTACATAGGCAGGCTTACTCTTTGAACACATAGGCACTACATAGGCAGGCTTACTCTTTGGACACAAAAGCACTATGTAGGCTTACTGTTTGGACACAAAGGCACTACATAGGCAGGCTTTCTCTTTGGACACAAAAGCACTATGTAGGCTTACTCTTTGAACACAATGGCACTACATAGGCAGGCTTTCTCTTTGGACACAAAAGCACTATGTAGGCTTACTGTTTGGACACAAAGGCACTACATAGGCACTACATAGGCAGGCTTTCTCTTTGGACACAAAAGCACTATGTAGGCTTACTGTTTGGACACAAAGGCACTACATAGGCACTACAAAGGCAGGCTTACTCTTTGAACACATAGGCACTACCTAGGCAGGCTTACTCTTTGAACACATAGGCACTACATAGGCAGGCTTACTCTTTGGACACAAAAGCACTATGTAGGCTTACTCTTTGGACACAAAGGCACTACATAGGCACTACATATGCAGGCTTACTCTTTGAACACATAGGCACTACATAGGCAGGCTTACTCTTTGAACACATAGGCACTACATAGGCAGGCTTACTCTTTGGACACAAAAGCACTATGTAGGCTTACTCTTTGAACACAAAGGCACTACATAGGCAGGCTTTCTCTTTGGACACAAAAGCACTATGTAGGCTTACTGTTTGGACACAAAGGCACTACATAGGCACTACATAGGCAGGCTTACTCTTTGAACACATAGGCACTACCTAGGCAGGCTTACTCTTTGAACACATAGGCAGGCTTACTCTTTGGACACAAAAGCACTATGTAGGCTTACTCTTTGAACACAAAGGCACTACATAGGCAGGCTTACTCTTTGGACACAAAAGCACTATGTAGGCTTACTCTTTGGACACAAAGGCACTACATAGGTAGGCTTACTCTTTGAACACATAGGCACTACATAGGTAGGCTTACTCTTTGAACACATAGGCACTACATAGGTAGGCTTACTCTTTGAACACATAGGCACTACATAGGTAGGCTTACTCTTTGAACACCTAGGCACTACATAGGTAGGCTTACTCTTTGAACACATAGGCACTACATAGGCAGGCTTACTCTTTGGACACAAAGGCACTACATAAAGACAAGGAATAACAATTATTGAAGTTCAATTATTCTCTTAGTTGTCACTGTACCATGCACCATTCATTGGTCTCTGTTTATGAACTTACAGACTTCAAGTTTCTATTGATGTAGTGGAGGGTCTCCGTTACTTACATAGCCAAGGACTTGTTCATAGAGATGTGAAATTGAAGAATGTCCTGGTAAGTGATTTGTCTTTCATTTCTTTATTGTTTTACTGAAAATCTACATCTGTTCTAAGTTTCTTTATTGTCTGGTTTTGTCCATGGTGTCTGTGTTTTTCTATCTGTGAGTAGCCCTAGCTGATTGGATTAAACTTATCGCTATCTAGTGAAGGATCTCTAGGCCTAACCATGTTGAAGACTAAACCTTTTAGAATGTCCATCTAACTTTACTTTTTACTGATACCTTCTTTATAACTTTGTATATTTTTAATTGATAAGTATAAACTGATATATATTTATATAAGGGCCAGTAGCGCTTTTGGACGTCTTCAGGCGACAGTTTGGCAGAACAGATCGCTCCACCTGCCTACAAAAATCAGTGTCTACCAGGCGGTGGTTCTCTCAACCCCTCTGTATGGCTCTGAGACATGGACACTATACAAGAAACATCTAAGACTTCTTGAGCGCTTCCACCAAAGATGCTTGCGCTCCATCATGGATGTCCTTGCGAACGCTGATATGGACAGTATAGAGGGACTTCTTTTGGTCCGACAGTTGCGCTGGGTAGGGCACGTATCTCGTATGGGAGACAAACGTATGCCAAAGGCAGTCTTTTTTTGTGAGCTAAAAGGTGGTCGACGTAACATAGGCGCCCCACGGAAACGCTTCAAAGACCAGCTTAGGTGTCAACTTTCCTTGACTGACATAGAAGAGAGCACCTGGTTGCATGCAGCCTCAGAACGAGACAGCTGGAGGTCACTCACGAAGGCCGCGGGATACACATTTGAGACCAAAAGAAAATCTGCTGCAGTGGACAAACACAGACGGCGAAAAGAAAATCTAAATTGACCGCCTGCGGACAATGGTTATGCTTGCCCTGGATGTGGCAAAATATTTAGGTCACAGCTGGTACTGCGCAGCCATGGGAAATACTGCATTCCTCACTAATCTTCGGACTCGAAGACTAGCCTTATTATATATATATAAGGATACATATATAAATTACAAACATACTTTTAAAAACATTGTATTTTATTTTTGTTTTTCTTTTTTCTTGTTAATTAGAGATTTTTGCCTTACTAATTAATTGTTTTTCCTTGGCTGATTCTATAAACCTAGAGCATGGAATGTGCTTTTTCTTCTTGTCTTTCTGAGCATTTTATGATGTTAGTTGAATAATATTATTGTAATATAAAATCATTGTAAACGGTTCCAATGTAAAAACTCAGTAATCGTTCAACCTTTTTATTATGAATGTTATTATTCATAGCTTGATCGTGAGAATAGAGGAAAAATCACAGACCTTGGTTTCTGTAAGCCTGAAGCCATGATGAGTGGTAGCATTGTGGGCACACCTATACACATGGCCCCAGAACTTTTCACTGGCCACTATGATAACAGCGTGGATGTTTACGCCTTTGGCATTCTCTTTTGGTATGTCTGTGCTGGACATGTTAGGCTGCCCAATGCTTTTGATCAGTGTACTAATAAGGACCACCTGTTTCAGGCAGTTAAAAAAGGTTAGAATGAAATTGTTCAGATGTATCTTCTCTATTGCTAACTTTAATTAGTGGTCACATCAACACCTTTGGTTTGGTAACTTTGAAAGCATTAAGTTTAGCACTATTTAGTGCTTTTAATGAATTCAGTAGGTAAAAAACAAGAAAATTAATATATAACTTCCACTAAAACAAAATAACATACAGTGTGTTCACAACTTCTTAGATGGTTGCATAGTTTCACAGCTTATATGAATATCTTTTTCTACAGTGAATTAGTGAGACCCAATTATTTTTTTTTTTAAATTCTTTTTCGGATACAAATTTTGTAAATTTGAAAACCAGAATGTTTAAAAATGTAATGATTAAATTTTAAAAATGAGTTTTAAAGTGCCATCAAACTCCCTCCCATTTAGTTTTTAGAACATTCCAAAACAATTAATATGTTAATTATTTTAATGACCTAGAAATCTTTTTCTTTTAACATTTGGATCAATTTAAAAAAAAAAAACATTCTTAAGTAGTCTTATGTTGTTTTTTTTTCAGTATCCAAAAAAAAATTTAAAAGGTTAATGCCAGGTCAGGGATTTGTAATGTTAGAGAGGGTACAGTTTTGTTAGAATGAGCGGAAATAAAGGGCAATGCTTATATATGTTGCACAAGTCATTGTTTTCACTAGATAATAATAATGATTATCTTTATTATCCATTAGGAAATTTGTCTTACAATTTGTGCATTACACCAAACAAAGCATTATAACTATAGAAAACCAAAATATACATTTACATCAGATGCATCTGATCTAGTGAATTAGCTTAAGTAGATGAGAGATACAAAACAATCTAATTTAAAGCTCTCAAAAACTGTTTTGCTTTATTATATAGTGGGTAATTTTTGTAAACAGAACTCTTTGTAGTTATATAAAAAATACTGCTTTCTAACAATGCTCTCTATTCTGATAACCTTTATATCTTCTTTTTTTTTATCGTTAATGCTAATTTAGAAATGTTTTTATTTTTTAATTAGGTTTAAGACCAGAGATGCCTCCAAATTCTTCACAAGAATGCTGGGAATTGATGCAGGGCTGCTGGGAAGGTGAACCAGCAAAAAGACCTTTCTTTGGAGATGTGGAGGATTCTTTGAAAAGGATTCTAGAAAGGTACAAGGCTAAAGTGGCTGCATCAGCAGAGAAAAAAATGGGAACTCCTGAAAAGAAGAACCGCACCCCACATGTATCCCCTCGCCACAGCAAACAGATTCTTCCTAACAGATAAAAAATTGGCCCACTTTGAATCTCTGCTGTTTATTTTAGGACTGTTGCCAAGCTAGTCTTTTTGTGATAACTGCTTTGAAACTTCACTATTTCTCATGGTGAAAATTTACCTCTATATAAGAGGAAATAAAGGATTTTCAGTATTTTGAAAATGTGTGATCTCCACTTGGTATGTACTTCATCTGTTGTAAGGATCTATTGTCATGCCTTATCACCATTACGTGTGAAACATATTTTTTCAAGGCACAGGCTTTGAGCGTTTTGGTTCTTCCTGCTGTTATCTTCCATCATTTTACTGCATATAATGTTTGTTTTTTTCCTCTTTAGATCCCTTGTTTCAATGTATATAGTTCTTGGTAGATCCAGTCTGGACATAATGCCAGACAATAGTTACCATACAAGTGATATTATATTTTTAAAAGTGTATATATGAAATGATGGATGAAGAATGTGCTTAAAGCTTGTATATATTTATATCGATCTACAATAGAAGTGAGTGATATTCCTCAATTATCTTTCAGTTAGAACAAATCTGTTTTATACTAACAGTCTGTACTCCTTAGATTAAATATAGCATATGGTCCTGGATTAGCAAGGCCTTAGCAGTATTATGCCACATGTAAGTTGGGTGAGATTATCTTAAGCTTTTTTAGATAGAAAGCTTAAAAAAAAATGTTTATCAGTAAAGATTTTTAAGATTTTTTTTTTACTAGTGTCAATGTAAAATATGTTTTTAAAAACTTGTTTAGCATTGTGATGTTTAAACACTTTTTTTTTTCAAACTTTGATGTTTTGAAATCTAGCTTGTTAGTTGGAGATCTATGTTTTTTTTTTTGTTTTTTTTTTAATAAACAAAATGGAAATTTAGATTTTTAATGATTTAAAAAACTATTTCAACTGCTGTATCCGGTTACTCTTGTCACATAAAAATTCTAGAATTGTTGGAATGTTCACACACAGGAGGGTTCATTTCTTTGTTTATATTTTAAAGATATTATATAATCACAAGGCTGGTGAGGTGTCTGTGATTGAGGCATTAAAGATAAAACATTTCACTTTGTTAAGTCAGATATTAAAGAACTATTCTGAAATGTTTTTTGTTTACTGTCTGTGTCTTCATGTAATATTGAGTGTGAAGTAATAGCTCTTTTGAAATGGATTGTTCTTTCTCTTGTTTATCCAGTAACTCTGATCCTCTTCTGTTTGGAGCAAAACTTTGTTTGTTTACAGTTAAGTTTCATTCAACTCAACCTGTGGCTTAGTTCTTTCCTTTGCTGTGAGTGAAAACAAAGTTCATGTTTACATTTGTAGGTCAAGATTAAGTTGTTTTGTAGGTCAAGATATGGCAGGAAAAAAAAAAAAATTCTGTTGTAATGCTCATCCTACAGAATTTAATATTAAAAATGTGCACATAAGAAAATTCACATTTTAATAAAAACATTTTGTTTAGTTTTGTGTCAAATTTTAAATTCAATACATTTTCTGTTTGATTTTTAACCCATTCACTGCTATTGTGATACAAGGCAGTATTTATGATATCCTATTGAATTAGTATTGTAACTCTTCCTATCTTGCAGTGAATAAGAATTTAAAGTTGAATTTTGTTAACCAGAAAAATGAGCTTATTGGTGATAATAACAGTCAAAGTGTTTAACCATCTAATGTTAGGAAATGTTTCTTTTTTTTTATCTAGTAAATCTATTATTAGGACAGTCTTTTATTTTATTGATCTTTCTTTCCTCTTGTTCAATGTTTCAAATGGATAAAATGTTTGCGTTATGAACAAGAGTGCACTTGACCTTATTGAAGACAATTAAGTTAAAAATGCTATTACTATAGTTCTTTCCAAACTTTTTGTTGATAAGCTAATTATTGAAATATACATTTAATAACTGTAAATTTGCTTTGGATATAACACTTTGTAACTTAAGTTTTTAAAGTTAATTCAGTAGTAAATGTTTAGAGTATTGTATTAGATTTTTGTGTACAATTTTAGATAGCTATTTGTCCTCAAATCTAGAGGTTTTGTTGTTTTTTTATGAAGTTGTTCATACTTATAAGAAATGGTTCAATTGTTTTGTCCCCAACAAGATCAAAGCATTAGTATCTTCTGTTAGTTTTCTACTTTATGTTCTGATATCAAGAATGTTTGTAGGTCAACGTTTCGCAGCATTCATTCAGATTGTCATTGTTTTATTTTCTTCTTTTCTAATCTTTCTATAATCTTGGTAGAGAATGTGGGCCTTATGGCACTTAAGTGTTGTCATTTGTGAATTTTATTTCAGAAACAAACTTTTAAATCAGTGGATCATAATTCCTTTGATAATGACTCTCAAGCTAATAATGTGTTGACCCTATCTATAGTTACAATGTGAGGCCCTGCTGAGAGAGGATCAAGAATACCTGCTTTACATAGTCAGCAATAAGGTCTTAACATGAAACAAAACTAACGTTCACTACAGAAACAATATTTGAGAGGACTGGAATATTTCTCATCATTTGCCATTAAAGTTTATTGGAAACAATTGCCATGTCTTATTTTGTGTTGTCCCTATTTTCATTGAGTAATTGTTTCCTGATGTTTTTATCTTCAACTGAAACTAAATGTTAAAAGGTACAAACAGAATGTTATAGATTACATTTAGTGTGGAGCCATGGCTGAGCGGTACAATGCTTGGTTTCTGAACTTGGGGTCCCAGGTTCTAATCCTATGAAGACTGGGATTTTTAGAGTTAGGTTTAGGGTTTGAGATTTTTGGGTGCCTCCAGCTCTAATGGGTACCTAACATTAGTTGGGGAAAAGTAAAGGCAGTTGGTCGTTATGCTGGCCACTTGACACAGATGACGTTTACATCATATGCCCTATAGATCACAAGGTCTGAAAGGGAAACTTTCCTTTTTTACATTGATTGTATCCTACATTTTGACAGAATTGCACAAATGGTAAAACTGTGGGTAGAAAATAGCTTGCACTCTGACCTCCTTTTTTTATTTTATAAACCGAATTTTTTTTTTCTCACTTGTAAGTCATTTCACATTTTATAGTGGCTTGCAGAGGGCGTTAGTTTCCCAAATAAAAGCACATCTCTGAAACTTCCCAAGCAGAAGACACTTTGAATGAGAAAAGACAAAAATAGGAAAGTTAGGAAAAGGTTTAGTTAGAGAGTTAAGGTTTAAAAAAAACTTAGGTGCTGATTTGACATGAAAATATTTGTTCTCTTGCAAGTGGATAAAAGAAATTTGCTTGTTTAGTTGTCTGTTACACATCTTCTTGTGAGTTATCGTTAGTAGATTCTTAGACCTTAAAGAAGTGGAGTCCCTGTGTAAATATTACAAAATTAATTAATTTTTTAATAAATTAATTGATTATTTCACACAACAATTTAATTATATGACAGCTTTGAAAAAGCACCTACAGAGGGCAACATTAAATACCATTTCTTCCAATATTAAAAAAAAATGTCAGTGAAATAGATCTTTTACAAATTAACATTATAAATTTAGGTCCATATAAAACGATTATGGATCATCTCACGGAAATGAGATGAATGCCTGGGCAGTAGCCACAGTCGAAACAATGTCACCCACACATCAGTTCTCTCCTAAGCATTTCTCCACACAAAAAGGAGATCCAGAGTGTATATTTACATTGAGAACCCATCCCCTGATTAGACAGCATCCAATGCACTCCCCAGCAGTCTAACATGCTTAATCTTTCTGAAGTTAAACATAATAGGTTCTTTAACAAGAAAAATGCATTTGGGATTTCTGTGCTAAATGTTGTTCCTCTACACTCTACAAGCAACTAGTAGTGTAGAATCAAATTATTTATTTCGTCATGTGTTTTGGAAATTAAGATTTAGTTCCAGACCAATTAGATACTTCTTTGTAATGAAGGTAACAGAAAAAGATATTCATACTCTTCACTTGTCTCTCTTTGGGCTGTACAGCCAAATGAGATGATGTTCTAAACCCCCCCCCCTCCTCCAAAATTTACGATAACCCCCCTCTTCAATATAAAAAAAGCAAATTACAAACTCAAAATTCTATGAGCGTAGCCAAACGGGTTTTGAGTTTAAACCCCCAGCAAGCAGGGTTTAAAGCGATAACCCCCCCCCCCTCTTCAATATAAAAAAAGCAAATTACGCACTCAAAATGCAATGAGCGTAGCCAAAGGGGTTTTGAGTTTAAACCCCCTTTTAGAGGGGTTTGATGCTAAAAAATACCTCTTCAATATAAAAAATAAAAGCAAATTACACACTAAAATTCTTTAAGCGTAGCAAAACCAATGGGGGGGGGGGGTTGAGTTACACATTTCTACCAGTGGTTGGGCTCCATTAATAAAGTGCAGTTAATAGTCATCTGCCGAAATTGAAAAACACTAAATGTGGCTCGACAAAATGGTTAAGACAGACTTTAGGAGTCAGTTATAGACATCGGGTCGAAATCAAGAAAATCCTATGCCGAACTGGGAGTCGACCCCATAGTAAGGTTGTGAAAGAGCGTCGCATGAGGTTTGCGGAACATGTTCTCCGACAAAATGAATTACGCATAATAAGAGTTGCGATGACATACTAGTAGGCCTACAACTTGGCGCCACACTTTCATGGAGGTCCTCAGAGCAGGTGGGAAGAGGCTTCAGACATTGCCAGTGATAGATTTTTGTGGAAACAGCTTGCCGCCTAATGCGCCAAACGGCGCGAGAGGGTCTATGTCAGTAAGAATAGCACATTAGGTTTTTGAAATAAAACTTTTTAATAGCAGGATAATGCACTGTAGATACCTCAGAATATGCATTTTGTTGGCTTTCAATACCGGAAATAGTGCTTAGCGGCGGGGCTGGCAAGAGTGTGTTACATTTATTTATTTATAAGACATTTAGATGTCTACTATGCAGAAATTAAAGATGTTCTCATTCACTTGAATACTGTTGTATTACTTGTTGTCGCGTATGGTTACTAAATGAGTTCTGCGTCTATAATAGCACAACAAACAGAGATTCAGAAATAGACGCTTGAATAGCAGATGGCATTTTTTGACATAAAATAATAACATACTGGCAAGTCCAGCCATCAATGAGTACAAGAAATTCTCCAATAATAATCCAATAATATATTAAGCACAATAAGTACATCTGTTTATACTTCTTACATTAAATCTTTATGCGTCCTCTCACTCCTCTCTTTTCAAAATCATGGTAACTACTTATGACATCTAACTGTATTACACATTCATACGCTTCAAGAAAATGGTGTCTACTGATTTCTAACCATGGGGTTAACTCTCAGAACGAGATTTCCTGACCATAATTCTCGATAAGGTTTCACTTTCACGTGATACACAACAAAACGTTCTACTTCGTGATTCCCACTAATTCATGTCACAAACAATAATGTGGCAGGGAGTCTACAGTTTTCCCACTAACTACAGGTTGAACATATTCTAGGGCACAATAAGCGTCTTCCGAAGGAATGAATGGTCAGAATGTACATAAAGATTAATTATGTACATACATACATACATACATACATACATACATACATACATACATATATACATACATACATACATACATACATTTATACATACATGCATACATACATACATACATACATACATACATACATACATACATGCATGCATAGGCTACATACATACATACATGTATATTTTTTTTCAAGGGGGGAGCGAAAAAAATCCCCCCCCCAACCCCACCTCCCAAAAAAAAATCCCGGCTACGCCCATGGAAAGAATATTAAAAATAGCGTATTTCTTTTTTTCATATATGTAGCACATGTCCATACTGACCCACCATAAAGTTTTAATAAATTTCTCCCCAGAAATGCAAGTGGTTTGCCGAAGCCTTTTCTAATAGTTTTAAAAATGTTAATTGTGTAAAATAGCATATTTAGATTCTAAAATAAAAGATGTTTTCTTTGAAGTCCGATCCAGTATTTATTTGAAGTGCCTTACTGTTACGTCTGTGTGGGTGGGTTAGAAAAAAAGCAACAAGGATTCCTATGATGATAAAGCTAAAACTGAATAGCGCAAATTCTGAGGTTTCCTTAAAAAAAAAAAATAACTTACTAAATAAATGTCATTATAAAACTGTGAAAAAAAAAATCTCTTTCTCGATATAATTTTCATACCCTCATAACATAATATAAAGATGAATTGGATTTAATATACCGGTATAAGCAAAATTGAAGATATTTTTTTAGTTTTCAAATATAGTTTTAAAATTTGTGTCAAATATGAAAGACAAAATCCTATTTTTTAACCAACAAATATTAACGCACTTTATAATAAGCTTTGTCTGTTGAACCATCGGGGCACTACTACTAATCAACATGAACATGCTGATCATTCCTCTCAGTCTTTTGTATTGGAATCTCTTTAAATGATAAGACTGTCATTCATGTCGTCATTCCATCGCTTTCTCTGTTTGCCTCTTTCGTTTCCAGGTATTGTTAGATAAAGAAAGGTTTCTGTGAGCCCTGTGAACATGTATTTTGGACATTCAGATTTAGTTCCAGACCAATTCGATACTTCTTTGTAAGGAAGGTTAACAGAAAGAGATGTTCATACGCTTCACATGTCTCTCTTTGGGCTGTACAGCCAAATGAGATGATGTTCTACACGTTTCATACTGACTCACCCTAAAGTAGCACACGTTTCATACTGACTCACCCTAAAGTAGCACACGTTTCATACTGACTCACCCTAAAGTAGTACACGTTTCATACTGACTCACCCTAAAGTAGCACAAGTTCCATATTGACTCACCCTAAAGTAGCACAAGTTCCATACTGACTCACCCTAAAGTAGCAAAAGTTCCATACTGACTCACCCTAAAGTAGCACACGTTTCATACTGACTCACCCTAAAGTAGCACACGTTCCATACTGACTCACCCTAAAGTAGCACACGTTCCATACTGACTCGCCCTAAAGTAGCACACGTTTCATACTGACTCACCCTAAAGTAGCAAAAGTTCCATACTGACTCACCCTAAAGTAGCACACGTTTCATACTGACTCACCCTAAAGTAGCACACGTTCCATACTGACTCACCCTAAAGTAGCACACGTTCCATACTGACTCGCCCTAAAGTAGCACACGTTTCATACTGACTCACCCTAAAGTAGCAAAAGTTCCATACTAACTCACCCTAAAGTAGCACACGTTCCATACTGAATCACCCTAAAGTAGCACACGTTCCATACTGACTCGCCCTAAATTAGCACACGTTTCATACTGACTCACCCTAAAGTAGCACACGTTCCATACTGAATCACCCTAAAGTAGCACACGTTCCATACTGACTCGCCCTAAAGTAGCACACGTTCCATACTGACTCGCCCTAAAGTAGCACAAGTTCCATACTGACTCGCCCTAAAGTAGCACACGTTTCATACTGACTCGCCCTAAAGTAGCACAAGTTCCGTACTGACTCCATCTAAAGTAGCACACGTTTCATACTGACTCACCCTAAAGTAGCACAAGTTCCGTACTGACTCCATCTAAAGTAGCACACGTTTCATACTGACTCACCCTAAAGTAGTACACGTTCCATACTGACTCACCCTAAAGTAGTACACGTTCCATACTGACTCGCCCTAAACTAGTACACGTTTCATACTGACTCACCCTAAAGTAGCACACGTTTCATACTGACTCACCCTAAAGTAGCACACGTTTCATACTGACTCACCCTAAAGTAGCACACGTTTCATACTGACTCACCCTAAAGTAGCACAAGTTCCGTACTGACTCCATCTAAAGTAGCACACGTTTCATACTGACTCACCCTAAAGTAGCACAAGTTCCGAACTGACTCCATCTAAAGTAGCACACGTTTCATACTGACTCACCCTAAAGTAGCACATGTTCATACTGACTCGCCCTAAAGTAGTACACGTTCCATACTGACTCGCCCTAAACTAGTACACGTTTCATACTGACTCACCCTAAAGTAGCACATGTTTCATACTGACTCACCCTAAAGTAGAACACGTTTCATACTGACTCACCCTAAAGTAGCACACGTTTCATACTGACTCACCCTAAAGTAGCACACGTTTCATACTGACTCACCCTAAAGTAGCACACGTTTCATACTGACTCACCCTAAAGTAGCACACGTTTCATACTGACTCACCCTAAAGTAGCACACGTTTCATACTGACTCGCCCTAAAGTAGTACACGTCCCATACTGACTCACCCTAAAGTAGTTCACGTTCCATACTGACTCACCCTAAAGTAGTACACGTTCCATACTGACTTACCCTAAAGTAGCACACGTTTCATACTGACTCACCCTAAAGTAGCACACGTTTCATACTGACTCACCCTAAAGTAGCACACGTTTCATACTGACTCACCCTAAAGTAGCACACGTTTCATACTGACTCGCCCTAAAGTAGTACACGTCCCATACTGACTCACCCTAAAGTAGTTCACGTTCCATACTGACTCACCCTAAAGTAGTACACGTTCCATACTGACTCACCCTAAAGTAGTACACGTTCCATACTGACTCACCCTAAAGTAGAACACGTTTATACTGACTCGCTTTAAAGTAGTACACGTTTCATACTGACTCACCCTAAAGTAGCACAAGTTCCGTACTGACTCCATCTAAAGTAGCACACGTTCCATACTGACTCACCCTAAAATAGCACATGTTCATACTGACTCGCCCTAAAGTAGCACATGTTCATACTGACTCGCCCTAAAGTAGTACACGTTCCATACTGACTCGCCCTAAACTAGTACACGTTTCATACTGACTCAGCCTAAAGTAGCACAAGTTCCGTACTGACTCCATCTAAAGTAGCACACGTTCCATACTGACTCACCCTAAAGTAGCACATATTCATACTGACTCGCCCTAAAGTAGCACATGTTCATACTAACTCGCCCTAAAGTAGTACACGTTCATACTGACTCGCCCTAAAGTAGCACACGTTCATACTGACTCGCCCTAAAGTAGTTCACGTTCGTACTGACTCGCCCTAAAGTAGGACACGTTCATACTGACTCACCCTAAAGTAGCACACGTTTCATATTGACTCGCCCTAAAGTAGCACACGTTCCACACTGACTCACCCTAAAGTAGCACACGTTTCATATTGACTCACCCTAAAGTAGCACACGTTTCATACTGACTCACCCAAAAGTAGCACACGTTTCATATTGACTCACCCTAAGTAGCACACGTTTCATATTGACTCACCCTAAAGTAGCACACGTTCATACTGACTCACCCTAAAGTAGCACACGTTTCATATTGACTCGCCCTAAAGTAGCACACGTTCCACACTGACTTACCCTAAAGTAGCACACGTTTCATATTGACTCACCCTAAAGTAGCACACGTTTCATACTGACTCACCCAAAAGTAGCACACGTTTCATACTGACTCGCCCTAAAGTAGCACACGTTTCATATTGACTCACCCTAAAGTAGCACACATTCCTACTGACTCACCCTAAAGTAGCACACGTTTATATTGACTCATCCTAAAGTAGCACACGTTTCATACTGACTCGCCCTAAAGTAGCACACGTTTCATACTGACTCGCCCTAAAGTAGCACACGTTTCATACTGACTCACCCTAAAGTAGCACACGTTTCATACTGACTCACCCTAAAGTAGAACACGTTTATACTGACTCGCTTTAAAGTAGTACACGTTTATACTGACTCACCCTAAAGTAGTACACGTTCCATACTGACTCGCCCTAAAGTAGCACATGTTTCATACTGACTCACCCTAAAGTAGCACACGTATCATATTGACTCACCCTAAAGTAGCACACGTTTCATACTGGCTAACCCAAAAGTAGCACACGTTTCATATTGACTCACCCTAAGTAGCACACGTTTCATATTGACTCACCCTAAAGTAGCACACGTTTCATACTGACTCACCCTAAAGTAGCACACGTTTCATACTGACTCGCCCTAAAGTAGCACACGTTTCATATTGACTCACCCTAAAGTAGCACACATTCCTACTGACTCACCCTAAAGTAGCACACGTTCATATTGACTCATCCTAAAGTAGCACACGTTTCATACTGACTCGCCCTAAAGTAGCACACGTTTCATACTGACTCGCCCTAAAGTAGCACACGTTTCATACTGACTCGCCCTAAAGTAGCACACGTTTCATATTGACTCACCCTAAAGTAGCACACGTTTCATATTGACTCACCCTAAAGTAGCACACGTTTCATATTGACTCGCCCTAAAGTAGCACACGTTTCATATTGACTCACCCTAAAGTAGCACACGTTTCATACTGACTCACTTTAAAGTAGCAAAAGTTCCATACTGACTCGCCCTAAAGTAGCACAGGGTGCACACGTTTTATATTGACTCACCCTAAAGTAGCACACATTCCTACTGACTCGCCCTTAAGTAGCACACATTCCTACTGACTCACCCTAAAGTAGCACACATTCCTACTGACTCACCCTAAAGTAGCACACATTCCTACTGACTCGCCCTAAAGTAGCACACATTCCTACTGACTCACCCTAAAGTAGCACACATTCCTACTGACTCACCCTAAAGTAGCACACATTCCTACTGACTCGCCCTAAAGCTAAAAAACATTTTGCCCTACCAATGCAAGTGCTTTGCCCACGCTTTTGATAATAGTTTTAAAGAACGTCAATTGTGTATTTTAGACTGTGGTACCTGGTCGCTACTACGCGATACGATGGACGAGGTTCGAGTCCTCCTCGGGGCTTATCTAAGTCTCTCCATATTTTGTTTACTTTTCACAACCTTATACCCTCAGTACCTTAGTGCTACTCCCTGCTATGATATTGTTTTTAAGCCTGCCTTTTACCGGTGCTTGTGGTGCGTACGAGCGCACTATTGAACAAGAACAGCCAGACTTGGGATAGAGGAAAGTAAAATGTATCTAGTGATTAGGGAAAGTCTGAATTGTTGGAAACTAAGGAGCCGTCTTGTGTGCTGCCTGAAGACTGTATAGGGACCTGGAGCGAAGCGGGGAAGGCTGTCGTTGGTCCGTATTTAGGTTTGGGTTTGGTGGAGAAAGGATTGGTAGAATTAGGAACAAGACTCTTTGAATGTAGAAGTCTGTTTTGTGTTAGTCCTATTGAATAAACACACGTATTTTTTTTACTGTAGAACTTCGTTGAGTTGCTTACTTAGATTTATAACAATATATTTACTGTCAATCGGTATGTGGAAGTTTTTAATGTAGCGTAGGTTAAATTTGAAGTGGACCTCTGACTTCATCTGACCCATTCAGACGCGTTCTTTCTGTGATGATGAAAATACTTTATGTAATCTGCAATGAGGTTTATTCTTTCTATTCTTTATACTTGAATTGAGTCCATGACTCTTGGAACTCTGGCCCTAAGGAAGCTTGTCTCCATCTGCCTGAAGAAACTTCTGTCTTGGAAAGTACCAAGCAGATGTAAGTTGTTACAGATGACAGGTTTATATCAACTCACTCTGTGCGTCTGTTTGTCTGGCCAAAAGTTTGTACACGTTATTTCTCCGACACCCAATCTCGGATCAAGCTGAAATTTTGCACAATTATTTCTTTTACATGACAACACAAGAGTCAATAAAAAAATAACCAATTAGTTAGGTAATAATAAATTACTTTGTTTGGTATCTTAAACAAGGGAATGAAATAGTACTTGACTGAAGTGGTGGTATAAGCTGAATCAGTCCCCTTTATTTTCGGCTTTAAAAAAATCTTTATATAATTGTGTGCGCCTCTCACAGGCCACACACACACACACTCACACACACACACTCACACAAGTAATGTTAACAAACGCTATGCTTGTGAGAAATCAAATGAAAATGAACATTGACACTAAAACTTGTAAAGTGTCTCATGACTTAGCAGTTACTGAAAAATACAAGACTTAATGCCTGGAACCTGCCATCTAATACAACTTGATGCCACATTCATTTACGAGCTCAACAGTGAGGCGTCATAAAATAAAATCATCTGGGTCGCTGACGTTGCTCATACTTAAGTGGCACACCCTCCAGGTGAACGGCTTAAGTGCCAGGACCAGGCTGATGTTTAAAGCCAATCATTTGATAACAGCCATTTTTTTTAGTTGGACAAGCAGTAGGCCTTGTTTAAGGCTATGTTTGCGTCTAGGACTAGATCTTCAACATTGTTTGTATTGTATTTTTTTTTTTATTTGTATCTGAATTTTAAAATACTTGAAATGTATTTTGCTCTAAAAAAATAGCCGTGCCCAACCCATCACCTTTGGTTAGTTTTCCTTTTTTTTTCTGCATCCTTTAATCATAAAGCAAGCAATGTACAGTATTAGACACCGCAAATATTTCTCTAGATACTCATTCTCAGCCCTAGAAGAAAAAATGCGTTTCCGAAGGCCCCAATGAGCGCCTTATTCCCGTTCCCAGCTGTACGTTTATTTCGGTTTTCTGTCTTGTAAATATAAGGAAATATCCATTTGGTTTATTAATTGTAATCATTTATTCAATCCTTTTTGTAGACAAATGACAGTGTTGCAAAGTATTGTTGTAACCCTGCCTTGCACCAGTGCCTGAGGTGCGCACTAGCGCACTAGTGAACGTAAACAGGAAGACACTAGGAGAGAGAGAAGCACAGTGCATCAGGGATAGTGAAGAGTGTGAATGGTTGGAAACTAAGAAGCCAACTTTTGTGCTGCCTGAAGGTTGTAGAAAGGGACCTGGAGCGAAGCGGGGAAGGCTGTCGTTGGTCCACATTCGGGTTGCTGTCTAAAGGACTGGTAAATTAGTAGCAAGACTCTGAGGAAGTTGAAGTATGTTATGTGTTTGTCCTAGTGAATAAACACCTGTCTTTATTTCCTGTTAAACTGTGTTGAGTTGCCTGCCTTTATGTTGAGTGCCCACCCAAGAGTTACAACAGTATCATCCTTTGATCTCACTCGAAAAATAAAAAATAAAAGAAATAGAATCTAAATCTATTTTTTTATGCTATTAGGGTTAGTTTATTATTATTATTATTATCATTTTCATCATCATCATCATTATTATTGTTATATGGAGCGCTTCTAAAAAGAGCTGAAATGAGGTAAGGCATATGAAATTAAGAGGAATTAGGGAACAAAAAAAAAAGAATTCGCTTTAAAAACGCGTTGTGCTACTTCTCTTTATACTTAATGTCTAGACTGCGGCCTTTTGGAGGAAATACAGAAAATAAAATACAAATGTTTGATAGAAAGCTTGCAGTTTTTATACTTAATGTATAGACTGCGGCCTTTTGGAGGAAATACAGAAAATAAAATACAAAGGTTTGATAGAAAGCTTGCAGTTTTTATACTTAATGTATAGACTGCGGCCTTTTGGAGGAAATACAGAAAATAAAATACAAAGGTTTGATAGAAAGCTTGCAGTTTTTATACTTAATGTATAGACTGCGGCCTTTTGGAGGAAATACAGAAAATAAAATACAAAGGTTTGATAGAAAGCTTGCAGTTTTTATACTTAATGTATAGACTGCGGCCTTTTGGAGGAAATACAGAAAATAAAATACAAAGGTTTGATAGAAAGCTTGCAGTTTTTATACTTAATGTCTAGACTGCGGCCTTTTGGAGGAAATACAGAAAATAAAATACAAAGGTTTGATAGAAAGCTTGCAGTTTTTATACTTAATGTATAGACTGCGGCCTTTTGGAGGAAATACAGAAAATAAAATACAAAGGTTTGATAGAAAGCTTGCAGTTTTTATACTTAATGTATAGACTGCGGCCTTTTGGAGGAAATACAGAAAATAAAATACAAAGGTTTGATAGAAAGCTTGCAGTTTTTATACTTAATGTATAGACTGCGGCCTTTTGGAGGAAATACAGAAAATAAAATACAAAGGTTTGATAGAAAGCTTGCAGTTTTTATACTTAATGTATAGACTGCGGCCTTTTGGAGGAAATACAGAAAATAAAATACAAAGGTTTGATAGAAAGCTTGCAGTTTTTAGCGCATCACGGTCTTTAGGTTTGGAATATGTCAAAACTGGTTCTTAGTCAGCACGTAGGCTAGTGAGCAGCTAGGAGGTAAAAGGAACCTGTGTTAAAACTGTCAGGGGAACCCGTACGGCAGTTGACTAGATCTCTTGATTAATCAGTCAGTCACAGGTGTTTTGCGCTTATAATATAGACTTTAAATAATAGAAAATTGTCTACTGTAACTTTCAAATATTTACTCAAACTTAAACCTATGGAAGTGTCAAACAAGTTTTTGCAAAATCAAAACGAATGCCATATTCTGCATCAAGTCCTCTTCTGTAATAAGACTTGATAATTAACAGGTTAATTCGCAAATTAGTATTGTTGGAAATGAAAGATGAAGACGCAACACAATCTCAGACAGAGCTTGACTCAACTGCTAACTCTGTATCCAGAGGAGTGTAACTGACATTGAAGAGAATTCATTTTTCGCTCCATCGAAACGTATCGTCAATAAACTCTTTCTGTGATGTCTCGGGAATATATAGTGTATAGTTTTGACTGTGAATGGAATTCTGGCAAATAAAAAAATGGGTTGTCAGGTAGATTTTGAAATTTATGATGAAATTTTATCCGAAATTATGCGCAAAAATTTTCAATGTCTTTTTCCTCATAGAATGCAGATAAAGTTGGAAACATACAAATAATATTTTCGTCCAATTCTTAACATGTAGTCCTACATGATTCCACAATGGTGTAACCTTGTCGTTTGATGAACAGTAATCTATTTATGGTGCGATTTTTTAAATGTTTAAAACCTTTCTGATTCAGTTGTCTGTAGCATACGTCCTCGAATGACACTTTTTGAAAAATACATTTCTAATGGAACACTTTGTACAATGTCAAGTTTTAGACGTTATAACACACATACACACACAAATCGATATTTTCGATGGTTTTAGGCTACCCCTGGACAATTGTTATTAGACCCCCGAGTGGGTCGCGATCTACAGGTTGAGAACCCATGTTAATTAACTCTATACATCTGTCTGGGTGGATTCATTTAGACTTTTCTCCCACTTCCCATTCTCGGAACAAGTTGAAATTTAAAAATAATTATTCCTTGACGATGACAACACACGAATCAATCAAAATATTAACCAAGTACTTCATCAATAAATGGTAAATAAGTTGATTTAGTTTTGCAAAGAATAAGGAGAGATAAACTTTGCAATATTGAGAGGTATGGCGGCGGTTAAATGGTATCTATCTTCACTCAATATCAGCTTTAACATTTTGCTTCTTTTTTTCCCCCTAACTACTTGAAAGGGGAGGTTATCTATTCGAAGGCTAGATTGTTAATGCAGACGCGGATACTATTGTTGAATTTTGCAACCCTAGAGAGCTACTATCTGTCCTGCAAGTCTTTGTCTAGCGGAAGGTTGGCATTAACCCCAACCCTAGAGAGCTACTATCTGTCCTGCAAGTCTTTGTCTAGCGGAAGGTTGGCATTAACCCCAACCCTAGAGAGCTACTATCTGTCCTGCAAGTCTTTGTCTAGCGGAAGGTTGGCATTAACCCCTCAACTCGCGATCTCTTTTTCTTTTCTTTTTTTGTATGGATTCCTCTAATGGTAGAGGCGGCTAATGGGTATTGATCTTAGCAATTAGAAATGAAGCCACTGGAGTGACTAAGAGGTTTAGGCATTTGTTACATTCTTTTTAACGTATATTTTAAATTCAGTATTACAAAAAAAAAAACAAAAAAAAAACACACAAAAAACACAGTGATAATCCTCCGAGAGCGCATTCATCTTGATCTTTCAAAAACAAATCTCCAGCAAAAAACAATAACATGGGATTATTTGAGAATAAAAGCAATTATCAAAACATTATAACTAACAGCCTCTGTAGAAGACTAAGCAGGTTTTTTTTAAACGTATATCTGTCAAAATTACGGGTTCAATACCAGGTTTGAATCAAATAGTTTAAAAATTAATTTTATAAAAATGTTATTATAATATTATTATATTATAAATAATATTATAAGTTGTATAATTGAGATATTGTCTTTTTTAAAATGTATTTTTGAAGTATTGTTTCTTGCTTTGTTAATGTATTGAGCAAGAAATCAAACAAGTATGCTTAGTTAGTCTAACGAACTATAATTCATTTAGTGTCCAAATGTTATTCATCTAAGACTTAATTGGACTGACCTCTAATAATACAAGCAAACGCTTGATCACTCGGGGGACAATGCAACGGGTGCCGTTGAGTCATTAAGGTATAGCTGGTGTCAGGTGCGCATCTAGAGTTGATTCTTGTGTGATGTGATACAAGTTCACCTATAGTCAGTATTGGTGTTGCATAATTATCTACGTAGTAACCAATAAACTGTCCGGGGGGTCAGGGCAGACGAGCCCGGCCAAATTGCAACCCCGGCAGGAAGTTAATGAACACTGTTAAGGTGAGGAGCCCGGGAAGCACATCATACCCTAGATGAACCCGAAAGAAAAGAGTAGACACAATTAATCAAGCTTTCTCAGAGTTTTCATCTTGCATAGCAACCTTTCTTCATCTGCTTTCTCGTTATCCAAATAGAGGTTTCAGATAACCAGTCCCAGGGCCGAATTTAAGATAGGAGCAGGCTACTGACCAGGGGACTCCACAAGAGAGATTTAAACATTTCGAAACTTAACCGGTTAGAAATATACTTTAGCATTTTTTCTTTTTGTCATGCAATGAACGCGACAGCTAATACTATTAATATTTTTTCATAATAGACAAGACATTCCATAGTAGATTTCCAGTTATTTCTGAACTATACAAACAGAGAAAGACAACTACTCGAGTTCGATCATGTTTCTAATAAGCTTATTGTGCCTACTTTTGTAAATCTACTAGTGAAATTAAATTGTATTGTGTATTTGAGTGTGTATGTGAGTGTGTATTTGCTGTGAATTGCCTTGTGTATTTGAGTGTGTATGTGAGTGTGTATGTGAGTGTGTATGTGAGTGTGTATGTGAGTGTGTATGTGAGTGTGTATTTGAGTGTGTATGTGAGTGTGTATTTGCAGTGAATTGCCTTGTGTATTTGAGTGTGTATGTGAGTGTGTATGTGAGTGTGTATTTGAGTGTGTATGTGAGTGTGTATTTGAGTGTGTATTTGCAGTGAATTGCCTTGTGTATTTGAGTGTGTATGTGAGTGTGTATGTGAGTGTGTATGTGAGTGTGTATGTGAGTGTGTATGTGAGTGTGTATGTGAGTGTGTATGTGAGTGTGTATGTGAGTGTGTATTTGAGTGTGTATGTGAGTGTGTATTTGCAGTGAATTGCCTTGTGTATGTGAGTGTGTATGTGAGTGTGTATGTGAGTGTGTATGTGAGTGTGTATGTGAGTGTGTATTTGCAGTGAATTGCCTTGTGTATTTGAGTGTGTATGTGAGTGTGTATGTGAGTGTGTATGTGAGTGTGTATTTGAGTGTGTATGTGAGTGTGTATTTGCAGTGAATTGCCTTGTGTATTTGAGTGTGTATGTGAGTGTGTATGTGAGTGTGTATTTGAGTGTGTATGTGAGTGTGTATTTGCAGTGAATTGCCTTGTGTATTTGAGTGTGTATGTGAGTGTATATGTGAGTGTGTATGTGAGTGTGTATGTGAGTGTGTATTTGAGTGTGTATGTGAGTGTGTATTTGAGTGTGTTTTTGTAGTGATTTGAATTCAAGGAATAAAGCGCTTTATTTCGTTATGAAGATTTCTGTCTCTCCATTTCTCCTTCAAGATGGTGGAGTCTGGGTGAACGTACACAGTTCATAGCCACCGAATCAAAAAATCAAAAGTACCTAATCTCATCGTATCACTCTCATACATTTGTTTTCTCATTTAGACTGACAATACTTGAGATCTTACGGTTGGCCACACTGTCGTGGTTTGTCCTTTACTAGCGTGCTCGTAATAATAAATGCAGCTTCGGATTTAGAGCAGTGCGTCAATACAGGGCCTTACCCTTCACAAACTCAAAGAAAAAAAAAACATTTTTCAAAACTAAAATACGCATATTAAATATTTTTTTAAAGATGGAAAATAACATAAATTTGCAAATACTTTATTTCTTTCTTCTAAACTATGGCATGTTTTAGAGATAAATAGTGTTATTAATAAGTGAATATTTTATTACAGCTTTCGAAAAAGTGTGGGGGCCTCCACAAAAACCCCACTCCTGGGCCTTCTCTTACTTAAATCCGGCCCTGGCCATTCCTAGAACTGAGATGAACTATGCAGCTCTCTATATAGCTTTTCTTCAAAAGGGATGTTTTGGGGTCCGTATTATATTCGGGTGTCTCAATGAAGTCTGCAGCTCCGGCCGGCATTCTGTGGTTCCACACACCTCGCTAGTTTCAGTGTTCACCTTTCATCTCATTCTGTTGTGTCCGAGACAACTAATGGGTGAACTTATGGGACTAGCTTGTTATATAATAATATATATATATATATATATCCGTCTTTTTACCGGCAGTTTGTCTCACAACTGCTGTATTTAGGGGTTTATTATGCTTATCCATTCTTTCATATTTGGCCAGTATGTCGTTTTTTTTTCATTTAAACCTTTCAAGATGTACAATAATGGTTTGAGTATCGTTTTATTTGTGCATCTTTTATTAGCTATTAATCTGTCTTTGTCTCTTTTCTAGTTATTATTCTGTGACTCTTTTGTTAGCTATAATTTCTAGTTATTTTGTTAGATATTATTCTGTCTTTTTCTCTTTTGTAGCTATTATTCCGTGTCTCTTCTGTTAGCTATTATTCTGTCTGTGTCTCTTTTGTAGCTATTATTCTGTGTCTCTTTTGTTAGCTCTGTTTTATCTGTGTCTCTTTGGTAGCTATTATTTCTGTCTCTTTTGTTAGCTATTATTTCTTTTCTTATCTTCTTATCTTATATGATACAGACGTTACTTAAAAAAGAAGATGGTTACGTCCTACGCGTCATGCATTTAGTCATGCATATTAACCAATTACCCAAATTCTGCCAAGTCACTGGTTTTCCTGGCTGACTCAGGCCACCCATTCTGTCTCTTTCGTTAGCTACTATTTTCCACTAAAACATTTGTAGGACCTATGATTGCTTTTTATAACTCTTTTTGAAAATGTTTTTATGTTTTTGGAGTTGAGACAACTAGACTTGTTAAACGTTTTCCATTTGACTGGTACCAGTTTTCTTACTTCTTTTGGGACAACCGTTATTTCCGCACCCGAGACAGTATGTATGGTAATAATTAATCAAGCACTTATCATCTCTTAAATCATTAACTGTCCATCATCGCCAGTAAAATCAGACCAGAAATCATTGATCACAATCTTCAACTAGCCCTTGTGTTTCCCCTCCATCTCTCCCACACACTTCTTCGTATACCTCTCCTCCCCCCACCCACCCAATATCTCTCTCAACTCAGAACCCGTCAGACTACTCAACCCTGTGGCGTCATAACAGGCTCGCGCGCAGACGAGTACAATACTCTCTGCCCCATTTCATCTAAAGAGTTGGCCAGTAGCAGGAGTACGTCTTTGAATACGCGCGTCACGTGATTCTTTACCGTCTGCCACATTGTTAACTAAAATTTTAGATTTTATTTGTTTAAATATTTATAATTAAGAAAAAAATCGTTGGCTAATTAAGAATGAAGATTTCTGGCTATATGAAAACTCATCGAGTCTTGTGTTATTCTGATGCGAAACTGAACTAGAAAAAGACATTGTTTAATTCTATATGTGTTTTGATGTGGCTATGTGGCTGTCCTACTCGTGAATTGAAGGTTGCAACTGAACTAGTAAGTAATTCTAGATACAAATATTTTTAGTTTTTGAAGTTTATTATTGCTGTTTTTTTTAGCGGTGGCCAATTTCATTTCTCTTTTAATCATCTCCGAATTTCCAATGCATATTTATTCGCCTTAAAACTTTTTTTTTGGTTGGGGGGGGGGATGTCTAAATTCATTAAGTTTGTGAAAGACAATAGAAGCCATACTGTAATTAACTAAACTTGTAAAAAAAAAATAGCATGAACCTATTGACTACCTATCCCGACTCGTGTTTGCTGAGCGCTTAAAGGCAGAACGGAATCTTTTTACCAGTTCCGTCCACCCCCACCCACCAACAGAAGACATTGGACCAAACCAGTGGCGTTGATAAGGATTTGGGGGCCAGAGGGCTTGGCTTTTTTAGGGGAACCAGTATTTTGACATTCGACTTCATGAGATGAGATAATCTACTTAATAAATATATGTCTAAACTCCAATTGGTACAGTAAGTATGTCAGTAAAATTAAAAAGAAACAATAGTTAAGACTCTTTTTATTAATAATACCGTTGTTAATTGGCGAGATAATGCACAAGTGACAAGTCTCAATTCAGATCGTTTCACGTTGTGCTTTCTGTCCGGCAAAGGCATCAATAACATCGTCTAGATCAATGCTGTCTAGTATATTTGATGCCACTGACATTAAAGCCATGCTGCTAAGTCTATCTAGCCTCATTGTTCTCCTAAGATAATTTTTTATTAACCTTAGTTTTGAGAATGATCTTTCACATGATGCAATGGAAGTGGCCTGATTTAGCAGTGTTCGGATGTAGGTTGCAAGGTTTGAGCACACATCATTATCATATGAAGACAGCTTCCTCAATATTTCAATTGGTGATTGTGGTAATGATTTGTTGATGAAAAGTGCTCGTGCATCAATGACATCAATGAAAAGCCATTTGCCTGTATTTCATCATTCATGAAAAAGTAACTCAGTTTTTCATCAGAGCGTCATCATTCATAGACTCCAACAGGTGTCTTGATTCAAGAAGAAATACAAAGGTTTCCACGTGGTTTTCTAACCTTTGTAAATCTGTCCCACATATCCATATGAAGTCTGCCCAGGACTTGTCACTAACACGTTTGAATTGCAGTCCTATTGACAGTCCTACATCAGTTGTCAACTCCTCATCAAGTCATTTCTTTCTTCACACATATATTTTCTTTGCCCATGATATTTCATGGCACGTCAAAAATGGACGAAACCAAAAGAAAAAAAAAAAAAAATTTGTTAAAAATAAAACGTGCATGTTTGGCATCCAATTTAAATAGAAACAAAGAACAATCACTCTCTCATCCTTAAATAAATACAAAAAAATATATATATATATAAATGATAATGAAACAAATCCTATATACAAAGTTACTTCCTGAGAGTAACACCGTACTAGTCAGAGCTAAAGAAGGTACTCCCTGAGAGTAACACCGTACTAGTCAGAGCTATAGAAGGTACTCCCTGAGACTAGCTCACGCACAGAAAGAGTTAGTCTGTATGGAATACATGCAAAAGGGTCACTACAACAAGTGGAGTAGCACGATTACATCGCAGTGGAGTAATATTTAATATTTCATGTAAGAAAAAAATAAGAAACCCATTTGAGGCCCGGAGGGACTTTCAAATTCGGACCCATCCCTTCTGCTCCCCTAGCTACGCCACTGACCACAACACACTGAGTATGCTAGAAGTTTGAAAGACGCGCCGTAAAGTTGTCTTCCCTTTGGTCCAAAGTGTGAAGACAGTAACAGGTTTTCTTTCCTAAACAGGGAGAGGATTTTTATAGGGACAATCTCGGAGCCTGTGTGGGGGTGTGGGGAGAGGATGTTTATAGGGACAATCTCGGAGCCTGTGTGGGGGTGTGGGGAGAGGATGTTTATAGGGACAATCTCGGAGCCTGTGTGTGTGTGTGTGTGGAGGATGTTTATAGGGACAATCTCGGAGCCTGTGTGGGGGTGTGGGGAGAGGATGTTTATAGGGACAATCTCGGAGCCTGTGTGTGTGTGGAGGATGTTTATAGGGACAATCTCGGAGCTTGTGTGTGTGTGTGTGTGTGTGGAGGATGTTTATAGGGACAATCTCGGAGCCTGTATGTGTGTGTGTGTGTGGAGGATGTTTATAGGGACAATCTCGGAGCTTGTGTGTGTGTGTGTGTGGAGGATGTTTATAGGGAAAATCTCGGAGCTTGTGTGTGTGGAGGATGTTTATAGGGACAATCTTGGAGCCTGTGTGGGGGTGTGGGGAGAGGATGTTTATAGGGACAATCTCGGAGCCTGTGTGGGGATGTGGGGAGAGGATGTTTATAGGGACAATCTCGGAGCCTGTGTCTGTGTGTGGAGAGGATGTTTATAGGGACAATCTCGGAGCCTGTGTGTGTGTGTGTGGGGGGGGTCACGATAAACTAAACAATGTGAAGGACTCTAATTTGAACTTCACAGTTGCTAACCTAGACTAGATCATGATTTATTTATTCATGAAATTAATTGGTGCTTCAAATTGAAGAGCTTATGAGAGTTAAAAAAATTATCATACATTTACAACAATAAAAAAGCTACCCGAATTTTAAAATATAGTAGTTTTATTTTACTACCACAGATGGCAAATAATTGTGCAACAGCCTTATTTACTGGACCTCGAGCTAGATAGAAGGACTCTTTTAGTAGATCTAGATAGAAGTATGTTAAGTTGTTAGAACGCACATAACAATCTATTTTTTTTAAATTTAACTTCCAGATAAAAAAAAGAACATTTTTATTGTGTGTGTGTGTGAGTGTGTGTTTTTTAACTGGACCTGACAAGAAACTGTCTCTAGAATTTTGGTCTTGAAGGATTCTTTTTAGTTAACATGGAATCTAACCGGTGCTGCTGATACTACGTCGAAGCTTTTTATTTGAAAAGAGTAAAGTACATCAATCATTCAATCATGGAACTATACTAATGGAACACCAGCTTCGAGTTTTTTACAAAGACAAAGAGAGTCGAAGTGCCGTCGCGCATCTTTTTTCGCGCACCATACCAATTTGAAAAATCGATGAGGATGCCAAAGAAGAAATTTACTCCGAGAGCCACTTGGATTCACCTTCATTGAGAGTAAAACTTCCCCACACTATATTTTATTAGATCTGTAAAAACTTTATCCATTTTCTGACTATCTGATAAAATAGATACAATTTCCCTGAATAAGAGATCGTCACAAAAGTTATTTTTTTCGATCACCCTATAAAATGCCACTTATTTTCCAAAAAATAGAATCTAAATTCCGAAAATACAATCTTTCAGTGTTTCTGTATTTGGTTTATTTACACTAAATCTGGATGAAGACCTGTCTACCGTTCCGCTAAATGCGTAGGCTATTTGTTACGATATACTAAATTGCACGAAATAAAAATAGGAGGCCTAATACAGTTTTGACACTCCAAGCTACGCATTTCTAATCGTTTTTTTTATTATTATCGAAAGGACTAGGCTATAGGCATACACGCCCCGTGGGAAACAAAGAAAAAGTTAATCTTGATAATATTGTAGCCTAAATAAAATGACCAAAAAAAAAACAAACAAAAAAAAAAACAACTATAGCCTAATCTAAAATGAAATAGATCTAGAGCTAGATTTTCTTGGACGAATGATATAAAGTAAGTATAAATAATAAGTCATATGAATCTGATAGATCTAAAACAAATACTGATAGTCATTCATTAATTAATTATTAGAATTACTTGACTACCAACTGGGTATTTTTTATTGCCAAAATACAATGTATTTTATGTGCATTTATTAAAAACAACAACCAAAAATTAAGCGTTTGACGCAACTAGATCTAATATTAGTAATATATAGATTCTAGTTCTAGATCTAGATCCAGAAAGCTACTTCTCTAATTCAGTTTTCTAGTTTAATTCTAGTTAGATCTAGATGTCTAGCCAGGGTTTTTGTCATGGAATAGATTTATAAAACTTCAGCCACCTACTGATCACGATATGACAGATAGGCCTACTCTCTCTACTACTAGACTCTACATCTAGATCTAGTACTAGTAGATCACTACATTTGACTAGATGATTACTAGATCACAGTAAAATTCAATGTGTACTTCCGACTTTAGCTCAACAAACAAGTCTACTCCAAAGTATAGATCTACTAGTAAAGTCACAAAGTGTAAAGGATCATTATATATTCACATAAAAAAAATTATAGGCCTAAAGGCCTAAATAAATCGAATATATATAATCAGTCACTAATTTGACTAATCAGTAATCTAAATTGTTGTTTTTTTTTAAATGGCAAGTGTTATTGATGACTTCTGACTTGTAAACCAGTTGCAGAGATTCTAGTTTTTATTTTGATGGCATGTTAGGATATATCAATGATATTTAGATAAACGCAAGTACCTAGTGGAACAGACAGTAGGACCATTTAATATAAGGCAAAGAAGTAAGATGTTTATAATCCATCAAACTCACAGAGGACTTGTGTCATTTGTGACGGCATTTCATGCATTTACAGAAGCTACAAACTATTCTACAAAAATGATAGGCTTGTCTTTGATTCCGAAGACTTATGAGGAATGCTATGTTTCCAGTGGCTACTCAGCCCCAGCTGTGACCTACATATTATGCCACACTGAGCACAGGCATAACCATTGTCCACCTGTGGTAGAATCAGTTGTTTTTTTCTTTTTGCCGTCTACCCTCGGCAATTAATTTTTATTGGTGTATACCACACCTTTGTAAGTGACCTCCAGCTGTCTCATTCTGAAGCTGTATGCAACCAGGTGCTCTCTTATTCTATGTCAGTTAAAGCAAGTTGGCGCCTTAGCTTGTCTTTAAAGCATTTCTGTGGTACCTCTTTATGTGCATATGACATGTTAGGCAAATAGGTTTTGCCTATCGGAAGGCCATTTCGGAATATATAGGTGTTTAAAATGAAACTCCAAACATCTGGACTTCCATTAACCAAGAAAATAAGCTTAGGATTCAAAGAGACGACACTGGCATTTCAGCTAAGACAATCAGTAAAATTAATAGCAACTTTAATTGCAGTCCACCAAACAAGATAAAAAGAAACAAGTGTGGCTTCAATAGCATTGATGATATTTAGTTTAACTTATATCTCATTTAATAGTATTACTATTTCATTGACTAAGGTTTTTTATTGTCAAATATGCATATGTACATGTACTAGTTCCTGCAATTTGATGAAAAATAATAATTAAATTGTGTGTAGTCTATATACAAATGTTTATAAGAGATCACAGCTTCTAAAACTTAATTTACTTAATTTCAAAACTATGATTTTGTGTTCTGACTCTACTCTAAATAAATTATATTTTATTTTAAGAATGCAAAGTTGGAAATTCTGTTCTGATGAAAAAAAATTATTAAAATAAAGTAGATGTTTATGGTTTCTTTGTATTTATTTTTAAATTATTTATTCATTAAAACTTAATTGTTCATTAACATTTACTTGAAGTAAAGATCAAAAACAAATTCAATACATGATTAGCTCTCAATTCATGCAGATCACAGCCCATCACTTAAATGTATTTACTGTCAATTCTACACACTATTCATTTCAAAATGTTGCTTTAAATTGTTATATGACACAATCAAAGTACTGGTACCTCACATTGATGTAGGCCTAAAGCACCTGAAATAATGACAAATTTTCATTCAATAACTTGTACTGTCATTTATTATCAGACGTGTTAAAACTAATGACCTGTATCGTCATCATTGGCCTCCTTCAGTCGTAGAAAGACTAAGGTTTCATCTCAGAGCACACTTGCTCATGTGGCTGTGGAGCCCTTTTTTGGAGACACTCCCGTCCACAGATAGCACAGGTTAAGGTGGCTTTTGCTTCGGTGGTAGAGGAGCTGGCCGTTTTTCGGACTGTACGTTTTTCTTCCTGAGCTGAGACCTATGTACTTTCACTGTCCATAGCTTTCTTGGTCACTGTCTCTCCATCTGTTGCGGTCTAAAGCTATGTCTTCCCAATTGTCAGTATTGATGTTCACTGATTTGAGGTCACGTTTTATTACATCTATGTAATGGAAGTGGGGGCGACCAGTTTTTCTTGTGTCAGTAGTGTGTTAAAACTAATGACCTGTATATATAATTTATTAAGCAGGAGCATCAACAAATCTTGAACAATAATTGTCTACAGAAAAACTTTATTCTTATCCAAACAATATACATTTACAATGTATTTAAGCAAGTTAATTTATATTTATACAAATCTATATGGCCTAAAGATTATAGCGTATTTTGATGTGTGAATACCAAGTTACATTATTACATGAAAATAGTGTACTCATTTTTAAAATATTCTGGGTAATAAAAATAAAAAACTAATGATACAATAAAATTGAAGCATTAGTCAAAAAAAGAAAAATTTCACTCAAGATCTATGTGAACTCTGCTTGAAAAAAATCATTTTGAAATTAATTTTAAAAAAAATTATGGTTCTTTAGTCAATGGAATGATAGCAGCAATTATTTAACGATTTCATGATTATCCATTCATTTCAATATACTTATAACTGAAAAATAATTCATAAGGTTTAGATAAAACCATTTGAAATAATGATTATAATTTTTTTCTTAATTTGCTTAATTCAAATCTAATATAAACAAGATTTCCTCTGTCAAGAAACTTATGAGGCAACAACATGCATGTTGCAAAGGGAATTAAGAATATTTAATTGATGTTGCTTTTTTTTTTTGCCAACATTTTAAACCTTTGCACCAGGTTTTAGTTTTAAGGAGAATGCACCATATTTTATATGTTAACTTTTGTTAGATTCTTATTTTAATTTTAAAAAAGTAAAATTTCCCTTACCACTCATCTACTGCACTCCCTTTTGTTTTAATGGGGCTCAGATTAATAGTTTTCAAGTACAATATCAAACAGATTTAAAGATATACTAAATCCAAACCTGTTGGCTGAATGACAGGATATACATAAATATGTATACAGCTTACAGTATAATATATATATCTTAAATTAAAATTGGTCCAAGACTTTTATTTTGCAACATGATGGGATTTTCCTTTCTGGTGGTGCTATGCAGGAGTCCAAGAATCTCATCTTTTCTCATAACAGAAAGTTATCTAGTTATAAAAATAAATAAAAGGATTTTAAAAAAAATAAAAAAATATGTGTGACATATGTGTTGACCATGCTAAACGTATATATGTTATTAATTATAGTTATATAATTTTGCCATTCTAAAAATAGTCTGTACCTAAAAGGAGCTACTGCGTTAATGTGTAGACATGGCCCTGACCTTAATAGTTATGAATTATTACTATAGGTGAAGGCAGATGTTCAGTTAATTTGATGCACATTGAACTAATCTAAAAGCAACTATAACATATATTATGATTTACATTTTCATGGAAAACTAGTTTTTCAAAAATACAAGTACTTCAGCTTATGAGAAAAGTACATGGGAAAAATTGCAGTACCTTACCTTTAAGAGGTGCAACCAATCATTGACTTTTCAGGAATGCATGCCTTTTTCTTGCATTTCCAAACATAACTGTAATTATACAATTAGGCATATTGGTTAATTTCTTTTGAAAACATTAAAATTAAAAAATAATATTATTAAATTGAAAATGTTGTTGTATCAAACATACAAATTATCAGACAATTTTGCCTAATTTCATCAAACAGTTTATTGTAAAGGAATGGCCTGCACAACAGCCAAGGTATATTAGGCATTCATGAAAGATGAATGTGCTTAAGAGTGTTATAAATTAAAAAAAAAAACTAGAGAAAAATGTTAAATTCCATCCCAGATATTTGGATGTTGCTTGACCATGAAAATCACACAATTCATAAAACATCTATTAGATAACTAAAATAAAAATTGTATAGTAGTACTTACATTAAATATTGAATGGATGCCCAGAGAGTAGAAATAGTATAAGTATGATCCTTGAGCCATTCTGGTACATCATCAGAACTGGTTGCCATGGTTCTACTTGTTAATAACTGAAACATTACAAACATTTTTTTTTATTTATAATTTATCACAGACTAGAATAGAAATGTTGCCAGGAAAAATACCAATGGTTAGAATACACCTGATGCTACTTTTGTAGCCTTATTACTGGTTAAAATGCACCAAAACTTCATTAATTAAATCTGATAAGAAACATATATGTATCACACAAGTTCAAGTTTATCAGAGTGTCATAGCAAATAATTAACTAGATATGTGAGTTTTATATTAAAGTACTGAATTTCAGGGAATAGATCCAACTTGACACCACATCATTTATTATTTCATGAACTCATGGGTCTGGGTATGGCATGGAATGGAAACTATTATTTAATATATTATATATGGGGTGTAGGCAAGGCATGGATTATAAATTGTCTTGTATAGATTAGATTGGGTAAAACTGCCAATCGAAGGTAACTTTTACTGATAGATCTGGATCAGTTATAAATTTATGGGACCTAGGCCTGCATAAATTTTATCTTTTATTTATATATTTTATGTACATATATAACTAGTCAAGAATCTATAATTATATCTTAATAATAATTTTTGTAGATGTCATATAATATCTAACATATTAAGTATAGATCAGTAGATTTAGAATTTTAGCTAGTGGAATATTTTTATATCCTAATCTGAACTGGATCTATATATCTAGAATTTAGATCAGTAGATTTAGTATTTTAAGGTAGTAAAAACTTTTATATTCTAAATCTAAACTGGATCTAGATCTAATTATTCTAGAAGCTTAGATCTAGAAGACTAGTTGTCAAGATTTGACTACACTATGGCTAATGCACTAGCTTAGTAGGCCTACTAGATAGATCAAGAGACATAGTACTAATAGACTCGTCTTGCCTCGTTGGGCCTCTCAAATCAGCTACATACTTTAGAGACAATTTAGGAAGGTGAATATCGATCCAATTCAAAGATCTACAATCTACATGTTAGAGTCTAGCTAGAGATGCTAGATCTAGACAATCTAGTCTAGAAGGCTTATCAATAAAAAATAAATTAATCATTTCTAAAGTTTGTAAAATTATACGTAGATCTAATCTATCTATTTATAATATATAATAAAAATCTATGTCTACTTTTTAAATATTTAAAATGATATGGCTGATGATATTAATTATTTTGAGACATTGACATACTGTCACATACAAAGTAACAAAATAATTAGATCTTATACTAACTCATAGACTCATACCGTATTGTATTAAACCTTCGAGTTTACATTCCACTATCTTGACTTGACTATATTGACTAAATAAAGGGCACTATGATTATAGATGTAGATTATTATCTATGATGATGATGTTTATCAACTGGTAGATCTATAAGTAGTATCGTCACTTTAAGTATAATCAGTATAACCACTGCATTCGTTTCATTCACTGTCTCAGCTGTATCAATAATCGTGTGAATGTGATATTTAGATAGAATTGATAGATTATAGATCTACTATTAAAAAGTATTAACCATACTAACTATAGTGTCTATACTATTGTATAGCCAGTATGACTCGTATGAGTATACTCATATACTGTAAAAGTGTATAATAGTAAGTAAGTATAGCTATACAGACTAGATGATCGATAGATGATAATAGATCTAGACTCGATCTATTCTATAATAAATATTCATATTGACAATTATTGATCTCATGTATGGTCTAGATCTAGATAAAATAGAGTGGATCTCATGACTGTCTACATTAGATCTATTGATTTTTTTTAAAACGTTAAATAAATCTAGACCTTAGTCTTTAACTTTAGTCTAGGTGTTGTAGATCTATATTATTCTAGATATTATACAAGAGATCTAGATCAATATAAGTTTCGGTTTTTAAAAAATTCGCATTCGAAATTTTAAATACCCAGATTTAAGTATTTATATACCCATATTGGTAGGTCCAAGTTAATCATTTATTAGATCTATTAAAGCATGTCTATATAAAAGATTATTATTTTAAAAATATATTATTATATAAAAGATATAGTTATGAATATTTACTTTAAAAAATTAAACAAAATGAATTTTTCCCTTTTGCCAATTAACACTCTGGCTAGCAAAAAGGATGACTCCTCAATACTGTGAAAAGACGATAACTGCATGAGTTGGTTTGGAATTGTATTTTGTAAGACTAATTTTCAAACATATCCTTCATGAGAGAGAACGAAAAAAGGTTGTCAAAAAAAAAAAAGCTGGCTGGACTACGCAAATAATGGACCAGCCTCTCTCTCTTGATATCTTGTTAAGAACATTGGTGACCGGGAAAAGTGGATGGTTTGGTTGCGCGGGACAGATGATAAAAATGACATGTACATAAAAAAATTCCAGATTTTGTGTAAAATACCCAAATGAGGAAGTACTGGAAACACCTATTTTAACGAAGTGGCCTTAAAAAAAATCTTTTGTGACGATCCATTATTCAGGGAAATTGTATCTATTTTATCAGATAGTCAGAAAATGGATAAAGTTTTTACAGATCTAATAAAATATAGTGTGGGGAAGTTTTACTCTCAATGAAGGTTAATCCAAGTGGCTCTCTGAGTAAATTTCTTCTTTGGCATCCTCATCGATTTTTCAAATTGGTATGGTGCGCGAAAAAAGATGCGCGACGGCACTCTGATCATAAAATCTCGAAGCTGGTGTTCCATTAGTATAGTTCCATGATTCAATCATTTATTGACGTAAAAGAATTCTGGGAGATGACAATCAAACAAACAGGAAGTAAGAAGAGGGATGGGATTCTGGTCGGCCGTCTTTTCTGTTGAATCTAATCCAAGGTTTTCTATCAACCTGACGCCTTGGTTCTTAAACCAAGTAACATGTCAAGTTGAACTATCGATTACACAATGTGGATTGACTCCCACTCAATCTCTCCCTCTCTCTCTCTCTCTCTCTCTCTCTCTCTCTCTCTCTGTCTCTCTCTCTCTCCAAAGTACCTAAACTAAAAGAGAGCCATGTTACTTCTATAACCTTGGTTTCTATGCACATTCCTTCATTTCCTTGCGAAGTATAATGAACAAAAAATAAACAGGACTGGAAATAAGAATCACTTTCACCTTCTCCTATCACTTAGTCTGTTGGACTGTTGAGGCACCACACAATATTTGTCGACAATCTTTCTCCATTTCTCTCTGTCTTTTGCCTTGGATAGAACCTCTTTCAATAGCAGGCCCGTCCGTTCCTTTATATGGTCTTCCCATCGCTTTCACTGTCTTCCTCTTCTTCTATTTCCTTGTACTGCGAGTCCCGAAGACCTTGTAATATGGTCATAGAGTTTAAGTTTGCGTATTTTTTTACAATAGTTAGCAGGTCATCGTGGGGTCCAATCGCTGTAAGAACCCTGTCTCTAATCTCTTGGTTTGTCATGTGGTCTTTGAATGTGATACCTAGGATCCTTCTGTAGCATCTCAATTCCATTGCTAGGATCCTCCTTTCTAGCTCTGCAGTCAGCGTCCAAGACTCGCAAGCATATAAGAATGTGGCCATGATCAGGGAGCGTATCAGTCTGACTTTGGAGCCGAGGGCTTTACTTTATGATACCTTTTTTTAAAATAAATAATTATAATCCATTGTCTTCAAGTAAAAAGATAAACTGAGACTATTTATTTTGAATGAAATTCTTTTAGTTAGCAGACATTGCCATTTTAGAGCCTTGAGGAAGTTAACCGAGAACCTTACCAAAGTTTATTCTTGACTGAATATCTCCCTCCCCTTTCTATACCAATGAAAGTCTAGGAATAAGAAGAATATTTGGATGCTGAACTTTAGGGCTCTGAGTTTGAATGGAAAGATAATGTTGCTGACCACAAAAAAAAAATGCAAACTAAAACTATCTGGTCATATCACGAGGTTTTATGTGCAAAAAAACTCCCTGCAGGGAACAGTATCAGGAAAAGAAGAAGAGGCAGACAGAAATGATGAGAAGACAACATCAAAGAATGGATGGGCCTTTTTGGAAAGAGATTCTAGTCATGGCAAAAGACAGATAAATGGAGAAAGACGGTCTAAGATCATGAGTGATGCCCCAATATTCCAACAGACTAAGAGATTGGTGAACGTGAGTGAAGGATAATGCTGGGATTTTAACATTTTAAATTAGAGATTTTAGACTTCTCATAAGAGCGTAGTCAGATGTTTGTTCGAATTCTTCAATTTAAACTTTTTTTAAAGCACTAAAATGGAGCATGTCTTCTGTAGTGTTCAAAGTAGCACAAAAAAAAAAACGGTTTAAACAAATCTAATTGCTGACAGGTCTAGACACAAGAGGCAAGTGTAACAGGTCTAGACACAAGAGGCAAGTGTAACAGGTCTAGACACAAGAGGCAAGTGTAACAGGTCTAGACACAAGAGGCAAGTGTTTTATAAAACGGTCACCTTAAAAACGTGTTCTAACTGGTAGACATGTTTCACACGGCTACCACAAAACTTTGGTGTTTAAAACAAAACAAACACAAAAAGGTTCAATAGCAGCCAAAGAGTTGTTATTGTATACCTTAAGCTCTATCTAGCAGTTTGCTGACCTGACATAATCTCATAACTAAACAACAAAGAACCCAGAGACTCTGTTTCTTCCCTGATACCTGTCTCATAATGTGGTAAACAGTTGAGTTGCCACAGGTAGAACTTGTTCCCGTTTATTCTCACTCCTTGTTGGCTTTCCAAAGGTTTCACCAAGTATGAGGGTAGTCTATTCCTTACTATTGTTCGCCTTTGGTTAATGCATTTCTTCCTTCATTTTCTGGTGAGGTATACAACAATATAGGGTATCGTGACCTAGCCATACTATCGAAATTCGCTTTTTTAAAAGTATCCAGCAGGTCAGCATGGGATTTATCTGATTTTTCCAATCCTGTCTAGTAGACCAAACACTTTCACAAAATGTGGCCTCTTTACTTTAATCTTCAGCTCTCAAGTAGAGATTCTTATTTGGCAAGTAAATTGGAATTCAGAATTTTAAATCTTGCCGGAAGTTAACATGGACATAATCATCACAATTATCTACACTTGCTATTTTCAGTTTGCTGTTCTGCTAAAAACAAAAAAGTCCAGTGGTGCTTAGCCAGCGCTTTTGTCCTCTCGTCCGCTCGTCTGCGCTGTCTAGTCTAAACCTGATACGTTTCTTGTGTGTCTTATTCAGTTAGTGTTTCCATGCCACTTGAACACCTAATTTAAAATTGTAAATTCTCTTTTTCTCAGCAAGTAAAATTCAACCACCATTTCGTTTCAGAGATGCAGCTAAATCTATTTCTCTGATGATCCTTTTTTCTCTAATCATACATTTTGTATTTTTATAACCCACTGAATCGAACACTAGGCATTTAGGTGTTCAGTCCTACGTTTACCTATAGTTAGATTAACATTATTATGTGTTGTGAGTTGCAATACATTATCCAACTATACCTACACAGGAATATTGTTACTGTATTACTGTAGTAGTGTAGACTATTAGACCTACAATATTGTACAGTCTCTAGCTCATTCTTTAATAAATTTTAATGCCTTGATGGCTGGGTGGTTAAGCGCTTGGCTTCTGATTCCGAGTTCTTGGGTTCTTATCTCGACAAAGACTGGGATTTTGAATTCTGAGATTTTTAGGGCGCCCCTAAATTCACCCAACTTTAATGGATACCAGCCTTAAGTTGGGGAAAGTAAAGGCGGTTGGTCATTGTGCTTGCAGCTTGATACCTTGCTTTTTAACCGTTGGCCAAAGAATCTCATTACCTTACATCATCTGCCCTATAGACCGCATGGTCTGAAAGGGGAATCATTTTTTGAACTTTAATGCGTCATTATTTTTTCAACTTTAATGCCTGACGCTAAAATTAGAAATGTCATTATTTTAATGTCGTCAATTGGGGTGGGGGGATGTGTTTTGCAGATAAAGTCCACTTAGTGTGTCCTCATAAAGTCCACTTAGTGTGTCCTCATAAAGTCCACTTAGTGTGTCCTCATAAAGTCCACTTAGTGTGTCCTCATAAAGTCCACTAAGTGTGTCCTCATAAAGTCCACTTAGTGTGTCCTCATAAAGTCCACTTAGTGTGTCCTCATAAAGTCCACTTAGTATGTCCTCATAAAGTCCACTTAGTGTGTCCTCATAAAGTCCACTTAGTGTGTCCTCATAAAGTCCACTTAGTGTGTCCTCATAAAGTCCACTTAGTGTGTCCTCATAAAGTCCACTTAGTATGTCCTCATAAAGTCCACTTAGTGTGTCCTCTTCATTTCCCATCTTTATTATTATAATGTCTCTTCCTCTAGCAAAATGTTTACTTTTTGTTTTCACATTTCCCTATCAGTGCTGCATCTACCTATAGGCAACCAAAGCCGTAGCTAAGGGCCCCTACTTGCTTGAGGACCATCCCAAAAATATTCCAGGGAACTTTTCATTAAGAAGAAAGTGCGAAGGAAAATTGTCTATGTTGATAACAAAGGGCTCCGTATCTCAGATAGCCTTGTCAAGTGTAAATCCGGCCCTGTTCCCTTTTGTAACTAATGTGAACTTGATGGCCTCCAGATAAGCATTGTCTGAACAAAGGAAAATAGAAAACGCGTTGATTTCTTTACTAGAAATAAATACACGATCTCCTTACAATGTCTCTTGTTAAATGCCTTCCCTATGCTCTCTTGTAAGTCTCCACCTTATGAATGGGTTCCATACAGAGCGTATTTTTAATGACGTCAAGACGAGGGATGAGAGTTACAATGTAAAAAATGTTATTCTCTCCCTTGCTGATTCGTGCTCTTAAATCATTTTGTGTGTTGTTTTTTTTTATTAGTTTTTTTGCTAGCTGTATTTTTGTGTTTGGCTCCTACTTTGACGTTGCCTTCGCCCCAGCCAGCACTTAGCTAATCTTGCACCGATCTCTCTCCGTGCGAGTAATGAGTTGGAACGTTTAAATTAGCGGTTGTTAGCAATGTCTACATTTTTTTTAAAAATTCCCTGAGTGAAAAAGAGTTGTATGTTAAACAGGTTTCAGTGCAGCCCCCAGTGAGCCACGGGTGAAGGGTGAAATAGATTAAACCCCAGTCAATCCGAACCTCCCAACTCTCTTTCTAAAATCAGAGATTTTAAATCAGCAATAACTAAAGAGTTTGGACTTTAGACATATAGCTCTGTCCTTTAGACTTAGTGACACGTGAGATCCACACTCGACACTAAATAACAGTACTTGTTGCTAAGATGGATCCAGGCAGAGAGAGAGAGAGCTAGAGAGAGAGAGAGAAAGAGAATGAGAGAGAGAGAATTAGAGAGAGAGAAAATGAGTAAAAGAGAGAGAGATTGGGGCTCGATAATTATTTAAATTGCAAACAATGTCAAATGTCAAGGACGCTGTTATAAAAGGTCACTGTTGCCAACTAGATAATAAATATTGGTTTGTGCTACAAGCAAAAGGGCATAGAAATGTTATCAGTTATCTTACAGTGCTGAAACGTGAACAAAATTATAGTATACTTTTGAAAATTCATTACAATACATAACCAATCAGCAATTCTTAGTTTCTGTCCGATGGATACATTAGAGCTAGCTATTTCAAGTTATCTGCCATAGATGAACATATCCAATACATATAACATTCAAGCAACTGTTAGGCTCATATTAAAATTTGGAGCAGTGCCTCCCAATCTTGTACTTATGGTCAACTCAGGCGCAAAAAAAAGTTATCTTCGCGCTTCCTTTAGACAGGGGGTCTGGAGAAGTCCGCGAGTCCGGAGTGTCCGTGTCCACTGTAAGTGAACGCAAACTCTAAGTTTAACCCCGAATTTCATCTCCCGTCAGACAGGGTGGTATGGAGGATGAACACTGCCCACTTCAGGCCGGTGGAAGGGGGCTCTTCTTCTCTTTTGCTGGCCTTAGAGTTCCAAGTGCGATGCACAACTCTACATGACAATTTCAGATGGTGCCAAGCAATTTCTTGCATTTAGAAATGCTTGGGTGCATTCTTCGCAGGTCAAGCTATTAAAAAAAAACAATTATGCAATTTGAATCTAGACATGAAATGAAAAGGCAGAGACACCGATTCGAACAGTAATAAGAATTAAGATTTTCTTTGATATCTAGATCTAGCAGTCAATATGTTCAAAGATGTAAATATGTCATCACTGAGAACAAGCGGTCAATAACCTCAGTGCTGTATCCATTAAGACCTAACACGCAATAGGTTCAATGGTCTCGATGTCCTGTAATGTCACAATTACTCTGTGGCCAATGGAAATGGTTATAATGTGCAGGCCAGCACAATGACTTTTTCCCAGCCAATCTGAGGGGACGTTGCACTAGCCTAAGTAGTTCAGCATACTCGATTCAAACTCTTGCCCCTCTTTATCACCATCCATCACTTATCCATCACCCCTCCTCCCTCTAAGATTTTAGATGTTTACTGAACATTTTTTGTTATTATCAACTGATTTATGGGGGTTATTATTGTCTATTTAATCACTAAGCGGCTTCTAGAAATCTCCACAGTTCTTTGTTATTTTAAGCTTGCACCATTGAGTCGAGTGAAAAGTATTCCAGACAGGTTTTAGTGACGACAGGTAATAACGATAACCAGGTGAAGCAGGCCTACATCTATGAAACATTTAGACACAGCCTTAGTACTTTCCTGTATGCCTGTATTATTAACAAATAGTTGTCATTATAACTGTATTGTACAACAAACAAATATGTACTTCACCTTAAAGTTATCATCCTACATTAACTAGTTCTAGACATTGGTAAATATACACTGGTATGGTGCGATACTTAAAGACAAAAATAAAGTGGCTGGCCGATGATGTAGTATGCGTAACGAACCCCACCCACTGACACGACTTGCAGTGCAGAGGAATCTTTATTTTTGAAGGAACTTTAAAAACCTGTAAAAAAAAAAATAATTTGCTTGAAACCACAAAACAAAGTGAGACTCATAAATGGAGGGCCAATAGTTTTATTCATAGTCTGTGTTCTAGTTTATTCGTTTTAAAGTTTCAGGAACTATTGGTAAGCTATTTCTTTTATAAGCATCTAAAGAGTCTGTTAAACTTTTGAACTACGGTACTGTAGAATCAGAGTTCTTTACTCTTCTGCGTTTGGCACAAACGAATTTGTAGTTAGCAACAGTGATCTTTAGTGTAGCGTCCTTGACAATGTTTTTTCAGTCTATTTTTAAAATCTAACCCAATCGTCATCTCCATGTTTTACGTTTTTCTTTAGGTTCCATTATAGTGTCCTCACATTTCTCCATGTGGCTTTCGTTAGTTTTTCTCTTTTACTTTTATTGTATTGTATTGCTTAAAGAGAGCTATAAATGTAAAAACAACATAACCAAAAAAAAAAACCCAGATCACTGGAATTAACTTAGATATGGAAATCACCTGTAAACAACCACAAACTGTGCCCCTAAACAGAGGGCTAAACCCAGCTAATGTGGTCCTTCGTCAAATAACTAACAGCAATGTCTTCGAGTCCGAAGATTAAGGATGAGTGCAGTGTTAGGGTTAGGGCTAGGACTATGCAGATCCAGTTGAGACCTGCATATTTTCCCCCATGTCATGCAGACAAAGCCGTTGTCTGCTTTGCAGTCTATTTAAGTTTTCTTTCCGTCTTCTGCGCCTGTCATCAATAATAAATACAGTGTTGAAAGATGCAATCCAAAATCAGCGAAAATATAGAAAGAAATTAATGACATCTCCTGCAAGCCAGTAGAGAGATATAATAATAATAATAATAATCGTTAGTGTCCGTATTGAAATTTGTCTTACAATATGTGCATTACACCAAACAAAATCTTGTAACTAGAAAAAAAAAATTACAATCACACCAGATTCACTCACAATTTACATGTGAAAAGATAATGCTTTACATAGAAATTGTTGATACAAACCGTAATATATTAAAATGATAATTTCTCAATGCATAATCTACCTTTTTTTATTTCGCAGAAAATCGAAAGACGCGAAAGAAAACTAGCTTCTACTTCATTAGCACTGAAGGATTGCTATTTTTAAGTTGTTTTTTTTATTTTAATGTGCTATTAAGCGAAAACCCTATAATGAAAGCATACAAAGAAAGATCAGGTCTAAACGACTGTACTTCTAAACACCAGCAAGAAACTTCTGATCAAAATTCTGAGTTAAGCATTCCAAGAAATAATGGAGTCCTACAGCCACAGAATCACCAGAAAAGGTCCAACTGCGAGTTCAGACCAGACCAGTGTTTGAGCCAGACTAAAGATGCAGACTTTAAACATCAGCCTGAAGCGACAACTATAAACTATACAAAGTCCCTGGCAGACAATCATGTCTCAACCAAATCCTTGGCAGCTGCCTCTAAAGAGCTACCTGTTGCAGGCGTCGAACAGCAGCAGCATATAGAAACAAGATCTCAACGCCACTCAGACGCTACATATACAGATCAAAATGATGGGCGCCTGAAGCAAAGCTCTCAGTGCATCTCTAAACACCAATCCGGTGGTGACATCTCTAGACACCAATCCGGTGGTGACATCTCTAGACACCAATCCGGTGGTGACATCTCTAGACACCAATCCGGTGGGGACATCTCTAGACACCAATCCGGTGGGGACATCTCTAAATACCAATCCGGTGGGAACATCTCTAATTACCAATTAGGTGGGAACATCTCTAATCAGCAATTAGGTGGGAACATCTCTAATCAATATTCCCGAGGTGACATCTCTAGACACCAATCCGGTGGTAACATCTCTCATCACCATTCCGGTGGTGACACCTCTAATCACCATTCCTGTGGTGACATCTCTAGACATCGTCACAGCCTCGATTGCACCAAACAAAACCCTAACTCTGACAGATGTGAGCAGTACGTCTGTAGTGGATTGTCTAAACATCGTTCAAGTTGTGATAGTTCTAAATATTCCGACTCCTCCGAGGGCCGAGACCAGAGTCCCAATGCCAACAAGAAATCTGTTATAATTGCGATGGACGGAAGTGGACATTCTTTCTATGCTTTTGATTGTAAGTATATATTTCTCTCTATCTATCTATCTATCTATCTATCTATCTATCTATCTATCTATCTATCTATCTATCTATCTATCTATCTATCTATCTATCTATCTATCCACGAACATTCTACGTCATAAAGCTATGCATATTGTAAATGATTACGCCTTGCACGAAAGATGCAAATCTACTTCGTCGAATCAGTGACTCAATTTTCAAACACGCACTGTACTGGCCCGAGTGATGTGATATTCAAATCTTGACCATAATGTTTCATAGATCTCCCAGCGAATAAATCGTTTAGTATTTTAAGTTGGTGATTATGGGACTTTGGGTTAGGGTTTGCTCGAAACCACTTTACTATATGTCTCTGAGTCTTTTTCATTCTTACGTCACATCTCTACACAAACTAAAACTTACTAATATCAACGTTCTAAAGGTAAGATTCATTGAATATCAATCTTTTTTGTGTTGCAACAGATGACCGTTAATTGGAATCAATTTATACGCACTTAATGACTCGATATTTTGATAAATTATTTTGAACTGTCCAACCATTTCAATACGTCATGTCTTATCTTCTTCTTATCTTATATAATACAGACGTTACTTCAAAAAAGAAAATGATTACGTCCTACGCGTCATGCATTTAGTCATGTATATTAACCAATGACTTAAATTCAGTCACTGGTTTTCCTGGTTAGCTCAGGCAACCCATTCCATGCTCTAATAGCACTAGGGAAGAAGGAGTATTTGTATTATTTTTGTCTTAGCATATGGGACGAGGAATGTGCCTTTATCTTTGTGTCTTTCTGAGTATTTTATTAAATTTTGTTTTTGTTTTTGAAGATTATGGTTCAGTGTTTTGTGTATAATTGCTACTTTACTTTTGAGTCTTCTGTCCTGAAGGCTTTCTCAATTTAGTGATTTTACTAAAGGTGTTATTCTAGTGAAATGTGAATATTCATTTGTTATAATTCTCACTGCTCTATTTTGTGTCTGTTCTAGTTTATTAATGTTTTCTTGAGTTGAGGGGTCCCAAATAGAGGATGCATATTCTATATTGACCAACCAAGGTTAAATGACATTTTAGTATTATGTTCTTATTTGATGTCATGGAGTTATGTACTTAAGAAATGTCACCGTGTACCTATGCACAGCACAGACCCACAAGTTTAAGACAATCAGGTCAAGAAATACTTGGGAAATCAGGAAGGGTAGGTTGTGACCCAGTTTATCTGATGTTACACCATACGACCACACTTAGGTCTCTCTCTCTCGCTAAGAAAATGTAAAATTGACAAAACAAAACTTTTCTATACAGCAACCACCAGCAGTCTAATTAACTCTGCCATCACCTGCTGGTATGGTAATACTTCACTGGCACAAAGACATAGAGTAAATAGACTAATTAAAATGCATCGTATATCATTCAAACACAGCTACCATCTCTTGAAGAACTTATCTATGAAAGATGCCTTTCCAAATCACACACGATCCTTAAAGACAACCTGCAACCATTAAACCACTGTTACATCAGATCTAAATGAAGTGTTCGTCTCCTTTCCATTAGGACTAAGACAGAGAGATTTTAAAAAACAACTCCTTTGTCCCGTTCAGTGTTACAAGATCATCTGTCGTCACTACATAAAAGTCTAATGGACCTCATTCCCCAATCGTAAACAAACAACATTTAGCCACTTGACAATATTGATAAAACAATGAAAATTACGTATCACGTGACAGCCTTTATGGATTGCGTAATTTGTATAGAAGAAATAGAGAACCACGTGGCAAAATGTTGTTTGTTTACGATGGGTGAATGACGTCCATTCATAAAGCGCTGGTTGTGAGTGTGTATGTGTTTCGTGTGTGAATGTTGTTCGTGTTTGCATCTCAATTGTTTATGTTCTAGTAGTTACGTTGAGGTGGTCAGTTCTAGTAGTTACGTTGAGGTGGTCAGTTCTAGTAGTTACGTTGAGGTGGTCAGTTCTAGTAGTTACGTTGAGGTGGTCAGTTCTAGTCAAACTGAATTTCCATTTGATTGGACCAATAGAAAATATCTTATCTTAAATTTTCAGGTTTGGCTTTACGTGGTTAATAGACATTGGTAAGACCATGGTCACGATTTATTTTGGAAAGAAGTGGTATCTCTCAAATGACAGGACATATGCGAGTTCGAAGGTGCCACTATGCTTCTGTTGAAACACACCGAAGGAACACAGTGTAGAATAGATTTGTTTGTTTCGTAACTGTAATACTTTTAGAAGTCAATCTAGTAACACAGCATCCAAATGTTGCCGGGTAGTCTTGAAATAATATTTAATGAGCACAGAGCCACTAGGGGAAATGAAATAATTAAATACCACAGACTTGGATCGTAGAATAAATAAGGAAACAGAATGCATCGTTCTTAGAATGCCAGTAGGTCAACTTTCACAAGACATTCTGTATGGCGATCTAATAGAAGGCAGGAGAGCCTCTGGTTGCCCACTTTTACGTTTTACGGACGCGACACGAAGCTCTTTAAAATCGACACTAGCAGCTGGGAAAAAGTAGCACTGGATAGATCTACATGGAGAGAGAGAGCATAAAGGAAGGGTCTCGGATTGCAGATGCCATAAACAACAGAAGCAGAAAGAATGGTGATAATGCAACGGCACCTGGTGATCACAAATGCCCAACCTGCGACAGCAGCTGTGTATCAAGGATTGGCCTCTTTAGTCACACAAGAAGTTGCAAAGGGAAAAGATCGTCTCTCGAGACGTAAAATGCCACAGAGAGAATAAGACAAAAGAGAAACTAATTCAGTTAATTAATTCACAATGAATGTCTTACCCTAATATCATTCCTTTATATTAATAATAAAAAAAAAATTCGTTTAATTCTCGCGCCTTTGGGAACTGTGAACTAATTTTACAAAGCTTATATCAGCCAGCTGTCTGTCTGTTTATCTGTCTGTCTATCCGATACAATGTTGAAAACGTTATTTCTACCACACCGATTCTCGGATCAAGTTGAATTTTCAAACATTTATTTATTGTTCCTAAAAAATTATAAATCATTTTTAAAAATTAACCAATTAATTAATCTATTTTTATTTATTCATTTGATACCAACAAGGGAAATTAATCCTTCATTATTCACAGATATGGCTTAATATGTGGAATTTTGTCTCCTTAGATAATTGTACACGTTATTTCTCGCACACCCTTTTTCAGATCAAGCTGAAACTTTAAAACAATTCTTTACTCTACATATAAAAACATGAAGCAATTTAAATAACGAGTCAATTAATAAATCAATTATTGCTATTTCATTATTTTGTTTGATATCGAAAAAGGGAAATAAATAACAACCTGATTGTTTAAAAATAGTTGCCATCAATTTAGGAGCCAGATTGCATAGAAATTCCCGGGACGATTTTGACACTCATTCCTTCCCCTGATTGTGGAATATCTGATATCTATCAAGGAAAGACACAATTTTAATTATTTATAATTAAAAAATACATTTTGTTTCTATGCAGATAGAAATTTGTCAGACCACGTAGATGTTACTATTTGGTAGACCATACGAAAAATAGAACGCCTTTAGATTCACTCTCCGCAATAAGAAAGTAAAGGCGTCAAAATAAACAAGTACACATTATTAGTTCCAAACACAGCTACATTTATAGGGATTAATGTTTTGCTTCATTATCTCAGTGCTAATGTGAATACTAACATTATAATACGTAAATCTATTTTTTTTTTGATGACGAAAAGTCTTAGAAAAGTCAAACGTCCACAACTACAAACTCGCTCTTTAAAACCGATGTCGAAGTTCAAAGTTCATCTCTGTTTAACCTTAGTCCACTTTGAAGTATTTGCAGAGATCAGATTCAAATCATTTTTTAGCTGGTGGTTAACATCGATGGTATTTAAATGTCATGCAGGCAGTCTCATGCAACAAACATGTTATAGCAGACGAACATGTTATAGCAGACGAACATGTTATTACAGACAAACATGTTATAGCAGACGAACATGTTATATAGACGAACATGTTACTGCAGACGAACATGTTATTGAAACGAACATGTTATTGTAAACGAACATGTTATTACAGAGGAACATGATATAGCAGACGAACGCATATTGAATAATGAATCCAAATGTCATCGTGACATTGTTGGAAGTAAATTTGTATTTACTAAGTAGAGAACTTTTAATAATTTTGTTTGCAGTTACATTTAGTGATATATAAATATATGTATATCCAAATTCAGATACCTCTTTTATTTAGACTTGTGTTCATCTCAGCCGCCCAAGACTGGCAAGACGAAAGTATTTTATTTAGACTTGTGTTCATCTCAGCCGCCCAAGACTGGCAAGACGAAAGTATTTTATTTAGACTTGTGTTCATCTCAGCCGCCCAAGACTGGCAAGACGAAAGTATTTTATTTAGACTTGTGTTCATCTCAGCCGCCCAAGACTGGCAAGACGAAAGTATTTTATTTTAAAATCAGTCCAAGTTCACGTTCAAAAGTGACTCGAAACAAACTTCCGAACGACTTTAGTTCGTTTCACGTCGTTCTAAAACATGGAGGCGCGGTGGCTGAGCGGTAAAGCGCTTGGCTTCCGAACCGAGGACAGGGTTCGAATCCTGGTGTAGACAGGGATTTTTAATTTTGGGATCTTCGGGCGCCTCTGAGTCCACCCAGCTCTAATGGGTACCTGACATTAGTTAGGGAAAAGTAAAGACGGTTGGTCGTTGTGCTGGCCACATGACACCCTCGTTAACCGTAAGCCACAGAAACAGATGACCTTTACATCATCTGCCCTATAGACCACAAGGTCTGAAAGGGGAACTTTTTTTTTTACGTTCTAGAACCTAGGTCAAAGAAAGGATGGACGTCATTGCTTGTAACACGCCTGGCAACAGGAGAAGACAGACGAAAGTGACATGTTTGACATGATATATTGACAGTGCTATCACTTGCTTGTCAGATAATCACTCGCTTGACCGTTTGATGTTCAAAGATGTTGACAGCACACTACGAATGACGTCCGAAGATGTCAAAGGCACATTGTCCATAAAGCTGATGACAATTATGTCAAAATGACATCTCTTGTATATAATTTCCCTTTCAAACCTTGCTATCTAGGAGGCAGATGATGCCAAGGTCACCTGTTGATGTGGGCCAAGGTTAACAAGGGTGTCTTGTGGACAGCAACGATCAAACGATATTCTCTGGTCAGATACCCATTAAAGCTTGGTGGAAGCAGGGGCGCCCTAAAGATCCCGAAATCGAAAATCCCAGTCTTCACCAGGATTTGAACTCGTGACCCCTCGGTTCGAAAGGCAAGCGCTTTACCACTCAGCCACCGCGCCTCCTTTCTTGTATATATTTTTAGATTATTTTTGTAGCTATTCGCTTTCATCTTCATTTAACTGGAGTGACGTCTAACGATTGTGTGAGACAACGAAGAAGACTATGCTGGTTGCCCCAAGCGACGTGTCAGATTCAATGAAATAATCAATGTCCAAGTCCAAAGTATCAATATAAAATAAACAATGTAGCCTTTGCAATGTTTTTTAAGGATTACATAAAACTGATGTGCGTGCGTGACCTAATAGAAACTTTCATCAAGCCATTATATACAACAGTACGTCCTAACCAGTAAGAATGATTTAACATCAAAGAAATACAAATTGTATACCTCAGAGAGAGAGAGAGAGAGAAAATGTCACTCATCGAATAGTACAATATCCTATTTTGGAAAACCTGCATTAAAATAAGAAATTATAAAAAAAAACTTTAAAAAAAAAAACAACGAAGCTTTTATTAAGCATAGTTGTATCAATTAGTTTGGATCAGTCATGTAATTAAATTTATAAATAGATCTAGACTAACGATATTAAATCTGTGCGATTGAAAATATTTTTATCAATTGCTTTTTTTTTTTGATCCAACCACTTGTCTGGACCAGTTGGAAATAGAGGAAGGGAGGAACAAGAAGATATCTGTGTCAATGTTACCATGATCGCATTTTAAATGCATTTTTTTAAATTTGAAATACCTGAATTCGAACTCGAGGGCTCAAGCCTCATCAACCCTTCTCAAAGCAACTCACTAACCATTGTGCCAGCGAATCGTTTATGAAAATAGAAGGCTTTTATAGTTATATATAGTTAGCTTCAAACTTTAAAGTGGCGACCCTCAAAGTATGAAGGGGAGATAATTCAACTTATTTCTTTCCCTTGCTCGGTGCCAAACAAAATAATTCATTACCAATATTTAATGAACTAGTTGGTTAATTGTTTATCAATTCTTGTGTTACCAAGTAAGAAATAACGTGTACAAGTACAAACGTTGTGCCAAACAGACAGAGTTGATAAAAACTTTGTAGATGGTGTGTCTTATTATGTGCCAGTCGGATAATGTAGCATATTACATGTCTTTAAAATACGTTTGCGATTTGATTGAAGTTTTCGAATTTTACATAAAATTTTTAAATTTATCTATCTATCAATTGTAAAGATTAACAAATTACTAGATCTTATTGTTTATCTAAATGTATATTTGAAATCCACAATATAAAATCACAGAACTAAAGAGAATAGTTTTTATAAATAAACTCACACTAATACACTAATACTAATGAGAAAATGAAGTCACGTGATTTTTGTATCGTCAACGCATTGCTTAGTTCTGTGTGAGCAAAGCTTTTACCGTGGCATGGTAGAAATATATTATATATATTCTTCAGGATACAAAAGTTGAATTATAATGTGATAATATAACGTTACTTGATATTCGCAATCGATGCTTTGCATCTGAGAATTCATTGCTTTAAATTTTTATCCACAATAAAGTATTCTTTTTTTTTGTCTGCATTAATAAAAAAAAATATATTCCGCTCCCAAAAATAATTAATCACAATAAAAAGAAGAAAAAAAATGAAAGACAGTGTAGCATCAATCAGCAATAAGGTCACTTTGTTCTACTTCTCTCCCTTGGTCAATCTGTCTACATGCAAACTTTGAGACTGGGAGGAAACCTCGTCTCTCTAATGGTCCGTGACATAATAACTGCTCTTGGCACTAAAGTCATAATTTAAGTTTGAATAAAAACGAACGCAAGTGCCGGCAAGTGGTGTGGTCAGGACGTTGTTTTTAAGAAGTAAAAAAAACAACGGTACTTTTTGTTTTAACTTCCGGAACCCGACTCCGGAATAGGGGCTTTTGTTTTCAATTTCCGGAGGCAGTCCCCTTAGCAGGGCTTGGATTGTCCCGGATTTAGCTCCTTCATTTGTTTTCTATATACGAAAAAAAATGAAAAGAATGAAATGTCCGTAGAACTGTGGAGCAAAGTGAATAATAAGCAGCCTTTACTTGCTCTTCGTCTTTGGTCGAATGTCTTACAATTGGTGTCAGAATGTTGGAGGACTTTACTCCACTCTGTACGTAAACACTTTCTAATGGGATAATTGATTAGGGTTTATTGATTGATTGATTATGTTTACCAGGCAGTCAGTAGAGAACAAGCTATCACATAGGAGATAGACACACACACATACAAGAGGACTAAATTAACTCAAAAAAATTTTTTTTTTGTATTTGATGAATAATGTCAGAATCCTAAATCATAGCAAGTTGAACGACTATATTAAAAAACATTCATCAGACAATGCGACTCTGCATAATTCATCCTTCGCGCCATATTTTAATTCATGGCGAGAAAAACAAATCGCAAGCTTTTTGGTGTATCCGGTGTAGAGACCAAGTGTTGATCAGTGATTGGTGTATCCGGTGTAGAGACCAAGTGTTGATCAGTGATTGGTGTATCCGGTGTAGAGACAAAGTGGAAGTGTTGGTCAGTGATTGGTGTATCCGGTGTAGAGACCAAGTGTTGATCAGTGATTGGTGTATCCGGTGTAGAGACCAAGTGTTGATCAGTGATTGGTGTATCCGGTGTAGAGACCAAGTGGAAGTGTTGATCAGTGATTGGTGTATCCGGTGTAGAGACCAAGTGGAAGTGTTGATCAGTGATTGGTGTATCCGGTGTAGAGACCAAGTGGAAGTGTTGATCAGTGATTGGTGTATCCGGTGTAGAGACCAAGTGGAAGTGTTGATCAGTGATTGGTGTATCCGGTGTAGAGACCAAGTGTTGGTCAGTGATTGGTGTATCCGGTGTAGAGACCAAGTGGAAGTGTTGATCAGTGATTGGTGTATCCGGTGTAGAGACCAAGTGGAAGTGTTGATCAGTGATTGGTGTATCCGGTGTAGAGACCAAGTGTTGATCAGTGATTGGTGTATCCGGTGTTGAGACCAAGTGTTGGTCAGTGATTGGTGTATCCATTGTAGAGACCAAGTGTTGATCAGTGATTGGTGTATCCGGTGTAGAGACAAAGTGGAAGTGTTGGTCAGTGATTGGTGTATCCGGTGTAGAGACCAAGTGTTGATCAGTGATTGGTGTATCCGGTGTAGAGACCAAGTGGAAGTGTTGATCAGTGATTGGTGTATCCGGTGTAGAGACCAAGTGTTGGTCAGTGATTGGTGTATCCGGTGTAGAGACCAAGTGTTGATCAGTGATTGGTGTATCCGGTGTAGAGACCAAGTGTTGATCAGTGATTGGTGTATCCGGTGTAGAGACAAAGTGGAAGTGTTGGTCAGTGATTGGTGTATCCGGTGTAGAGACCAAGTGTTGATCAGTGATTGGTGTATCCGGTGTAGAGACCAAGTGGAAGTGTTGATCAGTGATTGGTGTATCCGGTGTTGAGACCAAGTGTTGATCAGTGATTGGTGTATCCGGTGTAGAGACCAAGTGTTGGTCAGTGATTGGTGTATCCGGTGTAGAGACCAAGTGGAAGTGTTGATCAGTGATTGGTGTATCCGGTGTTGAGACCAAGTGTTGGTCAGTGATTGGTGTATCCGGTGTAGAGACCAAGTGTTGGTCAGTGATTGGTGTATCCGGTGTAGAGACCAAGTGGAAGTGTTGATCAGTGATTGGTGTATCCGGTGTTGAGACCAAGTGTTGGTCAGTGATTGGTGTATCCGGTGTAGAGACCAAGTGGAAGTGTTGATCAGTGATTGGTGTATCCGGTGTAGAGACCAAGTGGAAGTGTTGGTCAGTGATTGGTGTATCCGGTGTAGAGACCAAGGGGAAGTGTTGGTCAGTGATTGGTGTATCCGGTGTAGAGACCAAGGGGAAGTGTTGATCAGTGATTGGTGTATCCGGTGTAGAGACAAAGTGGAAGTGTTGATCAGTGATTGGTGTATCCGGTGTAGAGACAAAGTGGAAGTGTTGATCAGTGATTGGTTTGACAAGGTAGATGGTCATTAGTAGGCACATAGTTTTTAGCTCGGCAGAATCCAATTGTCTTACCTATTCTGTTTTTATAAGGTAGATGGTCATTTGTATGCACATTTTTTGTTTTAGCTCGGCAGAATCCAATTGTCTGAACTATATATATATATAGAAAACAGCAGACATTAATTATTTGACTTCAAACCTAGTTTAAAACAAATTGGCCACTAACTAGTGCTAATTGAGGAGCTTTGATACGAAGTGCAGTGCATTGAGATAGTGTTGCAATTAAAGCTCAATTCTTGGCAACAATGACTTGCAATTTAGCGTCCTTGTTGAGTTAATCGTAGCAAACTCCAATAGTATATTGTCCAACAAAAAATAAAACACAACTTTTGAGTAGATTATGATGCAATAGAGTCTACTTCTCTCTTTTGTCCATTGCGTGTAATAATGTACATCACTGTCCTTGGGAAGCTCTATGAAATATTGTGTCTTCAGTCAGCATTGAACATCTTGGAGAAGGTGCTTGCATTGTTTTTCTTGTATGCATTAGCGAGCAAGTGTGTGTGTGTGTTTGTTTAAACCAGAACTTAGACAGATTGTAGTAAACAAGACAAAGATTGTAGTAAACAAGACAAAGATTGTAGTAAACAAGACAAAGATTGTAGTAAACAAGACAAAGATTGTAGTAAACAAGACAAAGATTGTAGTAAACAAGACAAAGATTGTAGTAAACAAGACAAAGATTGTAGTAAACAAGACAAAGATTGTAGTAAACAAGACAAAGATTGTAGTAAACAAGACAAAGATTGTAGTAAACAAGACAAAGATTGTAGTAAACAAGACAAAGATTGTAGTAAACAAGACAAAGATTGTAGTAAACAAGACAAAGATTGTAGTAAACAAGACAAAGATTGTAGTAAACAAGACAAAGATTGTAGTAAACAAGACAAAGATTGTAGTAAACAAGACAAAGATTGTAGTAAACAAGACAAAGATTGTAGTAAACAAGACAAAGATTGTAGTAAACAAGACAAAGATTATAGTAAACAAGACAAAGATTGTAGTAAACAAGACAAAGATTGTAGTAAACAAGACAAAGATTATAGTAAACAAGACAAAGATTGTAGTAAACAAGACAAAGATTGTAGTAAACAAGACAAAGAAAGTCGAACATTTGAGTTCCTGCCAGACGGGGAACGCAACCCTAAAATTGTCCTCCTTTTGCCGGACGACTGGTAGCCCTATCATTGATTATCTAATTAATTTCGCTAATGCCTCTTTTTGAATTGTACAAAAGTGAAGTGTTATTGACGGTCGTTGAGTTGTAGCAGCAAACAGCTGGTAGACAACTGAACCGCTGTAAAACTTCCAATAACTTGAACTTTTATTATAATATAGACAAAATCAAGTTGATATGAGATAAAATACATTTACTAGACTTAGTAATAATATTAAATGATATTTAAAACAACATCTAACTCACGTCAGTGACCTACAATAACACACATTTTCAGTCTCACGCTCTGCAGCTGTCCTAACTAACACCGCTGACCACATGGCCACCTATCTTGCATCATTCAGAACCAATCGCTAACATTCTCCCATCGCCACCATAGAAACACACACACATACACACACAATTTATAACTTGAGGTCACTTCGAAATGTAAATAAATCACTTAAAGAGACACACAGTCCAGTTGAGTCCAGGATATCTCTAGAAACATCCTCATTCTCATCCCTTTCCTTATGCTTAAATTAAATGAAATTCAACAAAGATGAATATGGTAAACACATATTTCTACAGAGCTAGAATATACAGATATAGATTAATTTTTGTTTTCATTAAAATATTGCATAATTACTAGATCAAGTCTTTTTTATGAAAAAGGTTTGATTTACAAACAGATTTTATCTCTGTCATAACTTCTTAATGACTCAACAAACCTTATTATGTGTGTTTGTGTGTGTGTTTGTGTGTGTGTTGTTTGTGTACTTTAATGTCAGAGAATTGTAGTTCTAATATTTCAACAACAAAAAAAATGGGTATTTAGGTTTAAAAAAAAAACAAGGATTATTTTGTTAAAAGAAAATCTCATTTCTTCTCCATCCTCTGGTCTTGTGAAAGATCAAAGTTCCATTATCAAATCTCTAATCTCGATTGTCCATCTTTGATACAATCTTGTTAATTAAGTGCGTGACGTGTCACGATCAAAGCCGACGAGTGAAGCGAACCAGTAGGAACATGAGCCAGTACTAATATTCTTTAATGTGTGGTTCCGTACGCCTAGGTGTTTATCTCTCTGTGCATGTGTGTTTAGCTCTTTATGAGTGTGTGTGTGTGTGTGTGCTTTTGTGTTTTTTTTCTTCCGTAACCTTCCTTTGAGAAATCTTTCAAAATGTTGACTAATCCATTTTATCTTTTGATGTCAACACTGAGCCAAGATTATTAACTTCTAGGAAAAAAAATGGGGTGAAGGATCAACAACAACAAAACAAAAACAAATTATGGAATATTGGACTCTTTTATAGACATGTAGGTTAAGTTTTAAAAAAATGGAGTTTTATTGACATCATTCAACATCTTTCATTTTCTAAGTGTGATCCTTTTTTTAATATCGTTCTCTCTTCTACAATAAAATCACTTCAAAAGTTCTTTTGGAGAAGACGTTTCAGTGACGATTACACCAACGTCATTTCTTGCGTCAGCAGCGTGGTCAAGTTTCTCTCTATTTCTCTTCTTTAATACTCACGACATCATTAAAAAAACAAATTAGGCCCCGCTCAAGACCTCTTGCCTAACGCGAAGATAATCTTGCCACAATCACGTGCATTAGTGACGCGCATGCGCTATTTGTGCCTTAAACATCCCTGACATTTCAGTATCATACCACCCGCCCTAGCGTATAGTTCTTGACCAGTTCATCATTGCAACCTATGTGTCAGCCAATGTCACCACAAGGAAAGGAACATGTAGTTTAATGGGGGAGGGGGGGGGGCTCATATATGTGTGTGTGTGTGTGTGTAGAGACTAAAGTATAGTTGAGTCTTGGTTATATGCATTAAATATGTTCGTTTCTAATTGGATTAATATTATAGGCCTACGAAGTTAATCCACCTTCGCTTTATAGCCTATGGCTACTTCTACTTTGTACTCGGGGATTACATCAAACTAAATTTTTATTTTCTTTAAAAAGAAACAAAATAAATTCACGAACTCTACCAAAAAGTAAAATGTAATCTATTTTTGAAAAGAAATGTTTAGTGAGCTATTTCTAGCTTCTTGGGGTTATCCATTTCACAATGGCGTTCCCTTGTTAGTTCTACCAAACGTTCACGCAGTTGGCAAGTTTACAGGTAAGCTATATATAGACTGTCAGGAAGCTATTGTACCGTATGCAAACACTTTCACTTTGTGGATGTATTTAAAAACTGTTCCGGTTATAGTTTTTTTTTTCTTACTACATGTATCCTGTGCATCTGTTCTTGTGTATTTTACACCAGTTCTGGGTATTTCTTAACATCCTTTTTTTCGTTTTGAAGCATATTTTGCTTAAATTGGGGAATTTCACAAAATATATTCGATTATAAGCAATGCCAATAACGCTGTGTTAATAAATCAGTTTTTCCAACTAAATATAAATTAGTTTGTGCTACAGGCGAACGAGCTGTGAAATTTTATGGTTCTAAACTAGTGTGCAAAATGACTCGAAGTACCTTCTAAATGACATAGTTCATCAACACTTCCTAGTTTCTGTACACAGGAGACACCAACCTTTCACTAAATCTAGCTCTATTTATATAATCCCTCATAAAGCAATTTCACTTTAGCTAAAATATAGTCAGATGATTCTTTAAATACAGACGTTACTTAAAAAAGATGATGATTATGTCCTACGCGTGTTCCTATTTTTAGTTCTATATTATTTTATCTTATCTTATAAAATAAAGATGTTTCTTCAAAAAAAAAAAAGATGATTACGTCCTATAAGTATTACTAGGTCAATCTAGCCATGCATATTAACCAATGACTTAAATTCTGCCAAGTCACTGGTTTTCCTGGCTAGCTCAGGCAACCCATTCCATGCTCTAATAGCACTAGGGAAGAAGGAGTATTTGTACAAACATGTCCTAGCATATGGAGCGAGGAATGTGCCTTTATCTGTGGGTCTTTCTGAGTATTTTATCAGATTTTGTATTTTGTATTTGAAGATCATGGTTCAGTGTTTTATGTATAATTGCTACTTTACGTTTAAGTCTTCTGTCCTGAAATCTTTCAAATTTAGTAATTTTTCTAATGATGTTACTCTAGTCAAATGTCAATATTCGTTTGTTATGAATCTCACTGCTCTATTTTGTGTCTGTTCCAATTTCTTAATACTTCTTGAATTGAGGGGTCCTACTGTAAAGAAACACTTTCTCTTGGTGTCTGGCTAAATCAATGTTATGGTATTTCAAAAGGAAAGTCAATGAAAGTTGAAGTACTTCTCTATGGAAACTAAATTTTGAAACCTAAGACCTAAACTCATTATGGATGGTGTCATAAATAAGCCGACACATTAAAAACACGTGGAACATTTTTTTCCATCATCACCTAAAGAGCACAGCGAACCATCTAATGAGCTACGTCATTGAAAATCACTTCGCGTGCACTTGCTCTCTCTCTCTCTCTCTTACCTCCCCCTCCTCTCTCTCTCTCTCTCTCCCTTACACCCTCTCACTACCATCCCATTTTAAGAAGAGAAGAGAAATGCCAACTTCAAACAAAGAAACACTAGATCGCAAGTGATCTTTTAATGTTGCTCTTCCTACATTTTACAATCTTTTTTTTTTTGTCATTTTGGTTAAGGTCAGTGAATACTAAGCCATTAAATGGTTTAGCTTGACACAATTGATTATGTTTGTTAAGAGTAAAAGTAAAGTTCCCCTTTCAGACCTTGAGCTCTATAGGGCAGATGATGTAAAGGTCATCTGTGTCTGTTGCCTACGTTTAAGGAGGGTGTCATGTGGCCAGCACAACGACCAACCGCCTTTACTTTTTCAACAACTAATGTCAGGTACCCATTAGAGCTTGATGAGAGGCGCCCAAAGATCCCGAAATTAAAAATCACAGTCCTAACCAGAATTCAAACCCGGGACCCCCGGTTCGGAAGCCAAGCACTTTACCACACAGCCACCGCGCCTCTGTTTCATAAGAGTAGCCTGCCTTTATGCCCATGCAGGCACAGCGCCTCTGTTTCTTAAGAGCAGCCTGCCTCTATGTCCATGCAGGCACCGCACCTCTGTTTCTTAAGAGTAGCCTGCCTCTATGTCCATGTAGGCACCGCGCCACTGATTCTTAAGAGTAGCCTGCCTCTATGTCCATGCAGGCACCGCGCCTCTGTTTCTTAAGAGTAGCCTGCCTCTATGTCCATGCAGGCACCGCGCCTCTGTTTCATAAGAGTAGCCTGCCTCTATGTCCATGCAGGCACCGCGCCACTGTTTCTTAAGAGTAGCCTGCCTCTATGTCCATGCAGGCACCGCGCCTCTGTTTCATAAGAGTAGCCTGCCTCTATGTCCATGCAGGCACCGCGCTACTGTTTCTTAAGAGTAGCCTGCCTCTATGTCCATGCAGGCACCGCGCCTCTGTTTCTTAAGAGTAGCCTGCCTCTATGTTCATGCAGGCACCGCGCCTCTGTTTCATAAGAGTAGCCTGCCTCTATGTCCATGCAGGCACCGCGCCACTGTTTCTTAAGAGTAGCCTGCCTCTATGTCCATGCAGGCACCGCGCCTCTGTTTCATAAGAGTAGCCTGCCTCTATGTCCATGCAGGCACCGCGCTACTGTTTCTTAAGAGTAGCCTGCCTCTATGTCCATGCAGGCACCGCGCCTCTGTTTCTTAAGAGTAGCCTTCCTCTATGTCCATGCAGGCACCGCGCCACTGTTTCATAAGAGTAGCCTGCCTCTATGTCCATGCAGGCACCGCGCCACTGTTTCTTAAGAGTAGCCTGCCTCTATGTCCATGCAGGCACCGCGCCTCTGTTTCTTAAGAGTAGCCTGCCTCTATGTCAATGCAGGCACCGCGCCACTGTTTCTTAAGAGTAGCCTGCCTCTATGTCCATGCAGGCACCGCGCCACTGTTTCATAAGAGTAGCCTGCCTCTATGTCCATGCAGGCACCGCGCCTCTGTTTCTTAAGAGTAGCCTGCCTCTATGTCCATGCAGGCACCGCGCCACTGTTTCTTAAGAGTAGCCTGCCTCTATGTCCATGCAGGCACCGCGCCACTGTTTCTTAAGAGTAGCCTGCCTCTATGTCCATGCAGGCACCGCGCCACTGTTTCTTAAGAGTAGCCTGCCTTTATGCCCATGCAGGCACCGCGCCTCTGTTTCATAAGAGTAGCCTGCCTCTATGTCCATGCAGGCACCGCGCCACTGTTTCTTAAGAGTAGCCTGCCTCTATGTCCATGCAGGCACCGCGCCTCTGTTTCTTAAGAGTAGCCTGCCTCTATGTCCATGCAGGCACCGCGCCTCTGTTTCTTAAGAGTAGCCTGCCTCTATGTCCATGCAGGCACCGCGCCTCTGTTTCTTAAGAGTAGCCTGCCTCTATGTCCATGCAGGCACCGCGCCTCTGTTTCTTAAGAGTAGCCTGCCTCTATGTCCATGCAGGCACCGCGCCACTGTTTCTTAAGAGTAGCCTGCCTCTATGTCCATGCAGGCACCGCGCCTCTGTTTCTTAAGAGTAGCCTGCCTCTATGTCCATGCAGGCACCGCGCCACTTTTTCTTAAGAGTAGCCTGCCTCTATGTCCATGCAGGCACCGCGCCTCTGTTTCTTAAGAGTAGCCTGCCTCTATGTCCATGCAGGCACCGCGCCTCTGTTTCTTAAGAGTATCCTGCCTCTATGTCCATGCAGGCACCGCGCCACTGTTTCTTAAGAGTAGCCTGCCTTTATGTCCATGCAGGCACCGCGCCACTGTTTCTTAAGAGTAGCCTGCCTCTATGTCCATGCAGGCACCGCGCCTCTGTTTCTTAAGAGTAGCCTGCCTCTATGTCCATGTAGGCACCGCGCCACTGATTCTTAAGAGTAGCCTGCCTCTATGTCCATGCAGGCACCGCGCTTCTGTTTCTTAAGAGTAGCCTGCCTCTATGTCCATGCAGGCACCGCGCCTCTGTTTCATAAGAGTAGCCTGCCTCTATGTCCATGCAGGCACCGCGCCACTGTTTCTTAAGAGTAGCCTGCCTCTATGTCCATGCAGGCACCGCGCCTCTGTTTCATAAGAGTAGCCTGCCTCTATGTCCATGCAGGCACCGCGCTACTGTTTCTTAAGAGTAGCCTGCCTCTATGTCCATGCAGGCACCGCGCCTCTGTTTCTTAAGAGTAGCCTGCCTCTATGTTCATGCAGGCACCGCGCCTCTGTTTCATAAGAGTAGCCTGCCTCTATGTCCATGCAGGCACCGCGCCACTGTTTCTTAAGAGTAGCCTGCCTCTATGTCCATGCAGGCACCGCGCCTCTGTTTCATAAGAGTAGCCTGCCTCTATGTCCATGCAGGCACCGCGCTACTGTTTCTTAAGAGTAGCCTGCCTCTATGTCCATGCAGGCACCGCGCCTCTGTTTCTTAAGAGTAGCCTTCCTCTATGTCCATGCAGGCACCGCGCCACTGTTTCATAAGAGTAGCCTGCCTCTATGTCCATGCAGGCACCGCGCCACTGTTTCTTAAGAGTAGCCTGCCTCTATGTCCATGCAGGCACCGCGCCTCTGTTTCTTAAGAGTAGCCTGCCTCTATGTCAATGCAGGCACCGCGCCACTGTTTCTTAAGAGTAGCCTGCCTCTATGTCCATGCAGGCACCGCGCCTCTGTTTCTTAAGAGTAGCCTGCCTCTATGTCCATGCAGGCACCGCGCCTCTGTTTCTTAAGAGTAGCCTGCCTCTATGTCCATGCAGGCACCGCGCCTCTGTTTCTTAAGAGTAGCCTGCCTCTATGTCCATGCAGGCACCGCGCCACTTTTTCTTAAGAGTAGCCTGCCTCTATGTCCATGCAGGCACCGCGCCTCTGTTTCTTAAGAGTAGCCTGCCTCTATGTCCATGCAGGCACCGCGCCTCTGTTTCTTAAGAGTATCCTGCCTCTATGTCCATGCAGGCACCGCGCCACTGTTTCTTAAGAGTAGCCTGCCTTTATGTCCATGCAGGCACCGCGCCACTGTTTCTTAAGAGTAGCCTGCCTCTATGTCCATGCAGGCACCGCGCCTCTGTTTCTTAAGAGTAGCCTGCCTCATTGTCCATGTAGGCATCGCGCCACTGATTCTTAAGAGTAGCCTGCCTCTATGTCCATGCAGGCACCGCGCCTCTGTTTCTTAAGAGTAGCCTGCCTCTATGTCCATGCAGGCACCGCGCCTCTGTTTCATAAGAGTAGCCTGCCTCTATGTCCATGCAGGCACCGCGCCACTGTTTCTTAAGAGTAGCCTGCCTCTATGTCCATGCAGGCACCGCGCCTCTGTTTCATAAGAGTAGCCTGCCTCTATGTCCATGCAGGCACCGCGCTACTGTTTCTTAAGAGTAGCCTGCCTCTATGTCCATGCAGGCACCGCGCCTCTGTTTCTTAAGAGTAGCCTGCCTCTATGTTCATGCAGGCACCGCGCCACTGTTTCTTAAGAGTAGCCTGCCTCTATGTCCATGCAGGCACCGCGCCACTGTTTCTTAAGAGTAGCCTGCCTCTATGTCCATGCAGGCACCGCGCCACTGTTTCTTAAGAGTAGCCTGCCTTTATGCCCATGCAGGCACCGCGCCTCTGTTTCTTAAGAGTAGCCTGCTTTTATGCCCATTCAGGCACCGCGCCACTGTTTCTTAAGAGTAGCCTGCCTTTATGCCCATGCAGGCACCGCGCCTCTGTTTCTTAAGAGTAGCCTGCCTCTATGTCCATGCAGGCACCGCGCCTCTGTTTCTTAAGAGTAGCCTGCCTCTATGTCCATGCAGGCACCGCGCCTCTGTTTCTTAAGAGTAGCCTGCCTCTATGTCCATGCAGGCACCGCGCCTCTGTTTCTTAAGAGTAGCCTGCCTCTATGTCCATGCAGGCACCGCGCCTCTGTTTCTTAAGAGTAGCCTGCCTTTATGCCCATGCAGGCACCGCGCCACTGTTTCTTAAGAGTAGCCTGCCTTTATGCCCATGCAGGCACCGCGCCTCTGTTTCTTAAGAGTAGCCTGCCTCTATGTCCATGCAGGCACCGCGCCTCTGTTTCTTAAGAGTAGCCTGCCTCTATGTCCATGCAGGCACCGCGCCTCTGTTTCTTAAGAGTAGGCTGCCTTTATGCCCATGCAGGCACCGCGCCACTGTTTCTTAAGAGTAGCCTGCCTTTATGCCCATGCAGGCACCGCGCCACTGTTTCTTAAGAGTAGCCTGCCTTTATGCCCATGCAGGCACCGCGCCTCTGTTTCTTAAGAGTAGCCTGCCTTTATGCCCATGCAGGCACCGCGCCTCTGTTTCTTAAGAGTAGCCTGCCTCTATGTCCATGCAGGCACCGCGCCTCTGTTTCTTAAGAGTAGCCTGCCTTTATGCCCATGCAGGCACCGCGCCTGTGTTTCATAAGAGTAGCCTGCCTCTATGTCCATGCAGGCACCGCGCCACTGTTTCTTAAGAGTAGCCTGCCTCTATGTCCATGCAGGCACCGCGCCTCTGTTTCTTAAGAGTAGCCTGCCTCTATGTCCATGCAGGCACCGCGCCTCTGTTTCTTAAGAGTAGCCTGCCTCTATGTCCATGCAGGCACCGCGCCTCTGTTTCTTAAGAGTAGCCTGCCTCTATGTCCATGCAGGCACCGCGCCTCTGTTTCTTAAGAGTAGCCTGCCTTTATGCCCATGCAGGCACCGCGCCACTGTTTCTTAAGAGTAGCCTGCCTTTATGCCCATGCAGGCACCGCGCCTCTGTTTCTTAAGAGTAGCCTGCCTCTATGTCCATGCAGGCACCGCGCCTCTGTTTCTTAAGAGTAGCCTGCCTCTATGTCCATGCAGGCACCGCGCCTCTGTTTCTTAAGAGTAGCCTGCCTCTATGTCCATGCAGGCACCGCGCCTCTGTTTCTTAAGAGTAGCCTGCCTCTATGTCCATGCAGGCACCGCGCCTCTGTTTCTTAAGAGTAGCCTGCCTCTATGTCCATGCAGGCACCGCGCCTCTGTTTCTTAAGAGTAGCCTGCCTTTATGCCCATGCAGGCACCGCGCCACTGTTTCTTAAGAGTAGCCTGCCTTTATGCCCATGCAGGCACCGCGCCTCTGTTTCTTAAGAGTAGCCTGCCTCTATGTCCATGCAGGCACCGCGCCTCTGTTTCTTAAGAGTAGCCTGCCTCTATGTCCATGCAGGCACCGCGCCTCTGTTTCTTAAGAGTAGGCTGCCTTTATGCCCATGCAGGCACCGCGCCACTGTTTCTTAAGAGTAGCCTGCCTTTATGCCCATGCAGGCACCGCGCCACTGTTTCTTAAGAGTAGCCTGCCTTTATGCCCATGCAGGCACCGCGCCTCTGTTTCTTAAGAGTAGCCTGCCTTTATGCCCATGCAGGCACCGCGCCTCTGTTTCTTAAGAGTAGCCTGCCTCTATGTCCATGCAGGCACCGCGCCTCTGTTTCTTAAGAGTAGCCTGCCTTTATGCCCATGCAGGCACCGCGCCTGTGTTTCATAAGAGTAGCCTGCCTCTATGTCCATGCAGGCACCGCGCCACTGTTTCTTAAGAGTAGCCTGCCTCTATGTCCATGCAGGCACCGCGCCTCTGTTTCTTAAGAGTAGCCTGCCTCTATGTCCATGCAGGCACCGCGCCTCTGTTTCTTAAGAGTAGCCTGCCTCTATGTCCATGCAGGCACCGCGCCTCTGTTTCTTAAGAGTAGCCTGCCTCTATGTCCATGCAGGCACCGCGCCTCTGTTTCTTAAGAGTAGCCTGCCTTTATGCCCATGCAGGCACCGCGCCACTGTTTCTTAAGAGTAGCCTGCCTTTATGCCCATGCAGGCACCGCGCCTCTGTTTCTTAAGAGTAGCCTGCCTCTATGTCCATGCAGGCACCGCGCCTCTGTTTCTTAAGAGTAGCCTGCCTCTATGTCCATGCAGGCACCGCGCCTCTGTTTCTTAAGAGTAGCCTGCCTCTATGTCCATGCAGGCACCGCGCCTCTGTTTCTTAAGAGTAGCCTGCCTCTATGTCCATGCAGGCACCGCGCCTCTGTTTCTTAAGAGTAGCCTGCCTCTATGTCCATGCAGGCACCGCGCCTCTGTTTCTTAAGAGTAGCCTGCCTTTATGCCCATGCAGGCACCGCGCCACTGTTTCTTAAGAGTAGCCTGCCTTTATGCCCATGCAGGCACCGCGCCTCTGTTTCTTAAGAGTAGCCTGCCTCTATGTCCATGCAGGCACCGCGCCTCTGTTTCTTAAGAGTAGCCTGCCTCTATGTCCATGCAGGCACCGCGCCTCTGTTTCTTAAGAGTAGGCTGCCTTTATGCCCATGCAGGCACCGCGCCACTGTTTCTTAAGAGTAGCCTGCCTTTATGCCCATGCAGGCACCGCGCCACTGTTTCTTAAGAGTAGCCTGCCTTTATGCCCATGCAGGCACCGCGCCTCTGTTTCTTAAGAGTAGCCTGCCTCTATGTCCATGCAGGCACCGCGCCTCTGTTTCTTAAGAGTAGCCTGCCTCTATGCCCATGCAGGCACCGCGCCTCTGTTTCTTAAGAGTAGCCTGCCTCTATGTCCATGCAGGCACCGCGCCACTGTTTCTTAAGAGTAGCCTGCCTCTATGTCCATGCAGGCACCGCGCCTCTGTTTCATAAGAGTAGCCTGCCACTATGTCCATGCAGGCACCGCGCCTCTGTTTCATAAGAGTAGCCTGCCTCTATGTCCATGCAGGCACCGCGCCTCTGTTTCTTAAGAGTAGCCTGCCTCTATGTCCATGCAGGCACCGCGCCTCTGTTTCTTAAGAGTAGCCTGCCTCTATGTCCATGCAGGCACCGCGCCTCTGTTTCTTAAGAGTAGCCTGCCTCTATGTCCATGCAGGCACCGCGCCTCTGTTTCTTAAGAGTAGCCTGCCTCTATGCCCATGCAGGCACTGAAACGAGCGATCATCGAGTGCTTGCGAGGTAAATAAACATTTTATAAAAACACTTGTAAGATTCAGTTAGCTGACGTTAAGAATTTCACTTTTCATGTTGCATGCAGGAGAAGGAACATTTGAGGTCTGTCAGTGAATTAAGAACCCATTTATCTGTAGAGGTACAGAGTTGTAAGAGGGAAGTGTGTTTTAGAGTGCGGGGATAAATTATTTAGCATGAAGCAGCATTTGTGGGTGATGCAGATGCAGATCTCGAGGAGACGATCCTAGCAATAGAACTAAGATGCTAGACAAAGATCCTAGCTGTCACAAAGACTGCATCACGAATGAAGAGATTAGAAACATGATTGATACAGCAACGATGACCTGCTAACCATTGTCGAAAAAAAAAAGTTAACTCAAACTCTTTGACCACATCACAAGGTCCTCAGGGCTCGTAAAAACCTTCCGTCAGGTAGCAGTACCAGTAAGAAGATAAAGAGGAAGACAGAGAAATCAATGAGAAGACAACATCAAAGTATGGACAGGCCTGTCATTGAGTGAAATTCTATCAAAGGCAAAGGAAAGGACAGTTAAATGGAGTAAGACGATTAACAGATCTTGTGTGGTGCCCCAACGGTTCAATGGACAAAGGGATAAGTGAAGGTGAAGTATTTTATTTACATATTCAAACTTGTTTGTTGGAGGAGGTGGGGGTGTGAATGGAATCGTATCGAGTGAATAGAAGCATATTGCATGTTGGTGCGAAGATGATGTTGCAGGATGGATGAAAGGTCTCGTAAGATTTGCAAGAACACACCTGGCGCCACTGGCGGATCCAGAACTTTGGAGTGGGGGGGGGGGCGATTTTTTTCCAAACCCTAACCCACCCTAACGCCAGTAAACCATAACCCTATGCATAAACGTGCGTACAGCATATATATATATATATATATATATATATATATATATATATATATATATATTCGTTATATGAGAATAAATTAAGACAGTTTCTCAATCTTCGGCGAAAAAAAAACAGAAAAAAAACAGTCATGTTGAGGCCTTTCTCTTGCAAGCTTGGGGGTCTGAGAGAGCACTGTAAGCTTCCTCAGTGGGGTTCGGGACGAAGCCCCGACACCCAAAAGCGTTTTCTTGCATTTTTCACTGCAGAAACGCATTCTCCTGACCTACAGCTCATTATTCATTCTGTTATAAAGGACCTTTTGAATAATGTGGAAAAATATTCTAATATGAATTTATAGTCCCTTAATACATTGCAAATACAACCGATTTGTTCTTTGAAAAGATAAGATACCCCACATATTTAGATTAAGGCTTTGAGGATCGCCGCCGAAAAAAAAAAATTCGATTCATAATATTCAATACAATTCAAGCATAAATTGTTAGTTATAGTCCTAAATTTATTTAACTAGAAAAATATGAGATAGAGTAAAGGTTGGAAAAAGTCGACTAGGAAAAGATTATCTGGCTTTTGAACTCATCTCAACCGTGACTATTATATTGAAAAATTTCGTTTGAATTCTAACTTTTCCAAAGCAAAGTCTTTCTTAAAATAGTTATGATAAATTCATGTGAAATTACACAAACTCTGTCTGGAAAGGGGAAGGGCGGTAAAATGAAAACGATTAATCCTCGCTCCTTTTTATAATTTCTGCTAATGATTGCATTTTGCATTAAAGAATAGGGGTTGGGCGACTCGATATAAGAATTTACTTTATAGCATATATAAATTATATTAGTGGCAGATTTTTTTAATTTTGTAATTTCTTACTATAATACAAAAAGAAAAAGTATTGGTTTGTCCGATGGGGGGAAGGTGATTGAATGTTTCGCACTTCCACCTGTCTATATTATATAGATATTCGACTAATTTTGTTCACATACTATGATTTCTCCATAAAAGTAGGACCGCCCCCCCCCCACACACACACAAAGGGATTAGATGGGAAAGGCAGTAGAGGTATTCGCTCCTCCCCTTCCAATCGGCCAACAGGTGAACGACATAATATAAAGACCGGTTAAAATAACAATAACAAGTTTTAATCATATAGATATTTAATTGATTCTGTTAGCAAGCTGTGATTTCTACAAATAAATAGGACCGCCCCCCCCACTCGAAAGTTTATGGTGGGGGCGGGGGCGGATTGATGCCGTCGCCCCATCCCGACCCTACCAAATCTACCAAAATACTAGAAGGGGGGGGCGAAATAATCTAAAAATAGGTTGAAATATAAATAATTAGTATATATTATTAACATAAGTAATAAATTCGTATACAAATTGTTCAAATTCTATACTAAAATTCGCCCGCCCCCCCCCCTTTGTGGGGGGGGGGGGCGGCCGAGTGGGGCGGGGCAATCTCCCCTACCGCCCCCCCCTGGATCCGCCAGTGCCCTGCGCTGAAAATGGAGATCCCTAACAATTTAGCCCTTACCAGTCTGGTCATTTAGTATGAGCTCCGGATGTCGTCACGATGGCCTCGATTTCATCTCCTGGTGTCTTTGACTATAACGTAATCATCTTTTTTTTTTCTCATCGAAACCTGTAAATACAAACATGTGTCGTCTCCCTGTTGAAAGTTTTAAGTATCGGTTTGTCTCCCTTTTAAAAAAAATATCGTTTAGTCTCCCTTTTTAAAAAAAAATCGGTTACTCTCCCTTTTTAAAAAAAATATCGGTTAGTCTCCCTTTTTAGAAAAATATCGCTTAGTCTCCCTTAAAAAAATATCCCTTATACTGTGGTAAACTTTGTGAACTGAACAAAATCTCTTGCAGACGAGTTGCGTCATCAGAATGACCTCATTAGTGATCGTAGTACACTTAAGCTACAGCACGCAATGTAGTCATTCATGGAACGGCTTGTAACCACAGACCTGTATATATAGGTCTGCCTATATATACAAGTGTATATATAGGTCTGTGCTTGTAAGCAATTACTTCTCAGCTGTCTCATAATCATTTTGAAGTCCAATTGTTGCGTCCCATTCAATTTTGGTACAACTTTTTGTTTTTCAACTTCTCTCTTGATTTGTATAAGATCAATAGATCTCTTTTTTTTCTCTTTTTTTTTCAAGAACTTTTTGGCTGAAATATACGTTAATATTTGAAGACGGAATTCTCAAAATAACTTACGATGAGTCTTCACCAATAGCCAAAATTAAGATTTAAATTTTGTTGACTAGGTGTAAAATTTAACTAATTGACATTAGGATCAATATAGTCAAATAATTTCATTAAGAATATAGTTTTATCTCTGCTTTCTTTTCTTCGACACTCATACTTTTTTTGACAATGCCTCTATTCAAGTCAGAACTTCGTGGAGGCTGGATGGGCAGAACCTGAACGCTGATCTCTAAAACGGATCTAAAGATGTTTCAAGAAATTAAACAGTTCATGCATATCGCTGAGAAAAGAATTATTAGCTTGTAGGCCACACGGGGAAAACTCTATTTTGACCTTTACAATTTTTCAAAGTAAAAAAAAATATATAAATGCACATTAGGAAATACATTGGAGTAAAAAAGAAACATGGCATAGTCAGCTGTAGTCAGCTGTAGTGTAGTGCGAAGCAGGACGTTTTGGCGCCGCCGTTTTGGCGACGCCGTTTTGGCCCCCGCCGTTTTGGCGCGAAGGTCGTTTTGGCGCGAGCCGTTTTGGCGACGGGACGTTTTGGCGCGAAATACATTATGTACATTTACTGTATTATTTCTTTTAAAAGAATGAGTGTTTGTGTTAAGACATATTTTTCACGTACTAAATGTAAATGTGTGTTTGTTTTTCACATCATTTTCTTGAATAAACATTTTGGCTTGTGTATGTGTGCTTATTAAGAGGCACACTTTTTTTTTCAAAAAAGTTTTTAAAGATATTACTTTAAAATTAAAAACAAAAATCGCCTGAGAGAGGGGAGGGGTGGAGGAAAGAGTATATACAAGGAGTGAAATGTGAGCAGAAGAGGGGGGGGGGCGGGATAGGTGTAATGACCATTCCCAAGGAGGTGATCGCCAGACTCATGACGCCAACGACCAGTGCTCGGTGCTGGTCTTGTCTTCATTTGTTTAACTCTACCTGCGTCAATGCGAGATGTGTCACCCAAATCACCCCTACCCAATTTCTCAAAATATATCTATTAACGTTAGAGTTTGTACTGACCACATTCCGTGTCTTGATCTTTACTATGTGTGGAGTTATTGTCGTCATTCAGCGTAATAGAGCTTTAGATGTTAACATTGTTTTTGTTATATTAAAGTGTGACACTTAGCTAGTTCGTATATTACACTATTGTCAAATAAAAAAATCTTTTGGAAAGAAATCCAAAAATGTCATCCAGTGCGATTAGCAGAACTCACATATAGCATGTCATTACCATTCAGGAATCTGACTTATTATAGGCCTATATTCATGAAATAGGCAAAACCTTTATAATTAAAAAAAAAAAAACAATTCGCTGAACGGTGTTAGAATTCATACTATACATACAATATTATGGTAGAGTGAAATAAACATTGTTATAAAAGCTACGTGATTATTAAATTATCGTCAAATGATATCTCGCGCCAAAACGTCCCGTCGCCAAAACGGCTCGCGCCAAAACGTCCCGTCGCCAAAACGGCGGGGCCAAAACGGCATCGCCAAAACGGCGGCGCCAAAACTTCACGTACCGAGTGTAGTGATAACTGAGTTGTTTATTAAATGTAAAGTTGCTTAAAGTTTCAACGATAGATTCTCTAAAGCTTTGCTTGTATTTTTACGTGACCCTCATATAGATTACATCTAGGTTTTAGATCTAGAAATAGATCTAACTCTTATGAGATCTAAATCACAAGTCTAGATGTAGCTCTATATAGATGTCTATATAGTAATAATAATTTACTAATACATAATTACCGAGTTTGAGCTCAAATTGTATTTAATTAATTTTTTATTTGTTTATTCAATTTTAAGTTTTATAATAGATGTATTGTCTTTTTTTTTAAATTATTTTTTAATTAATTAAAAAAAAAAATGTTTTTCTTATTTATGACATTTTTAAATTTAAAATTTAATCTGTGTTTCTATTTACATTTCTATTTTAAAATCTCTTTAAGTTTCTTGAAGCTCGAAAGTGCAACACGAGAGGACAACAACAACAACAACAAAAAAATGGATTTGGTGACGTGCGGGGGAGATATAAAACAAAACGTAAAGAAAAAAGAAGGAAACTAAACAATGTCAAGGCCATTATTTTGAAGATCGATGTTGCCAACAAAGAAATTAGAATTACTTTGTGCACAGATATTATTGTGTGCTTTTGTTTTTAAATACACATTTAGCATCTCAATATTTTCATATCCATATACAACAGATACACTGGAAATTCCATTTGTTTTTTAAATTAGTCCCTAAAGATTTCAGCCATTCTATTCATTTCTGCTTTTAGCTTACACATCGTCTCTCTTCATGGGTTGCAATGTAAACAAAACTAACAAAAATAATAAAAATAAAATGGAAGTGGATGTGCTCACCGTGGGGTGTGAACTTCTGCAAACGCGTATTGAATAAAACAAACTGGAAGAAAAAAGAAATGAGTGGAATAATGTAGGATTGCCTGGTCGTGTGGACTGCACCCTGGACTGTCGATCGGTGGTCTCAATGGTTCCCGGGTTCGAAACCTGCCGCAATCCTCCATTGTCCTGGGGAAGGTTACTGGTAGGTAGTAACTATTTACAAACTCTAAACATGTCAAACATTTTACAAAACAAATGAAAAGCTCTCGCTCAATCTGATCCCTGATTTCAACCTAAAAATGTGCACAGCTGGCTACCAGAGTTCATATAACGTAATAATATTTTTTTCTCTATATTTTTCAATGACAAAAAAAAATTAAGAATATTTCGTTTACGCATTATTAGATTATAAAGTAGATATTGATTTTAAGAAAAATATGTATATTACATACTTATACAAATTACTTTTTATTACATTAATAAAGAAAAAAAAACTTCAAACCTGTTATATTGATCTGTCAATAATCAATCAGTCTGTTCAATATATCTGTCTATAATAAATCTATTCGTGTTCGATATATCTATAAGTAGGATAAATGTCACATTCATTTGGTAAGCCCACACATACATATATATATTTCTTTATTTGATACTGTCGTTATTCCGACTTCTTTGTATGTCTGACTGAGTAGTGAAAACCTCTGTGAGCACTTGAGCTCGAATCCCGACTTGAGCAGCGTGCGTGTTTGCTAAAGGCAGCACCGGGAACCATCTCCCATATACCCATCCCATCCCCCCCCACCCAACTGGTCCACAAAAGAGATTGGACCAGACCAAGAAAAAAAAAGCAACTTTTACTTTGTATCCAAAAAGAAAACGATATTTTAGACAATTTCTTTACATTCCTAAATGAATCGAAGGAACGTGTCTAATTGATAATTAGGCTTAATTGTCTTCTTGTTATTGTACTTGATCTTATCGCTGCTTAGTTGTCTATGAAGTCATTCCATGTATTAGCAAAGCTTTTCGTTGTTTTGTTTTTATATAATTCCGTAATAACAACCATGCGTTTAATAGCGAGGAGAGTCACTGATTTAGGCTACAACACAAAGTGATTAAGTTTACATTGATTACACAAAAATTGTCCTATTCACAGTTGGTCACACTGCTAATAACGAAAAAAAAAAGGATTTAAAAAAGTAGGATTAATTCTTTTCTTCAGGTTCTCTAAATATAATTACATAGGCCTACAAAGTACAAAGCTTTAGCCATTAAAAAAAAAAAAAACAGTTAGCACGAGTGGGGTTCGAACCCACGCGGAAATAATTCCATTGGATCTTAAGTCCAACGCCTTAACCACTCGGCCATCGTGCTTACAATACCTTCGTGGTCAAATAAAATGCCGTAAGCAGTGTAATAATTTGTTGAAAAAAAAATATACAACTGATAGTACTGAGTTTATTCGATAACAGTGTACTATTCTAATGTTATCAGCAGTTATGATACGTAGTAGATATAATGTACACTATTCACTATAAACATTCTTGCCCTTATGATTCACTGATCACTTATTCTTCCCCTTGCCGTGGTCGATACATTACGAAAATTTAACATGCTATTAGCCTACATTTCAGGTACATAGAACAACTAGGCCCTAAAATCCTAACCCTAAGCCAAGCCATATTCATTATTTCACGATCGAAAGCTCAGCGATGTTTTATTCGCAATTTCGATCCAATATGTTTTTTTAAAGCTGACAATTAAACGTTTAAAGTAAAAAATAATAATTCCATCCGCTTTAGTTGGCCTCTTTCAGCCGTAGAACGACTATTATGGTTCATCTCAAACACTTTTCATGTAACCGTGGAGCCCTATTTTGGAGAGACACTCCCGTCTCGTCCACATGTGTGTGGTGGCTTTCGCGTTGGTGGTAGAGGAGCTGGCAATTTTTCATATGACACGCTTTTCTTCCAGAGCTGAGGCCCATGTTTTTTCACTGTCCATAGCTTTCTTGGTCACCGTCTCTCTCCATCTAGTGCGTTCAAGGGCTATAATATGTCCTCCCAATTGTCAGTATCAATATTCGCTGTTTTGAGGTCCCGTTTTATTATATCCACGTATGGGAGTTGGGGGGGGGGGACCAGTTTTTCTTGAGCCAGGCGCGAGTTGCTGTATAGAATGACTTTCGGGATGCACATTGTCCTTTTTCCGCTTTAAGCTCTAAATATTGGTTTGGTCTAATAAAGAATTGTAACAGTAACTTACAAAATTTACAAAAGTTATCAACTATTCCTTCAGCTTTAGGTTAGGTTTAAACTTAAGTTTCTGTTACAAGGTGAAAACCTACAACCTCAAAATATCGCAACTCGTTTACTGTTCTACTACTGACAGTCTTAATTCTAGGTCAATCTCTTCTGTGTACCAAATGTTGGTTCTGTCTACCGCTCAGAGACTAACAACTGTAGGGACAGGAGAGTAATTTGTTAAGGCGGACCTATTCTCATAGAGTTAGTCTCAGAGTGACGTAATTTTGTGTGGCTGGGAGCCAGGCGTTGAGACACTCGATCAGCGGGACTTTTTTTGTGTGCAACTTTTGAAAGTAAATTGATTTTTCTCCCTTTCTCCCCCCGCTCTCTCTCTCTCTCTCTTTTTTCTCTCTATGTATATTTTTGTTCTCTTAATCTTACTCTTATTATATTTAAGTTTTTATATCTCGTATTCTCTCTCTCTCCCCTTTCTTTATCTTATTATATTTGTTTTCATCTCTTATTCTCTCTCATTCTCTTTTTCATTCTCTTATTCTTCTAGTGTTTTTATATCTCTTATTTCTACTCTTTCTCTCCACCCCTCCTGTTCTCTCTCTATCTTGCGCACTCTTTAAACTAAAGTCAACCGTTTTAGATAGCGAAGGGGAACATCGTCCACAGGATGATAAGATTAACAGGGAAGACCAAAGATAAGAGATGGCGGAGGAGAAGGTAGAGCCTACACAAAGTACTGAGAATGAGATGGCCAACAACATGTCAGCAAATCAATTGTCAAATACTGGACATTCGATCGAGCTCCCCGGAGGAATTCGGCAGAAATACAAGACTCAATTTAGGTTTCATTGATACCTCGGCACCGATACTTTCGTTACAGACTTCACGTTGCCAGAATCGAGTCTCTCTTCGTACAAGTATCATCCTGTTAACTGACGCCTGATGCATGTCTGCCTGGTCGTGTGGTATGGGATATGGACTGTCGCCTCGGAGATCCAGTGTTCGAGCCCTGCCCGCCGTTGTCCTCCACCTACCCAAGGGAGGGTACTAGGATGTCATTTCTGAAGGAACGTCCTAAACTTGGAGAACATATGAGGGAGCTAACTCTTCGTCTTCTTTCCAGTTTTTTTTTTTTTTTTTTTTTTTTGGGGGGGGGGACACCAGTGTAGACTATTTTATACTTTCACGTCTTCTTTCTCCGGCAAATCTGTCAACTAAGATCTCTTTACTACTAGATATCACGAAAAATCGGTTATGAAAAAACAACAACACTTAAACCACCATTTTTTGAAATTAATTTCATTTGTGTATAAGGATTATAAAATGTAGATGTGTCTAAAGATCCTAAAATGTAGATGTGTCTAAAGATTCTAAAATGTAGATGTGTATATCAGTCAAAGTAGTTTTCCGAACGTTTTCAATATTTTATTGTATGTTGGTAGTCTTATGGTTGTGTTAATATCTGCAATGACCTATTGGTTAGCTCATCGTGGGTCTTATAAACGGTTAATTTAAACTAGATTATTAAAGATAAATGTTTATATTTTGAAAAGTTAAGGAAAAAACATAAAACTTATTACATCTTCGCTAGCCAAAATACAAAATTAACTTCCACGGTTTATGTGGGCGTTAACACTCTCAGTTTGGATATACTATTACCTGAAGTCCTTTGATGAAAACTTACGCAACTGATTCGAGAAAAATCTAAATCTGTTTTGCTATAAAAAAAAAAAAATAAGACTGACGGTAGCACTGCAGAATATCACATTTTCTAAGCCCTACCGTTTTTTATTAGCGGCCCCCGTAATATAAAGTTGTTTAATCGGTAAAGAATGTTCCGGATTTGGTTTCGAAAAAGAAATCGACCTTTATTTCTTTTTACAAATCGTCGCCAAAAATGATCCGAATTTTATATGAAAAATCTAATAATGTTTGAAATCCCTCTTCTAATAAATAAAACAAATAATTTTCTCATTTACGAAAATTGGTTGTTCCGAATTTTTTATGAAAAATAGTTTAACTCTATTTATGTAAAATCGCACTTCTCTCTTACACTACATTTACCTTTCTAGCTAAAACGTTAGAAAATCTAATTATCGTTAATTATGCTCAAATTTTTAAGGAAAACAACTTCCTAACACCAAAGTATGGTTTGAAAAAATCTCCATAAGGCTATGGTACATCTAATTTTCATAACAGACCATCCCACAAATTTAATTAACGGTATTTGATTAATCTGGAACTCTTATTTTCTCTCACTATAAATATATAAACATCCGGAACAATCTATTATAGAAACTTAAAACTAATGCGATGTTTCGGAAGGGAACTTAAATTTTAATCAGATTTTCAATAGCTTTTTTTTTTTCTCGCTATTAACATGACGGTCAGACAGATTGACAGACAAAACAAAAAAAAAGCGTCTTTAATCCTTATATATATATAAATATCAAATGAAATGCTGAAAGAACAAACTCGGTGCACCAATGTCTATGATCCCTCGAGAAGCTGCTCGTATAAAAGACATTTTTTTAGTCTAACTAGGACGTGTGACGTAATGGAATTTTTTTCATTTGACGTCATATGGAGTTAATTCTTTAAATGAAATGCTAAAAGATCTCACTCGGTGCACCAATGTCTATGAACACTCGACAAGCTGCTCGTATAGATGATATTTTTAGTCTAACTAGGACGTGTGACGTGGTGGATTTTTTTCCTTTGACGTCATATGGAATAAATTATTTAAATGCTAAAACAACTCGGTATAGTAATGTTTATTAAACCTCGTAATGTGACTCGCATTTTAAAAAGACATAATAGCTAGATTTAGATCTAATCTAGATTTTTCTACACTAGATCTAGATTTTTTTTACACTAGAGCTAGATTTTTTTACACTAGATCTAGATTTTTTTTTACACTAGAGCTAGATTTTTAAAACTAGAGTTAGATTTAAGTTCTAATTAAAATCATTCTAGAATCTAGATCTAGAATTTTTTGGTCTAGTTTAGAATGTTTGTTGTTTTACATGTTTCGGATGTTCCTTCAGAGTTGTAGTCCAAACCTCCCGTAGGACGACGGGGGATAGGAGCGGGCAGGGTTTGAACCTGGGACCATCGATGAATCCAAACGACAGTCCAGCGAGCAAACCGCACTACCAGACAGCCATGATTTAGACTTGATCAAGTTCTATAATTTTAATTTCTAGGCTTAAAGTGTAGATTTTTATTTCTAAAGTCTAGATTGTCCATATGTCAATATTGCAATGTTATATAATACTAAAACTAATCTAGGCCTACTATTTAAATATTTCATATTGCAATTATTCTATTAATTGATTATCTAGGGTTTTTTTTTTAATATAAATCTTATCCAAATTACATCTACATTATCCCAAATATATATTTTAGATCTAGTTTGAGTGCTAAATTAGTAGTTTAATTTAGGTAGATCTACATCCTCATTCTAGTTCCATTTAAATGAAAATGCTCAATACCAAAAGATTATCTAAAATCGCTCTTCTGACATATTGCACATATCCGGTAGTTGTCATTCCGTAATAAGGTAATATAAGGCTATTAGTTTGTAACCAGTTTGTCATAAGATTAAGAGCAATGCCTGGTCGTGCGGTTAGCGCAAGGACTGTACTGTCTCGGTTTCATACCCTGCTCGATGCCATCCTCAGTCGACCAGCGAATATGCGGATCCGACAGGGATCCATCTCCCACGGGGGCCGCCACACAAACTCTCTTTGTAATCTTGTTTTTATTTCTTACTATGTCTACTCCAATATATTAATTGAAAGTGTTGGGAAGAAGTAGGTATCTTGGAGCAGTGGCGTCTCCTTGGGGGGGGGGAGGCGAAGGTGCGGTCCGCACCGGTCGAAACAATTTTGGGGGTGGCAACCAAGTTGGAAAAAATATATCTTGGCAAAAGCAGACACATCGGAAATGCTAATAATAAAATCTTAAGATATATCTTGGAGCAGTGGCGTCACTGGGGGGGGGTGCGAGGCTTGCGGTCCGCCCCGGTTGACACCATTTTGGGGGTGATAACCAAGTCGGAGAAATTATAACTTGGTAATAGCAGACACATGGGAAAAGATAATAAAATCTCTAGATGCCCAAATATGCCTTGACACATCTAGATGATAGTCTATGTGTAAATAATACAGCACAACGTTATACCATTTAAAGTATAACAAAGGAAACCTGTTTATATGATGTTAAGTCTGTTTATAAATTTAATTAAATATTGTTGTAAAACTTGCAATAACATTTGAATAAATGTAATAAACATTGGGATTTTACATTTAAGTACAAATCAATAAAAGTAGGTAATCAGCTAACTGTATTGGTTTAGTAAAAAAAACAAAGAAAAAAACTAGCAATAGTGTTTATTGGAACATATTTCAAGGAAATTGATGGGGAGGGGTGACACCCTGAACTACCGCACTAGGTGCCACCGACACTGTATCGGGAAGTTTCCATGCTGATATTAGTTGATCACTTAACGCTACTCAACTTATTCCAGAAGAGTTAGAAGAGTCTTATCAAAGACGGCGTGTTGCACTGTTTGCTTTTATGTGAAAAATAACGCCAAATTTTCTAAATTTCTTTAAACGATCAAAACAAGACTATAGTCTGAATATATTCCTCGTCCATTGGTGAATTTGATGGGGGCCGCCTCACTTTGTAATCTTGTTAATAGAATATTAGCAGTATAGTGCATTATAGATACCTCAGAATGTTCATTTTTCAGTTTCAAATACCAGAAATAATGCTCGGCTCCGACCACTGTTTCTCCACTGACTCCAGGAATAACTTTTCTAGGGTACAAAAAAACGTCCGAAAGAATGAAAGGTTCGAATGTACTGAAGATTAATTACACACACACACACAACACACACACACATATATATATATATATATATATATATATATATATATATATATATATATATATATATATATATATATATATATATATTCATCCCCACAAAATCGTCTCCGAAATAAAATAAAATCCTGGTTACGCCCCTGCAGTATACAATGGAGTTGATGGAAAGAGAGATAAAAGTATTGCACGATGGCCTAAACAGCAATCAATTATTTCATTAAGACATGCAATGCGTTAGCACTAGTGTTTCTATTGAAATAACAAAGTTCTGTTGTTTGTACTTCAAATTTCCTTTGTTCCAAGTGCATTAAGTGGCTATTTGATATCTCTCTCTCTCTCTCTCTCTCTCTCTCTCTCTCTCTTTCTCACTCTCATCAGCCACCTCTTACCTATTTCCTTTTTCTTTCCCCGCCTCTCTCTCTCTCTCTCTCTCGCTCTCATCTTTCTCCTTTCAATATCCTTTCTCCTCCCCCTTCTCTCTCTCCTCACTCCCTCTCTCTTTCTCTCACTTTCATTCTTTGTCTCTCTACTTCTTCTCTTTCAGGCTTCCTACAGACATTTCTCTTGAATACTTGATTTACTGAAGGAACTTTTGACAGACAATAACAAAGAAACAATTGGTCGAGCTATCAACTCTGAGCAATTATGTTTCATTTCATAAGTAGTGTTATAACTCTGCCATGCGCATCGCCATCCAGACTAGTGCAGAAGGTGCGCACTTCTAGAACTAGGAAGGTTGTTTACATCAAGAAGAAGAACGATTTCAGCCCAAGTGGAGAGCCGAACTACAGTGCCGAGATGAAGATGCTGTGTTCAAGGCAGATGTCCTATGTGTTTGTCATGTCGTGTAAATAAACATCTATGTCTCGTTGAGTCGTCTCCCTGAAGTTATTACAGTATATATATATATATATATATATATATATATATATATATATATATATATATATATATATATATATATATATATATATATATATATATATAGTGAAAAAAAATGAGGCTCAGTAATTAGGATTGAATGTATTTAAAATGGCATAATCGATGAATATTTAAAAAAAAACACAGTTTATCTTTAAATATCTTTCATTCACAGCATCAAATATTTTGTTTCTCTTAGTGGGACCAAGGTTTCAACATCTTCAGAAACTTACCTAATACCCATAGGGCCTGAGGATGAAAGGACTTAGATCATCCTGCTGGTCAAACGATCTCATGCTCTTCTGTGGCTATGCGTGGACTATTAAAGTGTTGAACAGAATCCTTGGTGTAGCTTTAGTATTACCAGTGCGCGTTGGACTGTAAGGGTTAAACCATTTAATCACCACAAATCGATACTTCCACGGAAAAAAAACCCAGCTCTAAAAGCATGTCCTTCTGATGACATTTTTTTTTTTGTTGCTGTTTTTCCGGTTGTTGCTTTTAGCTTTGTTTTCCATGACCGTGCTTTGTTGTGACTTATCTCAAGTTTCTTTGTCCTCGAGTATCATATCTCGTCTGTCAAGCAGAAGTGAAGATCTTATCTCTTTAAATACACTCACTAACACAAAATGTTACTTCAGATTAAATTGTCTGATGATTTCTGGCTGACGTGGGAGGATCTCTTTATAAATAAAATATTTATGTCTGTTCCAGTTTTATGAAGCTGCTTGTTATTGTTATTTGTTGTTTGTGAGTTGTTTTGGTTTGATAACTATTGCAGGGCTGGCCTTAGGTAGTTGGAGGCCCTAGGCGAAGTGAATATCGAGGTCCGAGGTGGTCAGTATGGAGGCATTAGGCGAAGTGAATATCGAGGCCCTAGGTGGTCAGTATGGAGACCTTAGGCAAAGCGAATACCGAGGCATTAGGCGAAGTGAATATGGTGGCCTCAAATGAAATCGAAAGCAAAAAATTAAAACCGAAAAATAAGCAATGAATTACAAACCGCCCTTATTCTATATCTAAATCACAAAGATAAAGGCGCATTCCCCGTTCCATATGCTTGGACAAATTTGAACAAAAGCTCCTTCTTCCCTAGCGCTATTAGAGCATGGAATGGGTTGCCTGAGCTAGCCAGGAAAACCAATGACTTGGCGGAGTTTAGGTCATTGGTTAATATGCCTGATTAAATGCATGACGCGTAGGACGTAATCATCTTCTTTTTTGAAGTAACGTCTGTATCATATAAGACAAGATACGAAATCAACAAATAAATTAAATTCATATAGGCCTAAAGCACAAATGTGCTTTATGGACGATTCATAATCACCAAGCTAGAAATAAGTATTAATGGTATTCTAACATATGTAGTCTGACAAGTAGATTGAAACATTCTCAAATAATTTTTGAATCATAGTAGATACTTAAAGCTAGGCTAGTAGACATAGAGCCATAGAGTTCTGCTATGTTTGAGATTTGGTCCAACTAGAGCTAGGCCAGTAGACAGAGAGGCATAGAGTTCTGCTATGTTTGAGATTTGGTCCAACTAGAGCTAGGCCAGTAGACAGAGAGTCATAGAGTTCTGCTATGTTTGAGATTTGGTCCAACTAGAGCTAGGCCAGTAGACAGAGAGGCATAGAGTTCTGCTATGTTTGAGATTTGGTCCAACTAGAGCTAGGCTAGTAGACAGAGAGGCATAGAGTTCTGCTATGTTTGAGATTTGGTCCAACTAGAGCTAGGCCAGTAGACAGAGAGTCATAGAGTTCTGCTATGTTTGAGATTTGGTCCAACTAGAGCTAGGCTAGTAGACAGAGAGGCATAGAGTTCTGCTATGTTTGAGATTTGGTCCAACTAGAGCTAGGCCAGTAGACATAGAGTCATAGAGTTCTGCTATGTTTGAGATTTGGTCCAACTAGAGCTAGGCTAGTAGACAGAGAGGCATAGAGTTCTGCTATGTTTGAGATTTGGTCCAACTAGAGCTAGGCTAGTAGACATAGAGCCATAGAGTTCTGCTATGTTTGAGATTTGGTCCAACTAGAGCTAGGCTAGTAGACATAGAGTCATAGAGTTCTGCTATGTTTGAGATTTGGTCCAACTAGAGCTAGGCTAGTAGACATAGAGGCATAGAGTTCTGCTATGTTTGAGATTTGGTCCAACTAGAGCTAGGCTAGTAGACAGAGAGGCATAGAGTTCTGCTATGTTTGAGATTTGGTCCAATTAGAACTAGGCTAGTAGACAGAGAGGCATAGAGTTCTGCTATGTTTGAGATTTGGTCCAACTAGAGCTAGGCTAGTAGACAGAGAGGCATAGAGTTCTGCTATGTTTGAGATTTGGTCCAACTAGAGCTAGGCCAGTAGACATAGAGTCATAGAGTTCTGCTATGTTTGAGATTTGGTCCAACTAGAGCTAGGCTAGTAGACAGAGAGGCATAGAGTTCTGCTATCTTTCAAAATTGATCCATATTTCGCATTATTTTTTTTTCTAAAAAAAAATAAAAATGTTTGAGTCTTGTGCGACGTCCCCACCAATCGGACGCCCTAGACGGCTGCCTAGTTTGCCTATGCCTAAACTGCTATAGGCGGTTCTGACTAGTGCCATTTTTAATGAGACCAATAGACATGTACGATTGTTGTGGACGGACATTGACTTGTAGCACCAAACTGCTGGTAGACCACCAAACCACTGTATGCGTATTAGATCATAACTCATAAAACTTGAATAAATTATTTTTTGAACAAAACTAAATAGAACTTTGATTACAATACAAACAAATTGAACTTGAGATAAAATGAAATCAATTTAGTAGAAATATACATAATATAAAATATTATTCTGAACAAAGTCAAACTCGCCACAATAACACATCCTTTCAGACTGGCGTTCTCTACCTAAGACCGCTGACGACACTGCCACTTATCTTGCATCATGGGCGGAGGGGATCGGAATTTAGTGACTGATTTTTTGCTTTGCTTTTGTTTATTTTAGGTGAGATTTTAATACTAAACCATCACTTGCCCCAACACAACCAAAGGGGTTTTGAATTTAAAACCCCCTACCAGGGGGTTTGAGTTTAAAACCCCCTACCAGTGGTTTTGAGTTTTAAACCCCCTACCTGGGGTTTTTGTTATAAAACAAAAAAAAATGCAAACGAAAATCCCCTATATCCAAGAGCACAGTTAAGGAAGATTTTGATTTTAAAACCCCCTCTTCAATATAAAAAAAAGCTAATTACGCACTCAAAATGTTATGAGCGTAGCTAAATGGGTTTTGACTCAGTTTTGAGTTTAAACCCCACTTCAGCTGGGTTTGAAGGTAAAAAAAAATACCTCTTTAATAATAAAAACAAAGCTAATTATACACTCAAAATGTTATGAGTGTAGTCAAAGGGGTTTTGAGTTTAAACTCCCCCTCCAGTGGAGTTTGAAGCTAAAAAGTACCTCTTCAATATAAATAAAAGCAAATTACTCACTCTAAAATCTATGAGCGTAGCAAATCCAATCGGAGGTTTGGAGTTTAAACCCCTCTTCTACAGATGGCTTTTTTTTTTAAGTTTCAAACCGCTCCAGATGGTTATGAGTTTAAGATCCCCCTAAAGAGCATTTTGACGATAAAACTTCTCTTTTCGATATAAAATCTAAAGCAAACAACAGTCACTTAATTCCAAGAGCGTATTCAAGATAGGTTACACATTTTATCAGTGGCAGGGCTCCATTAATAAACTGCATTGAATATTCATCTGCCGAAATTGAAAAACACTAAATGAGGCTCAACAAAGATGGCTAAGACAGATTTTAGGAGTCAGTTATAGAGATCGAGTCTAAATCAAGGAAATCCTATGCCGAACTGGGAGTCGACCCCTTAGTAAGATTGTGAGAGAGCGACGCATGAGGTTTGCGGGACATGTTCTCCGACAAAATGAATTACGCATAAGAAGAATTGTAATGATATCCTAGTACTACTTGACGCCACTCATTCATGGAGGTCCTCAAGGCAGGTGGGAAGAGGCTTCCGACATTACCTGTGACAGATTTTTATGGAAACAGCTTGACGTCAAATGCTTCGAACAGCGCGGGAGGGTCTAAGTCAGTAAGAATAGCACATTAGGTTTTTGAAATAGAACTTTTTAATAGCAGGAAAATGCACTGTAGATACCTCAGAATATGCATTTTGTTGGCTTTCAATATCAGAAATAGTGCTTGGCGCTCCCCCAGACCCCATTGCTAATTATGGCAGGGAATCTACAATTTTTCCACTAACTCATGCAAGAACCTATTCTAGGGCACAATAAACGTCTTCCAAAAGAATGAAAGGTCAGAATGTAATAAAGATTATGTTTACACACACACACATAAATACATATGAAAAAAAATTCGCGAGGGGGGGGGATCCACCCCCTACCCCCCCCCCCCCCCAGAAAAAAATCCTGGCTACGCCCATGTCTTGCATTAATCACAACCAATCGCTAACATCTTCCCAACGTCACCGTAGAAACACACACAACCTCCATAACACCAATTCGACTTGTACATTCTTTTTTTTTCTTACTCTAGACAACGTCTGATATTCTCAGGCTGAATCTCTGATATGAGAAGTAACATGGAGTAGGTGAAGAGTATCAATGCAAGGCCAATGTCAAGAATGGTCAAACTTCTCGCGTGCCATATCTGGCCAGTACTTAATGGTCCCTCAAAACTTGTGCTCACTTTAAGAAGTCACAGATTCATTTGGTTGGGCATCAATGAACATAAATGTTCAGCAGATATATTATATAAAGCAAGTTACATGTACGGAAAACTGTTCAAGGCATTTGGCATGTGATACGTTATTGCTTTCTCCTTCTCTCTCTATCTATCTATCTATCTATCTATCTATCTATCTATCTATCTATCTATCTATCTATCTATCTATCTATCTATCTATCTATCTATCTATCTATCTATCTATCTATCTATCTATCATATGTATGTATGTGTGTATTTCTGTGTTTATATGTGAGTCTGTGTTAGTACATTTGTTAGAAGACTACATACAGAGTAAGAATTTGTTTAATTGCTACGAAAGAATTACTTCTTTTTATTTTTAGATGCATAACTTTGACAATATGTACCGAACCCAGTAACTAGTCTAGACTACTGTCTTTTAATGTTACCATATCTGGATCTATAAACTAGAATTGTATATAATGTGAGTAGATGTCTACTAGATGTATGCAGGATTTTTTTTTCCGAAGAGGTTGGGGTGGGGATTGAGACAGGGTTAAAATGTTCCATTTCTTTATCATTCATTAGCTATTAAAAGCAACGTAATCGATTTTATATAGCGTCACTTTATGAAGGAGGAAATGCCTTTAAAAAAACACGCTTTTATGTTACTTGTTTCAAATGTAGCTGGCAATATTGACATTCAATTCACCGTCTTCGACATTGGTTAGTTAGAGTGAATATCTCCAGTGAAGTGTGAAACTTTCTCTTATTTTTTAAAATCATTAAGTAATTAATGAAACGAAGAAAATGTTTCCCATTGAAGTTTGCTTCAAATCAGTTCTGTTTGTTTGTTTGTTTGTTTGTTTGCTTGTTTTTCCTTAATGACGTAAAAAAATTTAATGATTTAAAACTATTGTTAAATAAACACTATTTTGTTTTGTTGCTGTTTAAGAATGAAACCTTTAAAAAGATGGAGCGTAAGAAAAGAAAAAGAAATGATATTTTAAAGACAAAGAAATGAAAATGGGAAATGACATGGTGGAAGGAATGAAGGGAAGAAAGAAAAAAACTACGAGTCAAAGAAAGAAAACAAATAAAATAAAGAAAAAGAAATGAAAAGGAAAGGACACAGAGAGAGAGAGAGAGAGAGAAAGAAAGAGAGAGAGAGAGAGGGAGCTGTACAGACAAATATAAAATTACAGCGCACGTCGTCTGACAAAAACAAGCTTGTCTGTGATTGGTTAAAGAGTAATTTGTTTGATTTCCTATTTCTGACCAACAATTTAGATTTCTTTCTTAACCAGAGACTTGGAAAAAACATTTTCTCCCTGACGACAAGTACAACAAGCTGAACTCAACAGACATTATTCTCACGTCCATGTCTAGTACAGTAAAACATGGTCCTACAATTGTGTATTAATAGAAGATGCTCACTACACCACCGGTTTGTATCCTATACTAACTTGCAGGCACACAGAGAACACAATGTTGAAAGATTTCCAACTGCAGTTATGTTGCTTCTGTTTTTTTGTTTGTTTTTGTTTGCTAGCGCCTATTATAATTCGGTTGTGCTCGACAATGTGAGAGGGTGGGGGGGGGGGCTAAAATTAAAAAGGAACATGAAATCATGCAACTAGTCAATCGATGCAGAATAATGGATTGCATACGCGAGAGGAGGTAACATTCTAGCAGACTTGGTTTAAGTGAAATCAAAGTGGAACTGGAATAAATAAAACTAAAATGTAGGAAAGATTATCTTATTGTTTAGTCTGTTGGACACAGTCTTGTCTTCTGATAATCTTTGTGGACAGGTCTTGTCTTTTCACGGTTTGACAGACTGATGGTGGACTTATTTTGTCTATTTGACTGAGTTTTAGAGGACTCGTCTGTTTGAGAGTGATAGTGGACTTTTCTATATGACAGAATGATATTGGACTGGTCTCGTCTGTTTGGCAGTGATAGTGGACTCGTCTATTTGATAGAATGTTACCGAATTAGTCTATATAGCAGAATGATAGTGGACTGTCTATTTGATAGAATGATAGTGGACTGTCTATTTGATAGAATGATAGTGGACTGTCTATTTGATAGAATGATACCGAATTAGTCTATATAGCAGAATGATAGTGGACTGTCTATTTGATAGAATGATACCGAATTAGTCTATATAGCAGAATGATAGTGGACTGTCTATTTGATAGAATGATAGTGGACTGTCTATTTGATAGAATGATACCGAATTAGTCTATATAGCAGAATGATAGTGGACTGTCTATTTGATAGAATGATACCGAATTAGTCTATATAGCAGAATGATAGTGGACTGTCTATTTGATAGAATGATAGTGGACTGTCTATTTGATAGAATGATACCGAATTAGTCTATATAGCAGAATGATAGTGGACTGTCTATTTGATAGAATGATACCGAATTAGTCTATATAGCAGAATGATAGTGGACTGTCTATTTGATAGAATGATAGTGGACTGTCTATTTGATAGAATGATAGTGGACTGTCTATTTGATAGATTGATAGTGGACTGTCTATTTGACAGAATGATAGTGGACTGTCTATTTGATAGAATGATAGTGGACTGTCTATTTGACAGAATGATAGTGGACTGTCTATTTGATACAATGATAGTGGACTGTCTATTTGATAGATTGATAGTGGACTGTCTATTTGATAGATTGATAGTGGACTGTCTATTTGATAGATTGATAGTGGACTGTCTATTTGATAGAATGATAGTGGACTCATGTGCTTGACAGTGATAGTGGATGTGTCTATATAAAAGAATGATAGTGGACTGTCTATTTGATAGAATGATAGTGGACTGTCTATTTGATAGATTGATAGTGGACTGTCTATTTGATAGATTGATAGTGGACTGTCTATTTGATACAATGATAGTGGACTGTCTATTTGATACAATGATAGTGGGCTGTCTATTTGATAGATTGATAGTGGACTGTCTATTTGATACAATGATAGTGGACTGTCTATTTGATACAATGATAGTGGGCTGTCTATTTGATAGAATGATAGTGGACTGTCTATTTGATAGAATAATAGTGGACTGTCTATTTGATAGAATGATAGTGGACTGTCTATTTGATAGATTGATAGTGGACTGTCTATTTGATAGATTGATAGTGGACTGTCTATTTGATACAATGATAGTGGACTGTCTATTTGATACAATGATAGTGGGCTGTCTATTTGATAGATTGATAGTGGACTGTCTATTTGATAGATTGATAGTGGACTGTCTATTTGATAGATTGATAGTGGACTGTCTATTTGATAGAATGATAGTGGACTGTCTATTTGATACAATGATAGTGGACTGTCTATTTGATAGATTGATAGTGGACTGTCTGTTTGATAGATTGATAGTGGACTGTCTATTTGATAGATTGATAGTGGACTGTCTATTTGATAGAATGATAGTGGACTCATGTGCTTGACAGTGATAGTGGATGTGTCTATATAAAAGAATGATAGTGGACTGATATTGTCTTTTTGACAGAGTGATAGTGGACATTGCAATATCTGTATGAAAAAAAGTTGATTCAATGAAACCTACTCAACATTTTCTAATTAAAGCTAATTATTCCAATCCTATTAAAATTCAATATCTTCCTTGTATGATCCAAAATCCAACAAATCAACAATCAAACAAATAAACAAACTAGAAGACGTCACGAGTTGCTGATATTTGAATTGCCATTCTCTCCTGAGCTATTTCTGGGCACAATTAGCTTTAAGAACTACATTCAACAATTTCTTTCATATAATGGACATATGTTGTTTTTTTTCCTCAATTTTTTGTGGGCTATTTTGCAAATAAATAAAAAAAAAAAAAAACATGAATCTCGCTTATATAACTATATTATATAATGTGTACACGAGTCCAGTCGATTTAATTAATAAAATTATAATCTAGACAATTTAGAACAAAATTTTATAAATCAACAAATCAGACTATTAATTTTACAGAATTGATATAGATCAATAACCAGATGTTTTTACGCACTATAGATAGAGTGGATTAGCTACTTTCGGTAGAAAAAAAAGACAAAATTTCATTACAATTACAAACAATAGCATGTATTATTTAACTAGTATAATCTAAGTGACACATATCTGGGAAGACGATGACTTTTACTTAGACTATATGGTGTTCTGTGACATTGACATGAAGATAAGATAAGATAAGATAAGACAATTTTATTGATCCAATCAAATGCAAATTCAGTTTGACTACAATTGACAAACTCAGCGTAACTACTTTACAAAAACAATATGGATGAAAAATTCGAACAACATTCACTCACGAAACACATACACATTCACAGCCAGCGCTTTATGTGTTTGACTTATATGTACTTCTCGATGACGACAGATGATCTTGTAACACTCTGACCGATAGTGGGATAAAGAAGTTTTTAAATCTTTCTGTTTTAGTCCTAATGGAAAGGAGACGACCACTTCGTTCAGATCTCATGTAACAGTGTTTTAATGGGTGCAGGTTGTCTTTAAGAATCGTGAGTGTTTTGGAAATGCATCTTTCTTGAAAAAGCTCTTCATGAGATGGTAGCTGTATTTGAGTGATATACGATGCTTTTTTAATTAGTCTATTTAGTCTAAGTCTTTGTGAGAGTGAAGTATTACCATACCAGCAGGTGATGGCAAAGTTGATTAGACTGCTGATAGTTGCTGTGTAGATGCAGGAAATAGGTGTTTTGTTCCTACCAGCTAAGAAAAAAAATCTCTATCTTTCCCCCTCTTTAGTCTTGACATATTTTATAGAAAATTATATTCTAGCGGACTATCCGTTTAATTATTGAAATGAAGATTTGAAAATTAGGGTTAGGTTAACTAAATTGTAAGTTTGGATTTTATTTGAGTACTCTGAATATTGTTTTGTTAATTCAATGTATATAGTACATGTATATGTGTCATTGTTTTCAAATCATTTGTTTGTGTCTGTTTATGCTTCAACTCGAGTTTATTCAATTAAATAATTCCAGTTCTCATTTGGAGTCGAATTAGTCGCGACATATTGTTTTCACCACTGGTTTACCTGTTTTCAGAACAAGTTTCAAGTCTCACCGCTAGCTCGTTAGAACCTCTTGTTTTCATCAATAGTTTTAGCTCCTCTTGTTTTCATCAATAGTTTTAGCTCCTCTTGTTTTCATCAATAGTTTTAGCTCCTCTTGTTTTCATCAATAGTTTTAGCTCCTCTTGTTTTCACCACTAGTTTTTAGCACGCCCTTGTTTTCAGAACAAGTTACATTGTACCTACGTAGGCTGTTTTCCCTTTGCCTATGAATATGAATACTAACCCTATGTATTCCATGACACTTCGTGCCAACTATTTCCCCTTTTTTCAATGTTGCAGTAGTGATGACTGGGCCTGCTTCTTTCGTTGACACGCTGGAATGCTAATTAAATCTAATATAGTGGGGCTTTTTTTTTCACAATTTATATAACAGCATCATTGAGTTCAGATGAAATTTTCTTTAAAAAAAAAGGTAATTTTAATGTTTATCAGAAGATGCTTGTGCCTATAGGTTAATTAGGGTCTAAAACACATTGCACCACTTGATCGATGATCTGATGTTAGCTTACACAGCACATGTCGGCGAGGTAACTTCGCCCAGGGCCAAAATAATCCGGCTTAGCCAATGTTTGCGCGCCAAATGGCCAAAAAGTTATAATAAATAGTTTTTGTTTGAGGAAAGGGGAATAAAGGGAGGCTACTTAAATTGTTCACATCCTTCTGGTTTGTATTTGTCTTTTGTCGATTGGAACTAAGTCAGCTGTTTTATTTATTTCTTTCCCCCCCCCCTTCCAATACCTCGCAATTTCTTCCAGTGGAACTTAGCTTCTACGGCTGTAGGCCCTATTATCCAGTGTGGTCAAAAGTTCCAAAGTCCTGATAGCACTGGGTCACGTGGGGTATGGCGCACGGAATTTAGTTTAGGCAAAAGCAATATATCAGATTTCATTATCCAAGATCAGAGGACGTGGTGGCTGAGTGGTCAAGCGCTTTCGGTTCGAAACTTAGAATCCTGGTGAAGACTGGATTCAGAAATTCGAGGTATTTAGAGCTTCTCTGAATGTAATGGTTTCTTGACATTAGTTGGGGAAGAGTAAAGGCAATTGGTCTTCAATGACTTGCAACATGCTTTTTTGAGGCATCAGAAACGAGTTCAAACAGCACATTGATGGCTCTTGACTCATGAACCTTTTATTTCTTACTGCTAACAACTAAACATTCTGGAAAAAATCTACTAGGGACAACATTTTTACTTCATTAACAAGTATGGGCATCAATCGATATTTCACCTTTTTACCTCCCTCTGTTTTCCTTCACTTCTGCCCGAATATAACACGGTATGAGTGTGTCTATTACAGTGATGCCCAACCTAGTTCAACCCGTGGGCCGTTTTAATGTTCAACACTCGTCTCGCGGGCCACATGACCAAAAGCTACAAAACAGAAACGATATTGTTCTGAAACTATTTTGGTAGAAACTGTGGATTTAGTACCTTATTAATAGGTTATTTAACAAATTATTTTTTTACGGGTCAAAAAAAAAGCTTAATTTCTCTACTTCAGAGTTTGAATTGTTTCACATCTGCTGCACCGAATGCTAAAACAGATCGTTGCCGATCATTGTTTGGGAGAAAAAAACAATCATACTGCGGTACTTCCGAGAATTTTTTTTTCTTTTAAAACAACTGATCATCATCTGATGTTTCTAAGAAGCGTGTGTGTCCAAGGTCTACACTGGGCATTGCTGGCTATTTAAATGAAGAAGGCTAAAGAAAGAAAACGTTTCCGCCAAAAGTAACCAGAAGCACTAGAATTCAAGGGCCAAAATGTGTTCTGGTGGGAAAGGAAAAGTTATTCCATTAGAGGATGCAAAAGAAAATGGACAGGGGAGGGAGCAGACCGAAAGTTTCACTGAAATCAAAATGAAAACAATTCAGGGCAAAACAAAAAGTACAGTTTGTAAGCTGGCGTTTCAAAATTTAAAAAAAAATGTGGCTGGGGGTGGGGGTAGGGTGCTATAATACGAACCGTTCCGATGAAGAATAAAAAGAAATGGTGTGGGGGGGGGAGAGTTGTTTCGGTAAAACTCTACCGACAACTTTCATTCGTTTGGTTTCCTAGACTGCACGAAACATTGTGTTCTAATTGTTCTTTTATATAGCGATACACCAGGTACACAAACAAATGGTTACAGGTGGGGGGGGGGGTATAGAGCTTGACCTTCTAAGAGAAAAAACCAAAAAAAAAAGAGAATGTAGCGCCATTACATTGAAGGATGCAAAACGTAGCGCAGCACGGCTAGTAGTTTCATAAATAAACACTCATGACCAGTATGACATGTTTGATCCAATGTTTTCTTTGCCTTATTCCCAGGGTACATGAGTCAGATGCACACGCCAGATACCGAGGTCATCGTAGCTCATAGTAGCCACCATCACAGCAAGCCATTCTCTCACGTGCAGAACTTAATGCCTTGTGAGGAGCAAGTACAATTTGTTTCCTTTTTTAAGTACATACTCGTCGCTAGCTCCGCCCACATCCGGTATCTCAATTGTAATGACAAAAAACAAACTGCTTCACGTCCTATACAGAGTTTAAAGTGAGAAGGAGGGGAGGGGGAGTATGGTCTAGATGTTCGTGAAGAAACATTTAGGGGAAATTGAACACAAAAAAAATTAGTATGACAATAAAAAGAAGGCAGTATGGACACTAAACTCTTGTAAGATAATTTACGTATCACTATTAGTCTTGACTCATGTCACAAGCTTTTGAAGTTGTAGGACTTAAAGGGTTTACATATTTGGTGTATTTTACTATCGACGTACTTTTTATATAACCAACTGGCACTTATTGCGTTTGAGTTGCTTCCAAGGCATGTTGTATGATAAATGTCAATATTACGATCTAATTAATAGTACTAGTTGTTATTGTGAAACAAAAATAAGAAGGGCCTTGCAAGCATCCATTAAATTGGGTCTCGCAATTCGTAAGGCCGGCCGCGAGGCCAACATATCTTTTCAAAATTTCCACTGTCAATTTAGATATTGAAAATGAACGTTTATGAAACAATTATAAAGATAGAGCAATTTCCCCCTTCCAAGTACTACCACCGTGCTGTGCTTTCAGATTTATTAGTTCCCTTTAAAAACTGCATATTCTCATGTCCTATCTTTGTCATAATAACGCCTTGGTCGCGTCTTCTGCTATCCATCAATTTACAGAAAACATATTAGGATCCAAGTTGTTCATAATTCAATGCATAATTCAATGCATGCAATCCTTGCATGCACGCACGAATTTATCTCCATACAAAACATATAATAATAACACGCCAAAGATCTCGTAATATACATATATTTATGGGTAGTGTATTCTTAAATAGAATTTAATCCCAATTTTATTTTTTTTTTTTGCTAAAAAAGTTTAGATTTAGTCTTACACAATTTATCGCCTATAAAATTTGGTTTTATTTTTTTCAAATTATTTTTTGTCCACATCTGGATACAAACCTACGTAAAAAAAACGTGTTCAACCAACGTTTAGGGTGAAAAAAAAAGGGGGGAGGAGAGGGCTGGGCGTTTTGCCCAATATTCCGAAGTTGCTTACAGTAACCGAATTACTTTAAAATTAAGATTCAAACCTCAAACCTCAGGGAACGCAGGTCCCTGTCCCCCACACACTTTGTAGCAATGACCTTAGTGTTGATGGTGTAGTTTGAAATGAAAACTCGTGAGATCTCATCGTGCCATCCTAATTATCTATGTACTAATCACAAGACTAAAAACATTACGTTAGCTACACGAAGTAACTTTCTACGCCTTGGCTCAATTTGTGGACACTTGTTGAGAAATCGTTGAGAAAGTTGTATAGATTTAGAACAGTATTTTGATGCTAATCTAAGTCAAATTTGCATAGCTTACCCGATATCACTTCTTTGACCGGACGGCTATTTATTTATTTTTTTTTGTTTTTTTTTTTTTGTTTTTTATTTAAGCAAAGAGACCGAGAACTGTAGAGACTTTCTGAGCATTGGATCTAAGATTTTCATTCTGTATTTATAAGTTATGCCCCATTATAGTTCCTCTTACTAGCTTGCAACTCTTTATGGGTACAGGATGGGTGAACATGGATTTCGAAAATGGCTCTAACGATTGTCCTTGAAATTTGACAGTTTATATATATCTTTGAGGCAATGAAAACTCTGGTTCAACAGTTAGAAATTTTGATTTTTTTTAAAAATTAAATTTGGTCTATTTCACGCACGCTTCGCCTCAAATGTTTCTTTGTATTCAGTAATGAGTTAAATAACTAAATATAGACTTTGATGTACATTTTGATCACCGACTTATGTAGAAGTCATTAACTGGACTGTAATTAGTTTGCAACAATATACATATGTATATAATGCTTGTATACAGTTTTTCAATACACAATATAAATACGCTACCTCTAACTAGATCTAGTATTTTAGTCTAGACTACGGACTTTTAATATTTCGAAGTTTGGGTTTACATCAAATATATACAAATCATAATATTTGGTGATCTAACTAGGATACAGTATTCTATTCTTACAAGCACCTAAGGGCTAAAAGGAACCTGTATAAGAAATCTCTTTACTTGTTTAATAAATCACTTGTTACCTATGTTTATTTTACAACTATAATGTCGATAGAAAGTGCATTTAATAAATCCTAATGCTTTGTTTTATGTTTTTCATGAATATTAGAATTTCACTAGGGATGTTCATGTTGAATTGCTTGTTTTGTTGTTTTTATGAAACAATTATTTCTTTCTTTCTTGTTCAGCGGTCATCACATCTGACCACTCATCCATGTCCAGGATTATCCAGCAAGAGGAAGAAGAGGTGAACAAGATTGTGGCCCAGATTAAAGGGAAGCTGACCCAAGCAGGGGTACGTTGTGGATGTACACATTAGATGTGGTGGCGGCCATATTGAATCGAATACAATTGTGTCGTTTCAACTCCCATTTCTTTATGTCAGTGCAGCCTAACGTTTTCGTGAGCCATTTACATTTTCCAACACGCGTCTCACTGGTCTCATCAGACAAAAAGTTCCAAGAGATATCCTCGGCGGCTTCAGCATATCTCGAAGGCAAGTTTCGGAGGGCCGGAAAGCACCACTTCTTTGTCCGGATATGACCCGCGGGCCATAGGTTTGGTACCACTGCTTTATTTGTAAATCTGAATAAATGGTTAGATGCTGCGGTCTTGATGCCACGTGGCATTCGCACATCTGGATACCATCTTGCACCCACTCCACGTAGGCTAGTTTTGTTTTTTTCTTAATTACTGTATGTAAACTATCAAAATGATGTTCTGTTTCAAAGTGTTTTTAGTGTTTCTGAAGTGTTAGCTGCGGGTATATGTTCTGAGGCAGAAGATTGTCAGAGGAATTAAAACCCATATAGCTTACTTCAAGGTTCTCAACATTTGCTTTAAAGCCACATTAAACGAACAAAATCAAGTTGCATTCACGTCCTCGTTAGTCAGGTGGAGGCCTGGGGTACCAAGGTAAGACCACCCTGTTGGGTCTGAGTTTAGCCCCATCACCCTGTCTGAGCTTTAGGAATGCACTCTACAGTATCCTACTCTTGTCTCTTGCGAAGACTTCATTATAGTTAAAAGAGGGTTGTCAAAAATAAAAAAAAAAGAAAGAGGCTGAAAAGTTCGATACTTATGTGTGAGAAACCTTGAGGCACATGTAGCAGTGCATACATGTCATTAATGTGATAGATCGTCGCATGATCATCTTTAATCAATTCTTTTTGTAGCGGCCTGCTTTGGACAGAAACAAGATGTAACGGGTTGGATCTAGGGAGAAATTCAACCAATCCAACGTCAAAAAAAAAAAAAAAAGACTATAGAATTGAATTAGCGGAGAAGTATGCCTATTAAAAAGTCTTCCTAAAAAAAAAAACAACTTTTGAATCAATCCCCAGGTTGAGAAACGCTGGTTCATTTACCCAGTTGAAACAAATTGGCGATAAACTTATTAGCCGATGTATTGTTGTTTTTTGTGTGTAAAGTTATACATTGTAACTCAGTAAAATGAATCTTTTCTTTGCTACAGGTTAGAGGGAAGCTACTTCGACTTACAGGGGAGCCAGGCGCCGCCATTATTCAAGCGGCACAAGAACACAAAGTGCATTGCATAGTGACAGGGTCACGTGGTCTAGGCACCGTGAGGAGAACTCTGATTGGCTCCGTGTCGGACTATATCCTGCACCATTCGCACGTTCCGGTTTTGGTGTGTCGACATAAGGAATCGTAGTTTTAAAATGTAGAATGTATATTTCTAATCTAATAGATCTAGATCGGGGCATTGGGTTCTTGATATTTTGTAGCTTAACATAGACTTGCTCTGTTTTATAGACCTACAGATCAAAACTCCAATAAATAATAAAACATATTTTACATCTAGAATCTAGAGATTTTGACAACATAATAGGCCTATATATATATATATATATATATATATATATATATATATCATGGGCGTAGCCGAGAGAGATTTTAATACTTAACCATCACTTGCACCAGCGCAGCCAAGGGGGTTTTGAGTTTAAATCCCCCCCCCTTTAAGCGGGGTTGAAGCTAAGAAAAATACCTTTATACCTCTTCAATATAAAAAAAGCAAATTACACACTCAAAATTATATGAGCGTAGCCAAAGGGGGTTTTGACTTTACCCCCCTTCAGCGGGGTTTGAAGCTAAAAAATACCTCTTCAAAAGGGGAATTTACACATTAAAATTCTATGAGCGAAGCCAAGCCGAGAGGGGTTTTGAGTTTGAACCCCTCTACTCTATAGGGCTTTTTTAAAAAAGTTTAAAACCTCTCCAGATGGTTTTGAGTTTTAAATCCCTCTTACAGAGAGTTTTGAGGCTGAAAACTTCTCTCTTCAATATTATTCTAAAGCAAACTAAATTTGCTAATTTCTATGAGCGTAACTAAGGGTTTTTTTTACTTTGAAAAAAAAAAAAAAACTACAGAGATTTTTTAGTTTAAAACCCCCCAACAGATGATTTTGACGATAAAACTTCCCTTTTCGATATAAAATATAAATCAAACTACAGTCATCTAATTTCAAGAGCGCTAATCAAGAGAGGTTACAAATTTCTATCACTGGAGGGGCTCCATTAATAACGTGCAGTGAATATTCATCGGCCGAAATTAAAAAAGACTAAATATGACTCAACAAAGATGGCTAAGACGGATTTTAGGAGTCAGTTATAGAGATCGGGTCTCAAACAAGGAAATCCTATGCCGAAATGGAAGTCAACCACTTAGTAAGGTTGTGACAGAGCGTAGAAAAAGGATTTATGGGAGATGTTCTCCGACAAAATGAATTAGCCTACACATAATTACGAGGAAAGCGCAGACAGGGAGATTCTAGTACAAATTCACGCCACACTTTCGTGGAGGACCTCAGAGCAGATGGGAAGAGGCTTCAGACATTGCCAGTGACAGAATTATGTGGAATCAGATTTCCGCCCAATGCGCTGAACGGCGCGGGAGGGTCTAAGTCAGTAAGAATAGCCCATTAAGTTTTTGAAATAAAACTTTTTAATAGCAGGATAATGCATGTAGATACCTCAGTATATGTATTTTGTTGGCTTTTAATACCGGAAATAGTGTTTGGCGGCGGGGCTTCTCCCCGCGCTGGGGACTCCCCCAGACCCCTTTTCTAGCCAGGGGCCGGTAGTCTACAATTTTTCCACTATTTCCAGGAAGAACCTATTCTAGAGTACAATAAACGTCTGCCGAAAGAATGTAATAAAGATTAATTGTTAACACACACACACATATGCATAAATATATATATATATATGGCGGGGGGGGGGGAGAAAAAATTCCCCCCAAAACCAACCCCCGAAAAAAATCATGGCTACGCCCATGATATATATATATATATATATATATATATATATATATATATATATATATATATATATATATATATATAAATATAAATGTGTGATAAGTAATACTTGTTTGTTAATTAAATTTGTTCTTTAATATTCGGGAAATATGTTTTCCTTGGCAGTGCGGAACCAAACACACATACTATTGTGGAAATATTAGCGCTGTGAAATTAATTATAACATGAAGTCCCCGCATTCTTCAATTCGGATACAATCAAAATAATATTGTTACTTTTTTTGGGCGTGCTTAATGTCTTTAAAGCCCTTTGGGAGTCAAATGTGTGAACAGACAGAAAACCCAGGCCGTTTGACCTTTGTATGATCTAAATGGGACAGAACAAGAGCTCAAAATTAAAAGCGGATTTACATCGGGGGGGGGGGGGGAGTGCGCTAAAAGAAAGACATTGATAAATGGTTGTGGGCAAAGACAGTAAGTGAAATGATGCCAATAGGATTTCAAAACTTGACAATCAGTAGAACAATCTCGTTTCTCTCTTGAACCCACTTCTACTACAGTTCCATCTAGTTACAGCCCACGTGACGTACTTCATACTTCATAGAAGTCATCCTCGCTATCTATAAGTACTAGAATGTTTTATAGAAGTCATCCTCGCTATCTATAAGTACTAGAATGTTTTATAGAAGTCATCCTCGTTATCTATAAGTACTAGAATGTTTTATAGAAGTCATCCTCGCTATCTATAAGTACTAGAATGTTTTATAGAAGTCATCCTCGCTATCTTTAAGTACTAGAATGTTTTATAGAAGTCATCCTCGTTATCTATAAGTACTAGAATGTTTTATAGAAGTCATCCTCGTTATCTATAAGTACTAGAATGTTTTATAGAAGTCATCCTCGCTATCTATAAGTACTAGAATGTTTTATAGAAGTCATCCTCGCTATCTTTAAGTACTAGAATGTTTTATAGAAGTCATCCTCGTTATCTATAAGTACTAGAATGTTTTATAGAAGTCATCCTCGCTATCTATAAGTACTAGAATGTTTTATAGAAGTCATCCTCGTTATCTATAAGTACTAGAATGTTTTATAGAAGTCATCCTCGCTATCTATAAGTACTAGAATGTTTTATAGAAGTCATCCTCGTTATCTATAAGTACTAGAATGTTTTATAGAAGTCATCCTCGTTATCTATAAGTACTAGAATGTTTCTTGTTTCATTGTTAAGATTTACTTTATTATTTGTTATTATTTACTAAAACTAATGGGAACGTGTACTACATTTATAAGAAATTATCTGAAACAACTAGCCAGACTAGACTCGTATCAATGAGCAACTGTCGTAAGATTGAAGCTAGCGAATGTTGGTTAATACAATACAGGGGCGGATTGGGTATCAAAATCGGCCCGGGCATTACCATATAAACCGGCCCACAATTGGCATGTCATATATTTTCGGTATGGGGGGGGGGGTTAAGCCCCCTCCGCAATTTATATATATATATGTGTGTAATTAATCTTCATTACATTCTTATCTTTCATTCTTTTAAACTTTTTTTCTACTCTAGAATACTCTCTTCCTATAATTAGTGAAAGGTAGTACACATTGCCAAGGGACAGCTACAGCTAGGTAGTCTGGGGGAGCGCCGTAAGCTCCCCCCAGTGGAGTCATTTTTTTCATTTTTTTAAGCTTTAAAAAATGCATATTCTGAGGTATCTACAGTGCAATTAGCCTACTACTCTTCCGCTAAAAAAATCAAAAACTAAATCTTCTGTTCACTGGAGTCCAGCGACTGGTAGAAAATGGTAAAATGCTTTATTTTGTATTGGAAAAGGGGGGAGGGGGAACCACAAAACCACTTTTGGCTACGCTCGTGAAATTTGGTGACTGTAATTTGCTAAAGTTGGCTGTACTGGGGCAGTAGGTAAAGTTTCCCTTTCAGACAATGAGATCTGAGGCCAGTGATGGTTTGAATTCCTCCCCTCTCGGCTACACCCATGTGTTTTATCATAGGTGTAAGCCTAATTCTATTCAAAACATATAAAGTTTGATAACGCATCGAAAACTGGATGTATGCTTTCGTAGGCTTACATAATGTATTCTATTTATAGATCTACATGTATGTAGTCTGAAAACTATAAACACTACAATAGCAGCCTTAATGAGTTTCAAACTTTTTGGTATTACTTATAGATTACAGACGTTTCTTCAAAAAAAAAATAATTAGGTCCTACGCATTTCACGTGTCAATCTAGTCATGCATGTTGATCTGTGACTTAAAATATGCTAAATCATTGGTTTTCCTGCCTGACAACCCATTTATTTAAAGTGGTATCACAACAAATACAAAACTAGGGGTCTATCGAGCCGTCATCCTCCCTACATTGCTCTATGCCTCAGAAACATGGATAGTGTACAGTTAACATGCATAGAAACTGAATCACTTCCACCTGACATGTCTGTGAAAAAATACTGAATGGCAAATGGCAAGACAAAATAACAGATACTGAAGTCCTTCAAAGAGCGGGTCTGCAAAGCATCCACACCCTGATACAGTCCCAGCTGCGATGGGCAGGTCACGTCTACAGAATGGAAGACCACCGCATCCCTAAACGACTCTTGTATAGCCAACTAAGTGAAGGAAAGCGCTCTTAAGGTGGTCAAAGAAAACGCGTCAGGGACACCCTCAAAGCTTCTCTGAAGGCGTTCAGCATAGACCCATCCACCTGGGAGGCACATGACAGAGCATCATGACGTCGCGCTGTGAAAACCGGCGCACAGGTTGATGAGGAAAAGAGAACAAAGCTGGCAGAAGAAAAAAACGCCAGAGAAGAAAAGCAAGGCCAATGACACTAGCTCCATCTGGAATAACCTGCCTAGTGTGCGGCCGAACATTCCGGGCTCACATAGGTCTCACCAGCCACACGAGGAGACATAAAACCCCAGTGCAAGGCCCTCAGCCCCCTGGATGACAAAGTGGTCATAATCGAACTACGATGGACGAACTATATATATTCCTTTAAAAGATAAGAGAAAGCAGAACGGTTAGAGAGGTAGGCCTACTTCTAAATGTGAAAAGCTCTTGCTTCGTCCTAGTACATTCTCAAAAAACGAGATTTGTATATGAATATAGATCTATTATTTAAAATATAAATGATTCTAAATCTCCTTTCATTAAATATCGGATGTGACAGCGCTATATAAATTATTGTAATTATTTTAATAATTTTCATCATCATTGACTTTATACTAAGCATAAGTTTGCCGTTAATCACAACGGTATAAAATTGATTTAGATCTAGATTTATGTTTTAATTAAATAATTACTTTTTTGTGTAAGTTGTAAGTGTAGTATCTTTAGATCTATGTTATTACAAATAAACAACAAGAAACCTACTTCTTCTTTTCAAATCGCAGAAAGTAGAACTTTATACCCATATTGAGCTATGAATAAGTTGGGTGGTTTGCAATTTCGCGGCTGTTTTTATGTGTTTTGCCGCGTTATATCAATGTTTTCTTACTTATCCTTTCCCATCCCTCTTTTTCGTTAACTTTCATGGAAAAAACGGGTGAGGGAAGGAGCAAAACAAAAATAGGAGTGCCATCAAAGACCCATGCCGACCAGCAAAATGATCAGGCCAAACACAGTCTCGAAGACATCAAAGTAGTGTTGAAGGCCATGCCGCTCATGCATAGCAGAAAGTACGGTCTAACGTTTTACAAATGATAATACGTACAGTTATATTCTTAAAGTTATATTCTTGTTGAATTTCAAACAAAATTAATTGTAATAATAATTTAAAAAAAAAAAAAAAAAGAAAACATATTCGGGCCTTTGTGTCTTGTTGCTGTCACTTTTTTTTTTTTTAAGTTGTTTGCATTGAATTTTTTTTGCTTTGGTCCTGACCAGACCGGCCCATTTGGTACCGGCCCACCGGGCATTTGCCCGTTTGCCCATATAGCCAGTCCGCCCCTGATACAATAATTACTCTGCCTCGGGACTTCTGACATCGTCAAACTCTCGTGTGGAAATAATGACCTTGTGGGGCTTATTAACCAATGGATTCTGGACATTGACAATGTCAAGAGAAACAAACACTTCATTACTCCGATAGGCTATGTGTCTAACACACTGCAAGCGGTCTGGGACGAGGCTGTGACCAAAGAGTAGACCTTTGAGGAGTGTGTAGTAGTAACTAATAAGACGTAGATAGTGTAAAAGACTAACCAATAAGTCAAACTACAAGTGTGATTCGCGTCTGGGAGTGTTGACGCGGGGGAGGTGGCGGGGGAAGGGAGATAAAGCACTGGCTACCTCTGAATGTTCTCGGCCCTCTAAGACAAAATTGTATAAAAATGTCTGCTTTGGTCAACCCACTAATAAGTCAGGTGATGCAGACGTATCAGAAAATAAGGAGGAGAAACGTACTATTGGGGGAAACGATTTCAAGAATCTTTACAAAGCCAACAAAAAAATAAAATTAAAATGCTGTAAATTAAAGGTCTGCCGTCTTGATCAAAAACCGTATACAGTTTAGAGAGTTAAAGTGTGCGCGCTTCTCTTGAGGACACCACGTGATTCTCCAGAGGTCATTTGTTCATCCTCCTACCCGCCCTTTTACACACACACTCACACACAACCTTTGTGGTGTTTATCTACTTGTCTCTAGTGTGATATACTTTTGTAATGTTTTTAATAAATGTTTTAATTAACCAGAAAAGGACTTTTGCTTGTTACCAGGTGACGTTATTTGTGATTTATTAGACTTCCTGTAGACTTGTAAATAAGGCCAAAAAAAATTGTTTTTCCTGCCATTGATAAAAATCTGTTTCTAATTGGTACAGTATTTATATAAATAAGTAAAATATGAAAATACATTTTTAAAAAGTTAATATTGAGTAAAATTGCATCCATTATTTATTTTTAATCAATCATATAATTAATTTTTAATAGATCTATGGCTAATTGTGCTACTGGTAATCTTTTTATTAATTTTCTTTGTTTTGCGCAACTTTCATACTTACAGCATGCTCAGTGCGTTCTAGTCCGAGCACTCTTGTGACCAGTGAGGTGTCAGGGGGGGGGGGAAGGGTCTGTGCTGAATTCGAAAGAGACTCCACAATGGAAAGCCGACGCTCTAGCCACTTAGCTGTTCAAGTACTTATAAAAAAGATGATTTTATAGTTAATTGTTAGATTAGCGAGCGACTTAGTTCTCTACACAATTATTTAAAAATATTATTAAAAATATTATTTAATTACGACTAATATATTTTCTTATTTATGTGTTGTCATCGACAATGAATACTATTGCAAAGCTTCGACTTGCTATGAGACTGGAAATTGGGTGAAATAAAGAGTCCACACAGAGTGAGTTGATATGAGCTTTGTAAGAAACATGCACACAATTACAATACACAAACATACTCTTGTATTATATTATTTAAATGTTTTACTTTATTTCAAAATCATGCACAAAATTCACGAGAAAAGTCAATAATACACAGTTGTTTGTTTTTATTGAGTAAAGTAATGTGCAAATATAATTTTGTTTTTAACCACCGGTCCACAAATATATAAAGGATATGTACTAGAAATAAATTCAGAAGAATAACCCTACAATTATTTTCATTTGATTAGAATTAACTGCACAACTCTGAATTAACATGGTAAATACATTTTGTCATCGCCTAAATGAAAACATAAGACTGCATCACTAATGGAGAGATTACAAACAGGATTAATACAGCTGTTGGAAAGCACGTTGACCTAACTAGTGTCAAAAAAAAACGCAAGCTTAAGCTCTATGGCCATATCACTAAGTTCTCCGGACTCACTAAGACCTTCCTTCAAGGAACAGTATCAAGAAAAAGAATCAGACAGAGAAAGCAAAAGGAAGACAAAAGAATGGACAGGCTTGTCATTTAAAGAAATTTTATCTTAGGCAAAAGAAAATGGAGAAAGATGGTAAATAGATCTTGTGTGGTGCCCCGATGGTTCGACAGACTAAGAGATAAGTGAAGATGAAATGAAAAAAAAATCAAATATCGCTTTTCCGTTGTATAAATCAAGTAACACCGTAGTGACATGGTCATTCTAATAAGATCCCATCTATCCCCAAACCAAACAACATAATCCAAGTGCTGCACTGTTCGCAACTTTGGACTATTGTTCATCACATACAACTTACAAAGGTAAATAGTGTAGAATATAATAACAAAACTGCAGAGGTGGCAACGCTGGAGCAACTGCCAAGTGCTAATCAGGGTGAAGATCCTTCACTTCAATAACGCCAAGGAAAGGAAGGTTAAAGTGACCTAGGTAGACATAGTCCTCATATTGGAATGCTTCACTGAGGGCGTAGAGCGCCTTGGCCCCTGGGTCATGGTGCGAGGTGACGATACGACCATCAAGGCTGATCTCCAGCATCAAGGCGTGTTGAGGCAGAAAGATGTCAAACAAAGAAGGGGGGACAATCTGTGGAATCCAGAACAACATTTAAAGTTGATTTTTGTTAACCATTTTTCTTAAATTTTTATACGTTCAGTCGAGTCTAAATAAAAAAAGAATCTCAGCTTTTATTCCTTTACCCTTTGACCAATTCCAAACATAGAACTGTTGAGCAGATGATCTTACAATACATCACAATTATAAATAAAAGGATAAACAGCATGATAAAATTAATATTTTTGTCATCTCTTCGTATGGACTTTTAAAGTAGTAACCTATAATGACACACTTCATTGCTGCCTTCTTGGAATCTGTCCTCGTCCCACATTTTAACGAAGAACTTAAAATACATTTTTTTAACCTTTTGAAAGCCCCCAAAGGTAGGTAGAAAGGTAAAATATACTATTGGAACACTGAAAGAGTGTTGGCTTTGTAAGCTTGGATGGTGTATTGCACGATTTAAAGAGTTTGAATTTTAGCAAATATTTGTTTCTTTATTGTTTTGAAAAATAAATGCGTTACTTTAATTTTTTAAATACTTTTTTTTTTGTTGTTCAATGAAGAAAAGCCTGGCTGGTGGGAATTAGTTGTTTTTTTTTAGTGAGCCTTTCGTCCTCATCACGTGCACTGTAGTCAATATTGTGGAAGTCCCAGAGGATGCAATAGTACATTCCGTGTTAGTTTATTCACCTGCTCTTATAAACGTGGGTGCAACGCCTGCAATAGACCGTGATATTGTCAAAACAGCTCTTTTCAATAGTTAGAGCTGCCAACTTGTAAAAGATCCTGCAGTTTTCTATTCTATTGGTTTGAAAAGCTACGAAAGTTCCAATATAAAAATTGCATTTAATAAGTCTGAATCTGGAATGCCCTACCTATCACCTTAAACGGACATCATCTTCACATCATCACTAAAAAGATGAGCCACAAGGCCTAAGAACTTCGGTGTGGTCTTGTGTAGGCTTTCAAAATAAAGGCATTGGACACTATACATTTTTTTCTTCCTTAAGCGACAATAAAATTACCTTTGTAATAAATCGTTTGATGAAAGGATATGGAGCCACAATGTCCAGGAAGGAGCCGATGGCGCTTGAGCCTTGAAAACGAACTGAGCCCATTCCAACATAAAGGTTGCCCCTTGCATTGGGCTTTATGTTATCAGGGTAACCAGGCAAGTTGGTGATAAACACTTCTTTTTCTCCTGATTTCGGGCCATCAATGTAAACCCTGTACACAAAGCAAAACAAGATTTCTGTAAGTTCAAAGCCTCGATCATTTAAAATATAACAAAAGTTTAAAAGAATGTTTTGATAAGTTCTAAATATTCCTAGTGAAATGAAAATTTGAAGGTTTAAGCTCAGATCTACTCTGTTACAGCACGACACAGGAGATAAATGCGAGCAAAATATGTCGATCTAGAAATTGAAAGTGGGTAGCCTACTATTACACAGCCAAGTTGTTCAATGTAGAAAAATTTAGTATTGTGGTCTTCAAAGATTGATTTTAGTTTTAGAGGTGAGTGAGAGCCAACATTTAGGCTTAAGACAAAAGAAATCAATGTCTTAAATTGTTTAAAAAATGGCTACTTCGTCAGGGTGAGACTTTTTCACTGACAATTCATTATTAAAAAAATATAATAATTATGATATTGTCTACTAAAATAGAGCCTATAATCCCCTATATAGAATATAGGGCCTACTACTATGGGCTACTATATAGGCTATAATATTCATATTTTATTGGAATAGCCCATAATAAAAATTACTAAATAATGTGTAAAAAAAGGGGGGATTAATATAGGCGGACTTGGCGGTGGCTCTCAGAACATGTAGTTTAGAAAAGGGAACATTTTGTGTTTTGTTTTATTGTGTTCGGTGCAGACACCTGACAGTCGCCAGTGACAGTCAATAAAATGTTATTCGATTGAGTCTCAAGTCTCAAATCGGGCTTCCAGTTGATGGACTAATGAGAAATAGACTCATAACACAATTTGTCCATTTCCTCTAATTTTATTATAACAGCACGATGGCCGAGTGGTTAAGGCGTTGGACTTAAGATCCAATGGAATTATTTCCGCGTGGGTTCGAACCCCACTCGTGCTAATTTTGTTAATTTTTTTTTTGTGTGAAACAAACGTTTTATTCCGACGTGTGTGGATTGTTCTTTATCATAGCCCAAAATTTGATTCAGACCCTCACTACTACGTTATCTCCCTTTTTAAAAAAAACAGCTTTTGGTAGATCAAATTAAATGTCATTATTAATTGAATGGCTCTTTTAATTATTTTTAACAGTGTGAAGTGTAGAAGAGTACTGTAATATTTAATATTGTATTTTGTGCATTATAAAAATAAATCTTTAGAAATTATAACATTGTGACGCATAAATTAGGGAAATACTTGTATACTTTAAGAATTACTTTTCCAGTTAGAAAAGACTCCACCAAGCCCCTATATAAAAATAAAACAATCATACTCATTACTCAAACATTCTAGACAGCATTTGTAATTTTTTTTTTTACTAAATTTTTTATTCAAACTAATTTTAATTCCATTTTTTTTTAAATATATACGTTGTCGCAAAACAGACTGCATTCATCTTTCAATGACAAAAAAGAGAAAGCTTCCCAAACAAGTCTAGCTAGTTTTTTTTCTTTGTGTTTTAAATACCTACGAGCCGACCCGTGACATAGCATACGCTGCTATTTAGTGACGATTTAAACCTTCCTGAAAGACACAGTTGTCCAAATGGGGTGGGTGGTTGGGCGACGTAGAGAGTTAGACATACAGAGAAGATTAATTGCTCTCCTCCCCCCTCCCCTCCCTCTTTTTTTCTTAGCTGCGATCTCTGTCGCCGCGAAAGTTACTTGGGGTAACTCTAGTCCGACTTGCAGAAATAAAAGAGCTATCTTTCTTTGACTTTTTCATCGAGGGCTAAAGAGTCGGCGTGCGAACGTCTTCTTCCGCATGGTTGGGCGACGTAGAGAATTATATACACCTTCGATGAAGTCCAGTAGGGAATCGGCGCCGGAGGCGCCATTATCCCGTTGATGGTTAGAAAGGCTTTTATCCAACCACCAGGCCTGGACATGGGGCTCTTCACCCCTGTCCTGTCTGAGGGCACCCAGCGGTAGACGGCCATATCGATTGACTGGGCCAAACCGGGCCGTGCCGCGTACACAGCGCACCGCCCTCGCTCTCAGCCCACTCGCTATAAGTGGCCGAGAACAGCGCTAACTGCGGGGAGCTTGTCTCATATTCCTATACTGTAACCGCCACAATTCCGTGCGAGGGTCGCCACTCCAGGCTCCTGGTACTGATGACGACCCCCTTTGTGGAACGGCGTGGCGGACTTTTTGGACTGGGTTGCAGGTTACTTGTTCCATCCCCACCCCGAGTGAGATAAAAAAAAACAAAAGCTCACCCAGGGAGACCTGCTAGAAGGCCTGGTTCGCTACTCGTTCTTAGCCTGTCCAGATCCACCTCTGGATGTTTCCACCGGAGGGCCACGCTGAGGCGACGGGTAGCTGGAATATCCTCCGGAATTATATACACAGATTTATTAAATGATATGCATTGCTTTCCGGTGAATTCACCTCGTTATGAGAACGAGGCTTGCTTCAACTTACTTAGATAATCTCGAGACACTCATCTCAGCAACCAATAGAAAGCTTTGATCCTCGGAAAGATACAAACCATTGGCCAGATAGAGTCCATCTGTAACGAGCCAAGATGTCAATGTGATGGGATCCAAGGCAAGGATTCTCCCCAGACTGTTAGACTCTATCACCTGTGGGCAAAGATAGCCTAAATATCATTTTCAGAGCAACCAATGTCAACGAAAATTATAAAGTTGCTGGAACGATTCGAGAGAAAAGTATTAATTTATAACGCCTTTTTTTTAAAGATAGATTATATACGCTTCTAATAATTGATGTTTCTCAAATTTTTTTTTTAAATTTGATATTTTTTCAAATAAGATTTTTTTTTTCAGAATTGATAGTTGTAATAGATAATGGATTTTGAGTGATACTCAGTCAAACTTCAATTATATACAAAACAAGAAAAAAGAAGATACTTCTTTAAAAACCAAGCATATATTAGGCATAGTTGTATCAATTAGCTTAGATCAGTCATATAATAAAATTGAAATAGATCTAGACTAATAAAGAAAACAGGTATTTAAAAAAAAGAAATAAAAATGTGGGGAACGGCCTGAATTCAGACTCAAGGCTCAAGCCTTCTCAGGCTTCTCATACCAACACGGTAACCACTATGCTAGTGGAGAGCTTATGAACATGGAAGATTGTTATTATCTATTGTCTCGTCCTATTTGTCATGCTGTTTTCACTAAGACTTACACGACGACTTCTAAAGGGGACTAATTCAGCTTATACCACCACTTTAGTCAAGTACAAATTCTTTCTCGTGTACAAATATTTTACCAGACAGAGTGAGTTTAGATAAGCTTTATAAAAATATTAAGTCGTAATTTAAGATCTAAATAGCATAATGATATCTCAAAGTAGAACATACAAATTAAGCCTTGGACAACTTGCAGTCTATGCGGCAGATAATGTAAGGTTCATCTAGTTCTATGGCGACGGTTAAAGTGATGTCTCACGACCAACACAACGATAAACGACAGTTACTTTCCCCAACTACTGTTAGGTAACCATTAGGTACAAAAATACTTTAGACAACATAGCTGCAATGGGTGGACTCAAACGTCATTTATACTTTCTTAATATTAGTGTCTAATGTTTGACATTTCGGATGTTCCTTCATAGTTTAAGATAATTTATATCCTAGTCCAAACATTCCGCATAACGACTGGGCATGGCAGGGTATGAACCCGGGACCATCGAGAAATCTAAACGACAGTCCAACGAGTATTCCGCACGACCAGACAGCCATAAAAACTCCAGTTTACACCAATCCTCGAACTCTGGGTGCTACTGATAAGTTATCTAACCCCTCAGCCACTACCCACATATTCAAGAACACGAGACAAATGTAGCCTATTTCAAATTAAAGGCAGCACATATTGGGTTGTAACAAAGTTGAATGTCATAGTATTAGGTGAGAAGAGAGATGGAAACAATCTGACCTCATACCGATAGTTTCTTCTTTCCCATTTGGTGCTGGAGTCTGTGAAATAAATCGTTCCGTTTCGAGCAATGTCAAGTGCATTCAGAAATAGAAATCTGGAGCCGTTAAATTCTGAAAAGAAAAAGAGAAATATTAAATAATTTGAGGTTTACTTCTATGACGGAGGTATAAATAACAAGGAATAGGATGTCCAGTAGTTTTTCCTCTCTGAGAGGAAGAAGGAATATGTTATCTTCAGTAGATGCATAGGAGGTAGTTATGTTTTGTTAGGTACAATAAATCATTGTGTAAAGGGAGAAATAACGCATTCAAAATGTGTACCAGACAGATGGAGTTGATAGAAGCTTTGTAAGCTGATCTTTCTTTTCTAATCTTATTATTCTCTACACATGGCTTAATCTCCTTAGCTTAGTATATTTACTATGGTAACAAAATTACGACTAAACTATTTGATTTTTTTATTGCTTGATGTCTCGCATGAGCTTGTATGCGAAATTTGGAGATGACTGGGTTAGTTAAAGTGGTCGAAAATGCGATTGCAAAAATCCAACATACAAGATACAAGACATACAAGACATACAAGACATACAAGACATACAAGACATACAAGACATACAACATACAAGACATACAAGACATACAACATACAAGAAAGAGTGAGTCTTGTGAAAATGAAAAAAAACAACATAAAAATTCCAGCCTTATGCAACATCTACGTCATCTTCGGAAGACTTAATTATTTGGGGTAATCAAAAGTTATTGCATCAAAACCTACAGCCTTTGCCACCCATTTGATGAGAAACACAAGTTAAACAAACTACTCACTATCTAGTAACACCTGTTTGTCTCCCGTGTCGACGTTGACTTTCAGAATACCTTTGTATGAGTCTGCGACAATCAAATAACCTTCACTGTCCAGCTTCATTCCTTTCGGACGTCCACACAATGGTTCCATATGAAACTGACCTTTAGAGAAAAAAAAATTTAAAGGCCACCTATTTAATAATATTCGATTTTAACTCTCTCTCCGTAATTATTTTCCAAGTTCCGACGGAATTATTCAACAACTGACTTTTTAAGCATCGACAATAATATCGTTAATTGGGCTGCAGAATGGAGTAAAATCAACGACGTCTATTAGGAGAGAGAGAATTAAATTTAAATGTAAGGAAATATAATTTTTAGTTTTACAGTAAAAGTTATGGTTAAGACTAAAGATACGAAGTGATTTTTTTTTCCAATCTTCGACATGGCCCTTGTGTTTCATTAAGTTTTTGGTTTATTCATTGTACAGACGTGCAGACGATGAATGAATTTCTGAAAATCCGGAAGCGGGACAACCCTTGACACTTCCGAAACCCACTGGATATATTAAATCACTACTAAAAATCAGAGAAACTGACTCAAGCCCTAACCTACCGCAAGCAGCATCGTCTCTCCCAGTTCTAGTCACCAGCTTCAACTGACCATCTTTTATCCGCCATATTTTACCGTCTGCTGTCCCAGTGTAGAGTGAACCTAAATAAACCAATAACAATCATTCAAAGACAAAACCACTCGAGTGAAACGTAATTATAGTTAAAATAATAATACGTGTTAACGGGGGCGGGGACAAATGACTACGCAGATACTTTTGAAACCAAAAACACCTCTAAGAATATTGTTATCTATCAGCAGGCGGTACTGATGCAGACCTGCTGCATCATTTTGAAACTGTCAGGTAGAGTTAGCCTTCTTGAAACTCTAGGCCAGCAAGAGCAAACAAGACCTCCCTCTCACAGGCCTGCATTGAACAGTATGTTCTGTCTGGCGGGGGTCACGGAGGTCACGGTCAGACTTAAGCTTTTCCTCGTGTTTATTTTGACTCGTTTCCGGTAACACGGTCACTCCGCACTCGCGGACTAGAGACGCGGCCAGAGGCCACGTACTGGGAAACCGCAAAACTCCGCCATTTTCTTTTTCTCTACCAGACTGTGCGGGATACGCCGTTTATGTAACGGCCCTTGAGGAACGGCGCCTGGATTGTGACAAGGTTGTGGGAGTTCTTTGACTACCCTGCACAGGGATGCTATAAACACCATGGGAGTTTCGTTTTGCTACCTTTGGCCTCATCATTTTCTCTTACGATCATTTCCATCAGGGCGCCACTATGAGGAAAGGTAGCATGCCCGGGACCTGCCGCATCAGACAACTCTTCAGTAAATACCTAAGAGAACTATAGTAAATGTTCTTATACTACATTGTGTTTCCTTGTAATGACCCGGTAGGGCCAGAGAGCAAACACTTTTTTTGTGAACAGAGAGTGAACACTATTTTGTGTGTGAACAGAGAGTGAACACTATTTTGTGTGTGAACAGAGAGTGAACACTATTTTGTAAATAAACTGCATAGTTTGGGACCTACCAAAGCCATTCAACAATAAGACAAGAATCTCAAAGTGGAATATACAAATAAAGTTATTAAATAATTTATCCGCCAAAACCTTGAAAGAGTTCGTGTCACTGTTTTGTTTTCTTATAATTGCGACTTATTTCGGATGGCAAAAAAAAAATAGAATCTGTTTCTTCAGTTTGATAACATTTTTTTTTCAAATCCAAACTGCAAAAGCAAAGATGTTAAAAATCACAATGCTGTAAATTTTAACCAAGTAAAAGATTACAAAATATATTTTAAAATGATTCTACCGAACAGGTGACACTAATTACTCCGTCATTCCTCACTCTCAGTAGTCTAACACCTTCTTAGACAAGGGGGAAACTAATATGTGATTATACCTTCACAAATAATCATTGACTTTAATCGCTATTAAGAAGTTTTCGTCGCCATGAAAAGGGGAAAGAGAAAGGATTGCTACTAGCCAGTTTTGCCCTGGCCAACACCGTAAGAACCGTATATTGCACATTGAAGCAATAGTCGGCCTCAGTTCTTCCAAAAAATGAAGTGATACCTGACAGAAATGATTTTAAGTCCCCAACTCTGGTCTATAACAAGAAACAAAGTTTCTCTTTTTATAAATAAGAATCCGATGGTCTAATTTCTCATTCAATTTATTTCTTCTAATGCTTCAACTGTGAACTTTGCAAAATTAAGTTTTTCCAGCTGCTAGTGATCTCTACATAGGTACTGTCATAAGGCGGTGCGCAACATGTTTATATATGTCTATTTATTCAACTCTTTACTGAATACAAAGAAACGTTTGAATTGTGTGCGGAGATTTCCGCTGAGCCGTGTTCAATAAGTCAAATTTAATTTTAAGATGATTCTATTTTGAAAAATTATACCGGTCAAACCAGTGTTTTCACTGTGCGGCCAATGAGGTAGTTATTTCCCAAAGCCATACATCAACTGTCAAATACAAGGGAAAATTGTAAGAGTCGTTTTCGAATTACCCGTCCACTTAGTGTCTAATTTCCATGGTAAACCCATGAAGAATTTGCAAGCTAATAAGAGGAATTATTTTAAAAATTTTGCCTACCATCTGGACCTGCAGCGAATGATTCCGGACCAACAAGCTGACCTTGAAACAGTTTTTTGATATTCTGGAGGTTAGTGTTGACTTGAAGAGGTCCAATTAGTTCTGGTAGATCTTCACTAATACTTAAATAAAGAGAATCTCGTTTAGCATGCTTCTATTTCAGAATGACAAATTATTTAATAAACAGTAAAATACGAAATCCGGTTGCGAGAACTTCCATAAATCAATGAATAAATAACAGACTATGTTTACACATTTTTGGACATTAATCTATTAACGCTATGCACGTTTCAGGTCCAAGATTGAGTCACGGTGCACCCGCTGAGGCGAGGAAAAGGAAACCATGTCTCGTATTCATTTTATCTGCGCCAGACTTGCTCGTCTCCGTCTCGACAAGTCGGGGAGGTTTCCAATACTTGACCTGTATGGTGACATGCGTGCATTTCGCACAACAGCAGGGTTTATGTCCATGACTTTTGGAAGACAGGACTAGAGCCTCTCATATTATGTATAGCATAGGATTTCACGATGATGATGTTTAATAGTTTGCTAAAAGATTTGTAACCACTCCTTAGGTTTAACGTCGAAGTGTAAAATATGGATCATTATTTATAATGGCAATGTATTCGATTCCGAAGATGAAAGATTAATGCAGTGTTTCACATGGCTACGCAAAATGGATCAGGGTACATACTTGCAATTTAATCAACTTTTTTTTTTACTTATGTGATTAATATATTGTTATGACATGATTAGGATTTAGCTATTTGTTTCGGGAATAAGGGGAAAGTTTTATTTAGCAACAAGTGACGTGACAGATCTTTAAAAAACAAGAACGCTCTAAGTGACGCTACAAAGAAGACGCTTCGTGTAAAGCAGTACAATAGATATACGGATTTACGGACATAGCTGACATCGGACGATTCCCTTCGTGATTACTAAATATATTTGTAGAACAACATCAGCGTCGACTACATATTTGATTGTTTCGGCCTTTCGCCGGTGTTACTGAAGTAGTTTGAGTTCAGTGTTACTTCCAGTCAGACGTAGATCTACACTAGTTATATTTCAAAGAACCGACACCGCACGGAGGCCTTAACAATATTTATTTGTGTAATCAATACATTTTTGTATGTATATATATGTCTCCAACCAGGACGTTCTGAAACGAACCAATATGCAGCATCTATGCCCTTCTTACACAGAGAAGACTACGCTGGCTTGCATGCCAGATGGAAGAATCCCTAAAGGCATCCTATATGCTGAGCTTGCAGAGGGAGTCAGACCCAAGGTCCGCCCAAAACTAACCTACAGAGATGTCTGTAAGCGAGATATGAGAATCACGGACATCGAACAAAGTATGTGGGAGGAGATAGCCAAAGACAGGACAGCATGGTACGAACTTCGCCTAGTGCAAAAGAAACGAAGCTGCATCAGCCAAGAGAAAGAAGAAGAAGAAAGCTGCCCTGTCAGCTAGCCCTAACGAACTATGGCACACTCTTCCGCTCAGTCACACCAGATTCTGCCCGTCTCAAGACGAAACCAAAGCCAGTGAATCTCCTGGGCGCAACCATTTGCCTTCCGAGACAGAAGGCCTATATATTCAAATATATTGTATTCAAATATATGCTTATGTAATCAATATTTTACTTATTTAATCTAATTTAACTAATGTAATTTGCAATCATTATATTTACTGATGTGATCATTATAATTTTCTTCCATTCGTTTAAGTAATCAGTTTTTTCGGTTGGCCTGATACTTGATTTGATTGAAAAAAAAAAAAAAAACCTCTTCTCATAGCAATCTCATAGTTGCGAGGTTTTACTTCTGATTATTATAGAAGGTTCCTTCTGTCTTAATCGACAAAGGATGCACCCATACTTTCTACGTATTGGTATATTCCTGGGCTTGTGATAAAGGGGTCAAAGGTTGCCCGTGCGTCACGTCCTCCTTTCGACCTTTCTATTGTGATCCACAGAGTTGCAAGAGCTGTCAGTAGGAAGACCTTATATGCTCAACGTCTGGAAGGGGTCCCTGTTCTTGATATATCCTTGAGGTTGAGTCCTGGAGTCTTGGCACCGCAATGCGACGGAGGCTTAAAATCAATAACACCTCCTGGGTGAATCGCCTTACTAGACTGAAAAATACCCATTGCCCGAAGCTCCCCATTTTAGCAGTGATATCCATGTATCCAACACTTTACATGTCAGCAGAATCAGTTTTGCCGGGTTTAATACTTTAGCTACATACTCCGGCCAGATGTTGGATTTGTTTGTTAGTAGAGACTATTTGAGTCACACACCATTTAAAAGTATTTTGTAGACGATTGTAGCATATCTCCATATTGACACCCCTGGCTAAAACAAACTAATTTTTAGACCTCCGGAAAGGTGAAATAAAATTCCAGAATATTAATCGCAATAGACCGAGGAGAAAAAAATCTGAACGAATAATTAAATAGCTATTTAGCTTAAAGGTTTATCGACACGTTATAATCTACTGTTAGAGCTCGTGTATGGTAAGATGTAGCTTAAAGGTTTATCGACACGTTATAATCTACTGTTAGAGCTGGTGTATGGTAAGATGTAGCTTAAAGGTTTATCGACACGTTATAATCTACTGTTAGAGCTGGTGTATGGTAAGATGTAGCTTAAAGGTTTATCGACACGTTATAATCTACTGTTAGAGCTGGTGTATGGTAAGATGTAGCTTAAACGTTTATCGACACGTTATAATCTACTGTTAGAGCTGGTGTATGGTAAGATGTAGCTTAAAGGTTTATCGACACGTTATAATCTACTGTTAGAGCTGGTGTATGGTAAGATGTAGCTTAAACGTTTATCGACACGTTATAATCTACTGTTAGAGCTGGTGTATGGTAAGATGTAGCTTAAAGGTTTATCGACACGTTATAATCTACTGTTAGAGCTGGTGTATGGTAAGATGTAGCTTAAAGGTTTATCGACACGTTATAATCTACTGTTAGAGCTGGTGTATGGTAAGATGTAGCTTAAATGTTTATCGACACGTTATAATCTACTGTTAGAGCTGGTGTATGGTAAGATGTAGCTTAAAGGTTTATCGACACGTTATAATCTACTGTTAGAGCTGGTGTATGGTAAGATGTAGCTTAAAGGTTTATCGACACGTTATAATCTACTGTTAGAGCTGGTGTATGGTAAGATGTAGCTTAAAGGTTTATCGACACGTTATAATCTACTGTTAGAGCTGGTGTATGGTAAGATGTAGCTTAAAGGTTTATCGACACGTTATAATCTACTGTTAGAGCTGGTGTATGGTAAGATGTAGCTTAAACGTTTATCGACACGTTATAATCTACTGTTAGAGCTGGTGTATGGTAAGATGTAGCTTAAAGGTTTATCGACACGTTATAATCTACTGTTAGAGCTGGTGTATGGTAAGATGTAGCTTAAAGGTTTATCGACACGTTATAATCTACTGTTAGAGCTGGTGTATGGTAAGATGTAGCTTAAACGTTTATCGACACGTTATAATCTACTGTTAGAGCTGGTGTATGGTAAGATGTAGCCTAAAGGTTTATCGACACGTTATAATCTACTGTTAGAGCTGGTGTATGGTAAGATGTAGCTTAAAGGTTTATCGACACGTTATAATCTACTGTTAGAGCTGGTGTATGGTAAGATGTAGCTTAAAGGTTTATCGACACGTTATAATCTACTGTTAGAGCTGGTGTATGGTAAGATGTAGCTTAAACGTTTATCGACACGTTATAATCTACTGTTAGAGCTGGTGTACGGTAAGATGTAGCTTAAACGTTTATCGACACGTTATAATCTACTGTTAGAGCTGGTGTATGGTAAGATGTAGCTTAAACGTTTATCGACACGTTATAATCTACTGTTAGAGCTGGTGTATGGTAAGATGTAGCTTAAACGTTTATCGACACGTTATAATCTACTGTTAGAGCTGGTGTATGGTAAGATGTAGCCTAAAGGTTTATCGACACGTTATAATCTACTGTTAGAGCTGGTGTATGGTAAGATGTAGCTTAAACGTTTATCGACACGTTATAATCTACTGTTAGAGCTGGTGTATGGTAAGATGTAGCTTAAAGGTTTATCGACACGTTATAATCTACTGTTAGAGCTGGTGTATGGTAAGATGTAGCTTAAAGGTTTATCGACACGTTATAATCTACTGTTAGAGCTGGTGTATGGTAAGATGTAGCCTAAAGGTTTATCGACACGTTATAATCTACTGTTAGAGCTGGTGTATGGTAAGATGTAGCCTAAAGGTTTATCGACACGTTATAATCTACTGTTAGAGCTGGTGTATGGTAAGATGTAGCTTAAACGTTTATCGACACGTTATAATCTACTGTTAGAGCTGGTGTATGGTAAGATGTAGCCTAAAGGTTTATCGACACGTTATAATCTACTGTTAGAGCTGGTGTATGGTAAGATGTAGTTTAAACGTTTATCGACACGTTATAATCTACTGTTAGAGCTGGTGTATGGTAAGATGTAGCTTAAAGGTTTATCGACACGTTATAATCTACTGTTAGAGCTGGTGTATGGTAAGATGTAGCTTAAAGGTTTATCGACACGTTATAATCTACTGTTAGAGCTGGTGTATGGTAAGATGTAGCTTAAACGTTTATCGACACGTTATAATCTACTGTTAGAGCTGGTGTATGGTAAGATGTAGCTTAAAGGTTTATCGACACGTTATAATCTACTGTTAGAGCTGGTGTATGGTAAGATGTAGCTTAAACGTTTATCGACACGTTATAATCTACTGTTAGAGCTGGTGTATGGTAAGATGTAGCTTAAAGGTTTATCGACACGTTATAATCTACTGTTAGAGCTGGTGTATGGTAAGATGTAGCTTAAACGTTTATCGACACGTTATAATCTACTGTTAGAGCTGGTGTATGGTAAGATGTAGCTTAAAGGTTTATCGACACGTTATAATCTACTGTTAGAGCTGGTGTATGGTAAGATGTAGCTTAAAGGTTTATCGACACGTTATAATCTACTGTTAGAGCTGGTGTATGGTAAGATGTAGGTTAAAGGTTTATCGACACGTTATAATCTACTGTTAGAGCTGGTGTATGGTAAGATGTAGCTTAAACGTTTATCGACACGTTATAATCTACTGTTAGAGCTGGTGTATGGTAAGATGTAGCTTAAACGTTTATCGACACGTTATAATCTACTGTTAGAGCTGGTGTATGGTAAGATGTAGCTTAAACGTTTATCGACACGTTATAATCTACTGTTAGAGCTGGTGTACGGTAAGATGTAGCTTAAACGTTTATCGACACGTTATAATCTACTGTTAGAGCTGGTGTATGGTAAGATGTAGCTTAAACGTTTATCGACACGTTATAATCTACTGTTAGAGCTGGTGTATGGTAAGATGTAGCTTAAACGTTTATCGACACGTTATAATCTACTGTTAGAGCTGGTGTATGGTAAGATGTAGCTTAAAGGTTTATCGACACGTTATAATCTACTGTTAGAGCTGGTGTATGGTAAGATGTAGCTTAAACGTTTATCGACACGTTATAATCTACTGTTAGAGCTGGTGTATGGTAAGATGTAGCTTAAAGGTTTATCGACACGTTATAATCTACTGTTAGAGCTGGTGTATGGTAAGATGTAGCTTAAACGTTTATCGACACGTTATAATCTACTGTTAGAGCTGGTGTATGGTAAGATGTAGCTTAAAGGTTTATCGACACGTTATAATCTACTGTTAGAGCTGGTGTATGGTAAGATGTAGCTTAAAGGTTTATCGACACGTTATAATCTACTGTTAGAGCTGGTGTATGGTAAGATGTAGGTTAAAGGTTTATCGACACGTTATAATCTACTGTTAGAGCTGGTGTATGGTAAGATGTAGCTTAAACGTTTATCGACACTTTATAATCTACTGTTAGAGCTGGTGTATGGTAAGATGTAGCTTAAACGTTTATCGACACGTTATAATCTACTGTTAGAGCTGGTGTATGGTAAGATGTAGCTTAAACGTTTATCGACACGTTATAATCTACTGTTAGAGCTGGTGTACGGTAAGATGTAGCTTAAACGTTTATCGACACGTTATAATCTACTGTTAGAGCTGGTGTATGGTAAGATGTAGCTTAAACGTTTATCGACACGTTATAATCTACTGTTAGAGCTGGTGTATGGTAAGATGTAGCCTAAAGGTTTATCGACACGTTATAATCTACTGTTAGAGCTGGTGTATGGTAAGATGTAGCTTAAAGGTTTATCGACACGTTATAATCTACTGTTAGAGCTGGTGTATGGTAAGATGTAGCTTAAAGGTTTATCGACACGTTATAATCTACTGTTAGAGCTGGTGTATGGTAAGATGTAGCCTAAAGGTTTATCGACACGTTATAATCTACTGTTAGAGCTGGTGTATGGTAAGATGTAGCTTAAAGGTTTATCGACACGTTATAATCTACTGTTAGAGCTGGTGTATGGTAAGATGTAGCTTAAAGGTTTATCGACACGTTATAATCTACTGTTAGAGCTGGTGTATGGTAAGATGTAGCCTAAAGGTTTATCGACACGTTATAATCTACTGTTAGAGCTGGTGTATGGTAAGATGTAGCTTAAAGGTTTATCGACACGTTATAATCTACTGTTAGAGCTGGTGTATGGTAAGATGTAGCTTAAACGTTTATCGACACGTTATAATCTACTGTTAGAGCTGGTGTATGGTAAGATGTAGCCTAAAGGTTTATCGACACGTTATAATCTACTGTTAGAGCTGGTGTATGGTAAGATGTAGCTTAAAGGTTTATCGACACGTTATAATCTACTGTTAGAGCTGGTGTATGGTAAGATGTAGCCTAAAGGTTTATCGACACGTTATAATCTACTGTTAGAGCTGGTGTATGGTAAGATGTAGCTTAAAGGTTTATCGACACGTTATAATCTACTGTTAGAGCTGGTGTATGGTAAGATGTAGCTTAAACGTTTATCGACACGTTATAATCTACTGTTAGAGCTGGTGTATGGTAAGATGTAGCCTAAATCTATGCTGTTCAACATGAGTCATTTCTGTATACTTACTACAAAGGCTCCGGGTCTATGGGGGAAGGCAACAGTAGCAAGACAAACACACTTGCTGCTGCTATCACACAGGATAAAACAAATGCCCAGAAACTGTTGAGAGATAAGACAGAACGGTAAGTAGCCTAGACTTTATTAAATATTCAAAAACACACAAAGATAAAGACTCATTTCTTATTTCATTTGGAAGAACAACTACTTAGAAATACTATCTATTTCCTAGAGCCGCCAGAATATTGAAAAGAATGCATGAATCAGCTAGGAAACGGGGAAAAAACACGTTTTTGTAGAGTTTATGTTTCCTGTAGTCTACATACGTAGGCTACAACATATGGGTTCAAGTAGGATGTAATCTATTTTGAAGGATGTTCTGTAAGTTAACTCTTTCTCTCCGTAATTATTTACCACATTCTAATGGAATCAACGTTTGTATCGTCGGTTAGGTGAGAAAGAGTTAAATGATAAATATTTTCCCGCCTCCGTGTTTTATATCCTTTTAACGAACTGATTACATAAAGTGTTGTATGGTGAAGTTTCTAATTGATGAGATGTAAGTGCTGAGGGGGTAACAAGGTTAATGCGGGGATACTCAAACCGATGAAACGATCGTCAGAATAGAAATATAATTATCGATGCTGAATTCTGGGAAGACTTTATGGAGAGAGATGACGACTAAGAAAACTATGGACAACGCCGAACTAAGTAATGACATGCGCTCTGGAAGAAAAGCTAGCCAACGAAAACAAAAAATATATACCACCAAATCCAGTGCCCACTCTTTCCAGCTTTGTATGGAGACGGGAATACATCTCCATAACAGGGCTCTACATCATGGGCGTAGCCAGGATTTTTTTTTCGGGGGGGGGGGGGGTTGGGGGGGGGGATTTTTTTTCTCCCCCCCCCCCCCGCAAAAAAAGTATATGTATTTATGTGTGTGTGTACATAATCTTTATTACATTCTGACCCTTCATTCTTTCGGAAGACGTTTATTGTGCACTAGAATAGGTTCTTGAATGAGTTAGTGAAAAAATTGTACATTCCCTGCCATAATTGGCAATGGGGTCTGGGGGAGAGCTAGGAGCTCCCACAGCTTTTGCCCCGCCGCCAAGCACTATTTCTGATATTCAAAGCCAACAAAATGCATATTCTGAGGTATCTACAGTGCATTTTCCTGCTATTAAAAAGTTCTATTTCAAAAACCTAAGGTGCTATTCTTACTGACTTAGATCCTCCCGCGCCGTTCGGCGTATTTGCCGTCAAGCTGTTTCCATAAAATTGTAGACTCCCAAACATTACTAGCAAGGGGGTCTTGTGGGGCGCTAGGAGCTCCCCCAGCGCGGGGAGAAGCCCCGCCGCCAAGCACTATTTCTGGTATTGAAAGCTAACAAAATGCATATTCTGAGGTATCTACAGTGCATTTTCCTGCTATTAAAAAGTTTTATTTCAAAAACCTAATGTGCTATTCTTACTGACGTTCGGCGCATTTGCCGTCAAGCTGTTTCCATAACAATATGTCACTGGTATCGTCTGAAGCCTCTTCCCACCTGCCATGAGGACCTCCATGAATGAGTGGCGTCAAGTTGTACTAGGATATAATTGCAACTCTTCTTTTGCGTAATTCATTTTGTCGGAGAACATGTCCCGCAAACCTCATGCGTCGCTCTCTCACAATCTTACTAAGGGGTTGACTCCCAGTTCGGCATAGGATTTCCTTGATTTAGACCCGATCTCTATAACTGACTCCTAAAATCTGTCTTAGCCATCTTTGTTGAGCCACATTTAGTGTTTTTCAATTTCGGCAGATGACTATTCAATGCAGTTTATTAATGGAGCCCTGCCACTGGTAAAAATGTGTAACCTCTCTTGAATACGCTCTTGGAATTAAGTAACTGTAGTTTGCTTTAGATTTTATATCGAAAAGAGAAGTTTTATCGTCAATATCATCTGTTGGGGGTTTTCCACCTCAAAATTTTCTGTAGGGGGATTTAAACTCAAAACCATCTGGAGGGGCTTTAAACTTTAAAAAAAGCCATCTGTAGAAGATGGGTTTAAACTCAAAACCCCCGATTGGATTGGCTACGCTCAAATAATTTCAGTGTGTAATTTGCTTTTTTTTATATTGAAGAGGTATTTTTAGCATCAAACCCCTCTGAATGGGGGTTTAAACTCAAAACCCCTTTTGGCAACGCTCATAGCATTTTGAGTGCTTAATTTGCTTTTTTTCTTACACTGAAGATGTATTTTTTTAGCCTCAAACCCCCTGGCGGGGGGTTTAAACTCAAAACCCCTTTGGCTACGTTCATAGATTTTAGAGTGAGTAATTTGAGTTTAAACTCAAAACCCCTTTGACTACACTCATAACATTTTGAGTGTATAATTTGCTTTGTTTTTTTTTTATTATTATAGAGGTGTTTTTACCTTCAAACCCCGCTGAAGTGGGATTTAAACTCAAAACTGAGTCAAAACCCATTTAGCTACGCTCATAACATTTTGAGTGCGTAATTAGCTTTTTTTTATGTTGAAGAGGGGGTTTAGCGTAAATTTTAGAGGGGGTTTTAAAATCAAAATCTTCCTTAACTGTGCTCGTGGATGTAGGCGATTTTCGTTTGCATTTTTTTTGTTTTGTTTTATAGAAGAGGGGGAGTTAACTGCAAAAACCCCAGATAGGGGGTTTAAAACTCAAAACCCTCTGGTAGGGGTTTTAAACTCGAACCCCCTGGTAGGGGTTTTTAAACTCGAACCCCCCTGGTAGGGGGTTTTAAACTCAAAACCCCTTTGGTTGTGCTGGGGCAAGTGATGGTTTAGTATTAAAATCTAACCTAAAATAAACAAAATCAAAGCAAAAAATCAGTCACTAAATTCCGATCTCCCCTTCGGGGGGGGGGGGGGGGGGTTGAACCCCAACCCCCCCCCTGGCTACGCCCATGCTCTACAGTCACATGAAAAAGTGTTTCACGAGATGAACCGTAGGTCTTAAGGAGGTCAATGATTATTGATGATAAAGATGATTAACTTATTACCTTGACATTTACTTTAAGTCCCTCTAATGTCGTTGTAGGAGAAAATCCACGCTGATTGCTGTCTTGTTCCCGTTCAGTATTCAGAATATCCTATGTGTATGCTGATGTGTTTTGCAGGACTCGTATCCTTGTAAACTACATCTCTGGGTGATTTAGTTTAAAATCTAACGAGACAGATCAAGTCCTAAACTCTACACATCTATTTTTTTTTTTTATATTTCGCTACCAGGGTAGGCCTACAATTTCGGTAGTGTTGGGACCTTGCTATGGATGAACACAACTCACAAAGCAAGAAAGCACCATAGGAGAAAAAACAACAACAGAATTTGATTATGCCTATTAGGGCTGTTTGAAATATTTAAGTGGTGACCTTTTGTGAAACATACATTTAGAATTTTACGGTAATCGTATGATAAAGATCGATCTTACTAGTAGGCCTACAATTTTGTATAAGGCTTTCATCTGTTTCTGTATAAATAAAAAAATGAACTAAATATGTTTCTGTAAACTCGTTTTCCTGGATACATTAAACTGAGTAGTTGCCATGGATACAAGCTATCCTTATGTCCTTTTTTTTTACTTTAAAACCTTTAAAACATCTTTTAATAGTTAAGTCGACATTGTTCAATAGTGTCAGACGACATATAGCGCCTGCTTAGTACTAGATCTTTCGGCTTTTAATTATTTCAAACTATTAAAGATTGCTTTCACTGCCAGACGAAGGACATGACAACATAAAGGAGAACATGTCCTGCTACCCTTGCCGGACGTCAGCCTCATGGGCGTTGCCAGGGGGGGGGGTGTTGGGGGTTCAACCCCCCCCCGAAATGAAATCCCCCCCGAGGGGGGGGGTGACGGACTTAAGTTGACTGATTTTTTACTTTGATTTTCTTTATTTTAGGTAAGATTTTAATACTAAACCATCACTTGCCCCAGCGCAGCCAAAGGGGTTTTGAGTTTAAAACCCCTACCATGGGGTTTTGAGTTTGAAACCCTCTACCACGGGGCGGGGGGGGGGGGAGACTGACTTTAGTGACATGTTTTTTTGCTTTGATTTTGTTAATTTTAGGTGAGACTTTAATACTAAACCATCACTTGCCCCAGCACAGCTAAAGGGGTTTTGAGTTTAAAACCACTACCAGGGGTTTAGAGTTTAAAACCCCTACCAGGGGGTTTTGAGTTTAAAACCCCTACCAGGGGGTTTTTAGTTTAAAACCCCTAGCAGGGGGTTTTGAGTTTAAAACCCCCTACCAGGGGGTTTTGAGTTTGAAACCCCCCTACCAGAGGTTTTTGCAGTTAAATCCCCCTCTTCTATAAAACAAAACACACAAAAAATGCAAACGATAATCCCCAAATTCCAAGTGCACAGTTAAGGAAGATTTTGATTTTAAAACCCCTCCAAAATTTACGATAGACCCCCTCTTCAATATGGAAAAAAAGCAAATTATGCACTCAAAATGTTATGAGCGTAGCTAAATGGGTTTTGACTCCCCTCCAGTGGAGTTTGAAGCTAAAAATACATCTTCAATAAAAAAAAAAAAGCAAATTACACACTCTAAAATCTAAGAGCGTAGCCATATGGGTCAGCGGGGTTTGAAGTTAAAAAATACATCATCAATGTAAAAAAAAAAAAAGAAAATTACGCACTCAAAATGCTATGAGCGTTGCCAAAATTGGTTTTGAGTTCATATCCCCCTTCACAAGGGTTTGATGCTAAAAAATACCTCTTTAATATAAAAAAAAAAGCAAATTACACACTAAAATTATTTGAGCGTAGCCAAGCGAATTGGGGGTTTTTGAGTTTAAACTCCTTTCCTCCAGATGGTTTTGAGTTTAAAATCCCCCTACAGAGCGTTTTGAGGTGGAAAACCTCTATCTTCAATATTACTCTAAAGCAAACTACAGTTACCAAATTCTATAATCGTAGCTAAATTGGGGTTTTGAATTTAAAAAACTACAACGAAGTCCTGAGATTTTTAGTTTAAAACCTCTAACAGATGATTTTGACGATAAAACTTCCCTTTTCGATATAAAATCTAATGCAAACTACAGTCACCCAATTCCAAGAGCGTATCCAAGAGAGGTTACATTTCTACATTTCTTTTACATTTGCGGGGCTCCATTAATAAAGTGCAGTGAATAGTCATCTGCCGAAATTGAAAAACACTAAATGTGGCTCAACAAAGATGGCTAAGACAGATTTTAGGAGTTAGTTATTGAGATCTGGTCTAAATCAAGGAAATCGTATGTCGAACTGGGAGTCGACCCCTTAGTAAAATTGTGACAGAGCGTCGCATGAGGTTTGCGGGACATGTTCTCCGACAAAATAAATTACGCATAATAAGAGTTGCGATGACATCCTAGTACAACTTGGTGCCACACATTCAAGGAGGTCCTCGGAGCAGGTGGGAAGAGGCTTCAGAAATTACCAGTGACAGATTTTTGTGGAAACAGCTTGACGGCAAATGCGCCGAACGGCGCGGCAGGGTCTTAGTCAGTAAAAATAGCACATAAATTTTTTAAATAAGACTTTTTAATAGCAGGAAAATGCACTGTAGATACCTCAGAATATGCATTTTGTTGACAATCTATGCCAGAAATAGTGCTTGGCGGCGGGGCTCCGCCCCGCTCTAGGGTGAGCTTCTAGAGCTCCCCAGAGCCCCTTGCTGGCAATGGAGGGGAGTCAACAATTTTTTCACTAACTCCAGGAAGAACCTATTCTAGGGCACAATAAACGTGTTCCAAAAGAATGAAGGGTCAGATTGTAATAAAGATTATGAACACACACACACATACTTATATACAAATATATTTTTTCGCGAGGGGGGGGGGCGGGGGGGGGGGGGTTAGGGGGGAATTTTTTTCGAAAAAAAATCCTGGCTACGCCCATGGTCAGCCTTGTCAGGTAACCCTACCCTCGGGTGCGTAAAATAGATTGAGAGTCGCTTAGATAATTAGTCTAATAGATCTAGACCTTTTTCGTGTCACTAAAAAACGTTTAATTCATTAATTGTTCTATATTTGCCTATATATTTAGGCCAATATCATTTCGCTATATATATAGGTCTGTTTTAATGTTATATTTATTTTTGCTACAAATAATATTTAGATGTATCTAATATAGATCTGGTATTTAGATTTGTATAATTATAGATTTATTTTTATGCCTAGTCCATACATCTCAAGTCTGTGATCAACACTGACAAGCCATAGACGGCATAGAATAGACAATGTTGTTCTAGATAACGACCTATACATAGATAGATATATTTGGTGGAAGACTTTTTTTTTTATCTAGATCAGTGATTCCCAAAGTGGTCTATATAGACCCCCAGGGGTCCACGAAGACTTCCAAGGGGTCTACGAAAGTGAAATAATAAATTGGGGGTCTATGAGATGTCCATGGGGGTCTACAATAATGGATTTCATTTGTGACTTAAATTTTCACTCCCATTAATGTAATTATTTCCTACACTATATATGATCTGTACCTTAGTTAATCTTTTAAATATTTATCCTTCTATTCAAACGAAAAATGTTTGTATTTAATTTCAATACTTATTTAAATATCTTAATTTTGTCTATATGTAAGTTATGTTTAACAAAAAATAAATGTAGATTGTACACCGTTGATTATTTAAAATTGGGATTCATTCCTTCCTTGTCAAACAAGCGGTTGCCTAAATGCCTTTTTATGACGATATGAAACTAATTATGCTGGAGGATAATTTGAGACGATGCCACCCTGATAACAAGATAAAAGTTTGAAAAAGATAAGTTCAGAATAGACCCACAAAATCTCTCTTCGACATCATAAAGAGAAGATGATGGTTTGTGAACGACTTACAATATCTCTTTATTTATAGCCAAATACGGAAAACACTTTAGGTAAAACATTGATTTTACCTGCCGTTGAAATAGTTTTAAAAACTGTTTTACACAAATCTACATCTGATACTATTAAACGAATTTCTTGCAACAATACAGTTCAAGGGAATATCGGTGTTGTCTTTATATGAGAAAAGAGTCCTTGTAATCACAACACATTTCCGTAAGGATAAATAAAGCAGTCTAAGTCTTAGTCTTAAAAGCTTCTTATGTAATTCTTTTCAAGCGACATAAACAGTTTGGGATCAGCGGTCTAGCAGGCCCTGGCAGGATGTAGCGTTGTTTGCTGCAAACTGCCTAAGGGTTGCTGGCTCCTTATTTTTCCTCAGGGTTGACTCACAAAACCCATGTTTATAGTTGCAAGACAGCAGAGGTTTGAATTCAGATATCCTTCTGCTAGGTGGGTAGAAAGCCAAGGCTACTGAGTCCCGCCTGTCCAAGGCTTACTGGTTTAGGTGCCAGTTACTCACCTGTTGGTGAAAACAGTTCTGCGGACCCAATATTTGAGCCACACATGAAAGATCAAGCAATACAAGAGAAACTGCTGTTTGTGAAAACGTTTACAATAATCCCTAAAGCAAATTAATTAATTAATATTTAATGTTTCAAAGACTACTTTATATAACAACAAATTCCTATATGAAACATCTGTAGCAACGGATGATGAGCCTACAAATAAAACCCCCTAACATTTCCAGTGTGTTTGATGATTACAGAAATATATATTTTGTTATTTTAATTGGTTTAAATTTAAATTTTATCAATAAAAATGACATCTGAATAACTTCAAATGCAGCTTTAAATTACTTTTTCCCTCTGAGACTCACTACATTTAGAAATAAGTTTTAAAAATGTTGATGAATTTGCAAAAATGCAATATAATTTAAGCAGGGGGTCTACCGAAAATCAGAAACCATGGCAAGGGGTCTACGAGACAAAAAAGTTTGGGAACCACTGATCTAGATCATGGAACTATACTAATGCAACACCAGCTTCGAGTTTTTTTACAAAGGTGAAGAGAGTTGAAGTGCCGTCGCGCATCTTTTTTCGAGTATGGTGCAATGTGGCATCAATGATGATGCCAAAGAAGAACTTTGCTCCGCCATTCACTTGGATCGACCTGCATTGAGTGTAAAACTTTCGTACACTATTTGATTACATGTGTAAAAATGTCATTCATTTTCTATCTGATATAATAGATAAAATTTTTCAGAATAAGTGACATTTATAAACGTTTTTTTCCCGATCACCATATGAAACACTTATTTTTTTCAAAAATAGAAGATTTCAGTGTTTCTATATTTGGGTTATTTACACTAAATCTGGATGCAGACCTGTCTAACGTTCCGCTAAACGCGTTTAGTTCCATGTCTAGATATCTAGGTTTTTAAAGGAGAAAATAAAAGACCGGAAGTGTACATATAGCAACCTAACTTGCCGTTACTTGAATGAACAATGAGTAACAATGGGAAAAAAATATTTGGTTTTATTTAACTATATTACTACTAGACTAGACTATATCATCTAGATCTACGAAGAAACAGGCTTAGCTAGCTTTTTTTTTCTGACTCTCGTTGGTGTTAAATAAGTCATCGAAATATACTAATATTCTTTTTATTGTAAGTGACTTATTAAAATATTTATCTTGTCTTATATTTTCTTAGATTAGAAACTAGATCTAAGTCTAAGTTAGTTTAAACTTTAAAGTTGTTAAAGTTAGTTGTAGATCTAGATCTACTTGTAAACTTAGTTTTCTAGAATTAATAATAATTCAATTAATTATTTATTAGATCTCTATAAAGTATCATAAGTATGATTTATAATAATATTCATCCTTATGCCTTACCTTACTTATGTTACTGTTATGATACTAATACTAATACTATCATTCATTATGATGATCTATAATCTATTCATTCAATTTCAAGTCTAGTCTAGTAGAATCTAAACTAGTCAATCTATAATAGTATAATTAGTATTATGAGTATCTATTCTTATTCTAAGAAAGATAGATCTACTACTAGATCTAATACTATTACTACTACTTAGAAGCTAGATCTAGATTAACTAAGATTATCATTATTTTAGATCTACTCTAACTCTAGACTCAACTTTAGTACACTCTACTCTATCTAGATCTAGTAAATTCTAGTACTTTTCTATATAGATCTATAATCTAGATTCTAGATTTTTCACATCAATTCAATGGACCTCATTCACCAATCGTAAACAAACAACATTTAGCCACATGGTTCTCTGTCTCTTCTATTACTTCTAAACAAATTACGTAGTCCATAACATAAATTTAAGGCTGTCACGAGATACGTTTTTTCATTGTTTTATCAATATTATCACGTGGCTAAATATTATTTGTTAACCATTGGTGAATGAGGTCCATTGTGAATATTTGACATTGAAATTATTATTCATTTATTATGTATTCTCTCTCTATAATAGTTTAGACTATAGTCTAAATATATATCTATACTATAGGCTTAGTTTTTAGGTCTTAATCTTACTCTTAGTATATATATTCTAGATTTTAGTAATAGTTCTATGACAATTGAAATAGTCTATCTGTTGTCTATTATCTAGACTCTATCGCTCTATCAGTAAAGGCAGTATATAATATTTGGAATATTGGGTAATTTCAATATTGAAATAATATTTCATTACAAAATTAACTACATATACTCTTACTGTTGTAGTACTAGATCTATATATAGTACTCTATTCTGGGAAGAAGTATAGGCAGGGTATGAACCCAGGACTGTTGAGATAATCAAATAACAGTCCAGCGCTCATACCACACATTTTTAAACTTTCAAAATAATTTAATCATAACCCTAATATGTAGACAATATTTTGAATACTTATTATTAGAAATTCTTATTAAAAATGGTTATTAAAAATGCTAAAATTCTTAGATGAACACATTAACTGAACAACATAGTATCATACTAAATATTATTAATTACAAATATTAATTATTAAATTTATTTTCTCTGCAAATCACAGATCTGTAGCATGGTAATAATATTTATGTTAAAGTAGTTTTTTCTTTACGTTATTATTTTTTATTAATTCATAATATATGGACCACACATTTTCCAATAATTATTTTCTAAATTAATATTTAATAATTTTGTTTCATACCTTACAGGAAAGATGACAGAAACTGAAAACCAAGGTGCTCATATTTTGCTGTCAGTTGAAGCAGAAGCTTACGTTGAACACTTACAGCATTTTGATATCAAGGATATAGGATCTATAAGGTTATTGACAAATTAATCTTAAATAGGGCTATATTTGTTGTTGTTTTGTTTTTTAGAAGTATGGCTATAATTAATTGTAAAAAAAGTTTTGTTTAATTACCTATAGTTTCTCTGTATGTTACAGTTTTTTTTTTTTTTTGTTGTCATCATTGCAGGAGTCTCTGATTAGTCAGGATTAAAAACATTTACTCTTGCTACATTACTAAATTATGCATTTTACAGATGGCACCAGCAACATGAGTACTTAGAGAAACTAAACATGCAAGCTGTGATAAATGCAGCTGCAAAAGAAGAAGAATTTGTGAAAGAATATTTTATTTCCTATGGCAAGGTGAGATATTATTATGAACACGAGTAGATGAGACTCTTAATCATACACCAAAACAGACCCATCTATAGTAGATAAAGAGAACTTTAATCTTAGTTCAACAAATAATTATAGCTCTATAATAACCTCTTTTACTCCATTTTCTGTTTTCTTTTTTCAACACGCATTTGCATCCTTCCACATTCACACTAGGCAGAGCATGTAACAGGTATTTAAAATTAAATTATTCTTACTACCATTTTACTATTTTATACCTACAATAGAACATTGTCTTGTTATTAATATAGTTTTTACACAACGACTACTTTTCTTATCGTTGTGCTGGCCACATGAGACCCTGCTTGTTATCCATTGACAATAGAAACAGATGACCTTAACATCATCTGCCCCATAGATCACAAGGTCTGAAAGGGGTACTTTATTTTTGTACTACTTCAGGCCTATTTCATAACAATAAAAAATAAAATAATATGAAAAACATACTAAGTGAGACAAAAAAAAAAGAGAAAAAATTCATTTCATATATAAATGATTTTTATTATGTAGGCCTACATGTTCTATTGTCTGATTTTTGTGCACAATGGTTTTAGTATACTATAGTTATGTACAAAAATTGTTGTGATGCATTAGTTCTTGTGAGTCTGTTTTTATGCAAGAGTCAAGACTAAGTTCCATAAAAAAAATTTAAGCATCTTTAGTTGGTAATTATTTTGTTATCCCTTTTTTTAAATCTGTATACATTACACTATTAATAAAGTACAAATAATTTTTAGAACCATGGTTGCTTTCTTACAAAAAAAAATTGTTTTATAGATTCAAATAGAATAATCAGAAAAGCTTGTCATCTCATATAGTTACTTATTATAGAGACAGAGAATGTTCTTTTCAAAACTTGACATAATCTCACATAATTTTTATTTAATTTCAAGTAGGCTATACTATTTGCTATTTAATCAAAAGACATTTTATAGTTTCTAGAACATTTTGAACATTTGTGCTAGCAACATAATGAATAAGCATTGTGATGGCAACATAACATAATAGTTCACCATAGAGACAGGAACAAGGAAACCTTGCATCTAGGTCTTGAAGGGAATTTAGCTTTATTTCAAAATAGACTACCAGTATATTAAGATAAATAGAAATTGACAACAGAATGGTGGGCAAGAAGCACATAATGATATTATTATATTCTCAATTTTAATCTGGCACATTTTTTTGTTTGCTTTGTTTTGTTAGATTCAACTTTTGATTGAAGACCTGCTGACTACAGAAGTATGGAAACAAAAAATATTCCCTGAATTAATAGAAATGGAATTTGAACCTAGAACAACATTTCCTATTTATATTGTGGTATGTGTTTACATTATAGTTTAGACATTATCATTGTGTTAAGATTATAGATCAGAATACCTATGGAATGTTTTTTTTTTAATTATGTGTTTGGTTCTAATGCTATTTATTGTTTTTGTTTGTTTGTTTGTTTTTTTTTGCTTTAGCATTTTACAGAATATATTGCCTTGTCTGCATTCTCTTTTCTACTGTTTTATCTGTAAACGTAACCGATAAAGAATGTCTGAATATTTATTGTCAACAATGACATCAATTCATTTGTTTCATCATGACATATACTTGGATGAAATTAAAAAGTACTATGGACATGTTTCATCCTTGACTTATTTCTGTAGGCAATTTACATTTTCCTATTCACATCTTCTGAAATATAGACTTGTTAATGATGTAGCTTAGAAATTAATATAAACTTTTCAGAGTAAATATGACAGAATATTGCTAAGCATACAAACAGAGTAGGGAATAAATAAGTAGGTTATGATACAGATTCAGTATTAGGTATAGAAACAAAAAAATTATCAATACTAAGAAGCAATGAATCTGGGTGCAACAGATTCTTTTGGTCTTCTGAAAGCAAACCCTTTTATAAACTTTTTTAAAAATGATTATAACCATTATTTTTTAAACAATTTTTACGTAAAGTGTTGTTTTTTTTTATTGTGACAAAATATTGTCATGTATTACATATATTTATTTGTTTCCTTGTGTTTTAGTTACTAAAAGGTAATTGAAAACATTTCTTAATTTAAAAAGACCAAAATGCACATATTTTTTCACATTTTAAAAAATAATATTTAATTCTCATTGGTTTGTGTTATATAAAAGTAGTACAGTTGCCAGTTGTTTCTTTAAATGTATCAATCTTTGTCAGCATCTACAAAATCATGTATGTTCAAGCTGGTTACATGCCATAATCTGACTGGTGACAAGTAGATCCTTGTGCATTGGTTGTGAGCAATCTTGCTTTAAGTGTACATTTTGTTTGGAAGAAGAATTGTCTTTTTTGATAGTTTGTAATTTACAGTTTCTGATCTCCAAACATGACTGTTTCAAACTTGAGGGTTTACACTAATTTCTATGCACTTTTTAGCATTGAACAATCAATTTCTAATCTCTTTTGCTTGTAGTACACATTTTTATTATTTAGTTGGCAACAGTGTTCTTTTAATAAAGCAATCACTTTTTGTTAAGCCAAAGGTACATCTGTGTATTAAAAATGTGTCCTATATATACATATATATATAATTGTAATCTAATTTCACCCTCATGTTAGTGGTGATAAAAATAAAACTTTGACTCGCAATACCATACTATGATTACATTTTTTAAAATATTTCATCCTTCACCAATCCCTTGGGGCACCATATAAGATCTGTTGACTGTCTTTCTTCATTCCTCTCTGTCTTTTGCCTTGAATAGAATTTCCTTCAATGACAGGCCTATCCATTCTTTTATGTTGTCCTCCCATCGCTTTCTCTGTCAGCCTCTACTTCTTTTTCCTGGTACTGTTCCCTAGTGGAAGATCTTTGTGAGCCCTGAGGACCTTGTGATGTGGCCACTGTGATGTTGCTTGTTCAGGCTGTCTTGAGGTCAACTCTAGATGACTTGAATTTCAACCAATTACTCTGCAAGCGTTTGAGTTTTATTGTTCGGGTGTATTCAGTGTAGTTGATCAACAATACAGAATGAACAAGACATCTATTTAACAAGTAAAGAGATGTAGTCAACGCTGACGAACAATTTATCCTATGTTTATTCTAAGAAAAAGGCCACAGTAAAAGTCTCTGTCAACTAAACATGTCGTTACCCTAGAGGATTCTATCGCTAACTGATTTTCCTGTCTCTAACCCAACATATCCCAAACGTCACTAGTCCCGTTCAATATGCATCTTCTATGGTGCGTCGCTAAATAACTAAACTATAAATAAGGTGTCTAACACCATAGAGTTTAAGTTTGTGTTTTTTGACAGTGGTTAGCAGGTCATCGTGGATTTCAATTGCTCTGCATTTGTGATGTGGTCTTTGTAAGAGTTGTACAAATTAGAAACAGGTGAAAAAACTTTAAAAATCTTTTTCTTTAGTTGTACCATGAAGCTACTGTGATTAATCTACTGGAGACAATGATGTTCTATAAAGAAACCTGTGAAGCAGCTGAGGAGTTCACGCTAGACCTTGTTGATTATGCTTATAGAAAACTTTGTTTTTTGGCTGCTAAGTAAGTGTATCTTGTGTTCTACCATGTCTTTTATTTACAAATACAATAAATGTAAATACTCTGACAGACCATAAATGTAGTAAAAAATCTGCCCTAGAATTTTCTTATTTTATTTATTTAATAAATGGTTTTAATAAATTTCCTTTAATGAAATGGTATTAGTTAACCTGACTTTTACCTCCAAATGACTGATTTTGTGAGAAACTGTTACAATTTTTTTTTAAGTCACATCATTTCCCTCTTTGTTAAAAAAAAAAAAAACTTTTTCAATGTCACAAACAAATAGACTTACAAAATTGGTTTCATAATTTTTTTGGCTATATTAATTATATAATTTATTTTTCATCTGTGAATTTTAATTTATTATACCATTTTGCTTTTTAACTCAACCTAATGCAAATTTATAAAACTGAAATTTCAAGCCGAAATGCATTAAAATATTTAGAAATTTTTTTATATTAAGAATCTTCAAGATATAAAAATATTCCATTTAGAGGTCAAGCTAAAGAAGATGTTGAGGAGTTTCTGCCAAACAGTTCAGATTTGACAAAATGCTTAAGCAATATGGAGGTAATTGATCTAATTGATTGTAAATTATGTTTCCAATGTTAATTAAGTTAATTGAATTTCAGACTCTTAAAAAAATATATTTTCTTTAATTTCTTTCTACATCTATTAACTATACAATTAACATATATCACTACAAAAAGTGTGCAACATAGGTCAATGTAATTTTTATTTTTAATTTCTTTATTCATTGTAATACAAATTCATTGATCCAATTAGGAATTAGAAAAACAAGACAGACAACTGCAATTTGAGATCAGCATTAAAGCCCTTTCCTTACTGAGATACATAACAGATAACTTAGATTGGTATGTTATAGTTAAGTCTGAAGTAGAAACTTTATGTCTGTATGCTTAAAGTGGATTGTCCCATAAAATAACTCATTACTACAAATTACATTACTCATTCTAAAATACTAAAGGGTAAACATACTATTATTAAGGTACCCAAATTAAACTTTTTTTTAATTGCATGAATAGCATTCTCAGTAGGCTGTCTTTTATGGACCACTGGGTAGAGGGAGTATCTGGGAGCTTTCCATGCAGCCTTTAGGCAGTTCAGCAATCACAATTCAACTTGACGCAAGTTTGGAACTCAAGCCCCCTCTGATAGCTAAGAAGTTTATGCCTCCTAGCCACACTTCCCACCTCCTTTTTAGTGCATTGAAATTTCTATATGCCTAAATGTTACTTTTATTTGATCTAATTATATTTTTTATGTGTCTAAATTTTACTTTTCTAAAAACTTATTCAGTTAAAGTATATGAAAAATGATGTGTACCAGTTAAGAGATTGGAATTTTAAATACTAGGTATAACTGCTAAGGAAATACCTTTTTTTATATTAATATTTCACATTTTGTATGAAAAGAAATGGACCGATTCCCCCCCCCCCTTTTTTTTTTGTCAGCACCTAGGAGGGCGTGAGCCACAGTTTGAGAAATGCTGGCCTATGCCATCAGTGTTGCCCTTCAGAAAATTTGGTCTATATGTATTGCGGAGGACATGATATACGGTTCGGCAGAACTTCACCAAGCACCGGTCAGCAAAGTATCAAGTTGACCTCTGCCCTGGAAGCCGGGATTTGAATTCCTTTTCCGGTTGACTTCCTCAATTTGAATTCCTTTTCCTGCTGGCATCCTGCATTGATACTCACTGGGCCACATCCACTCCAATACCACCTTGTTTGATCCTGTTGTTTTATTTTTAAGTTCTTTATTTTGGTCAAGGCTGCAGGTTTTTTGTGTACATTAAACTTGAAATAAGCCTCCTGACTTGCCTCGTCATTTTGGTTATTACATTCTGTGCCAAACCCACCACAGAATCTTTTGGTGTCAGAAGTGGGATCCGAAGAAAGATACAGTCTACCAGACCTCCCTGTCAGACGATAAGTGGAGCCTTCGGACCCTTCCAATCAAGTTAGAAGTTGAACAAGTACTTTTTTATGATATTGTACCATTTCTAGATATTCCTGTTGTCTCTTTTACTTTCAGGGTAGTTTAGGTAGTTATTTTGTTTAAGTATATAATTGTATTAAGTTAGTTTGAGTATAATTGTATTAAGTAAAAAACACAAAAAACATGCAGCCTTGACCAAAACAAAGAACTTAGGAATAACACAGCAGGATAAAACAAGGTGGTATTGGAGTGGATGCGGCCCAGTTAGTTTCAATGCAGGATGCCAGCAGGAAAAGGAATTCAAATTGAGGATGTCAACTGGAAAAGGAATTCAAATCCCGGCTTCCGGGGCAGAGGTCAACTTGATCCTTTGCTGACCGGTGCTTGGTGAAGTTCAGCCGACCCATATATCATGTCCTCCCCACTACATATACAATTTCTTTCTAATACTGTAGTATTAATTTACTCATATATTTTTTTTAAAATTGTCATAGTTTTTAATCAAATAATATATTTTATAAATTTTGCCTCTCTTTCAGCTTGCCTTTAAGTGTTATGGCTAGAATTCTCAACACACATGATATACCAAATCTGCTTGTACAACTTGTGGAGTCACCTCCATGGACTAAAAGAAAAAGTGGTGAGTATATTTTTTTTCTCGTCAATATTGGAAATCAGTCCTATATCTGAGATCAACCGCACCATGGTTTTCAGTTCTAGCAGTTCTCCTTACAGCTCCTTAATTTGTTTCTTTGGTATTAGTTTACGTGACTAGAAACGCTAAATCAGATTTCTCTTATATTTTAAGAATATGCAGAAAAAAATGCAGATTACAAATATGTAATTTGATTTCCTCTGAGATAAATAGTTTTTAAAATATATATTTTTAAGTTTTATTTCTTTTTACCATACATTGTCATTGGAAATACGCCATTTTGGTTTTAAGGCTTAATACTAGACTATCTCCCTTGAATTACTTCCCAACTATTTTCTGTTGCTGTTTTGTCTTTCTTTCTAGCAGCTATTAGATCTAATATTAAAATTCATTTAAAATGATAGCATAAGACTTCTGATGATAAGAACAAAAAACTCTCTTTAAAAAAAGTTATTGAAAAAAAGAACAACTTCATCAATTTATCATTAACATTTTTTTTAGACCTTCATTTCAGTAAATACAGTTAAAAATTCATAAGTTGACAGCATAAGAACAAAAAATCTTTTTAAAAAAAAGTTTAATATAGATAAGTGAGATAAATATGCTTAAAAACAACATGGTGGTCAGTAAAGGTATCTGGGTATCTAAACTATTACCGTTTCTTTTACATGTTTAGGATTTTCCTTCAGATTCTGAAGATAATTTTATCCTAGCCCAAACCTTTAACAGGACACTGGGGGATGGCAGTGGGCAGGGTTCAAACCTGGGACCTTCAAGACCAACAACAGTTCAGAGTGCATAATACACAACCAGGCAGATATCCAGCTTGTTTTTTTATTGGTGTATCTTGGGACCATTACAGTTGACCTACCTCTTGAGTATGAGGAGTTAAAGCATTTTGATTGGCTATTCTAGTATTTCTTTAAAAGTGCTTCTTGAATATGAACTAGAGCATCTATGTGTCCCCATTATCCCTTTGACCGTTAAGAAAGATTTTTCCTAATGGACAGTTGTGGAACGGAATTTCTTCTCCCCAAGTCCTGTCTATGCCAAAGACCATGACTATAATTGGGTCCTTCCAGCTTCCAGTCCTGGACCCTATGCTACAAGGAAAGGGGGGCTGCGCTAACCTTGGGAAATTTCTTCACATTCTTATTTTGTAACTGCCACTAAGCCATGTAAGGTCTGCCACTCCAGCAATGGGTCTTTGATGACAGCCCCATATTGATTGGTGTGGCGGACTTGTTGAACTGGGTTGTTAGGTCTCTCTTTCTTCCTCACCTTGGTGAGTTAAAGAAAAAGGTTCATCCAAGGTAACCATGTGGAGACTAAGTTGTGTGGTGTTTTTAGCACCTGCATTATTCTTCACCAAAGTTTTGTACCTTGTCTTTTTTACATTTATATGTTAATTTTGGCTGCTACACCCCTTGGCATGATATTCTAGGATGTGCTTGATGCAGTCTTGATAGGTCTTTCTTCTTAATTTCCACAGGAAAAATATTCAAATTTATTGAAAGCAAATGGCAAGAAGTCAGTTTTGAAGACAGTTTAAAACTAACAAAAACTGAAGGCCAGGTTGGTGGTTTGGTTTTATGTTTAAATTATTCAAAAGTCTATTTCAGTTTTTTAAAGTTCCTTTTAAATTCTAACCTAAATGTGAAAAAAAGAAAATTATATATGTAAGTGCTATAATTATCAAAAAGAAACTATAAGCTTGCAATTGTTTCATTTGGATAGGTGTGGCTGGCATTGTTTCACTTGTTAATGGAGAAGCCATGTCAAGACAAATATGAACTGAATAACTACAGAATTAATGTAGTTATCAAGGTAATTATGTTGTGAACAAAATAGTCACATAATTAATGTTGTTAAGTAATTATATTTTATTGAGCCAAAATCAAAAAATGGATTTGAACAACAAAAAAAATCATTGCATTTTTTTTTTATATTTATTCTCCATATTTCTAGTTACGTTCATATTTGACTGAAGTTCTGTTAGACCAGTTACCTATCTTGGCAGAGTTGCAGCGTTATCTAGAGCACTTGGCTATAATGGAACCTCCACCAGCCAAAAAAGATCTTGTCTTAGAGCAGGTTTTCTATTTGACTTTTTCATTAATTTATTTTGCATATTTCCGGTGACTGAGTGGTTAATCTTCTTAAGACGAAGCGCAATGGCTATTTGGCGAAAAGGATGAAAGCGGCTGATTTATCGGCCGTGATGATTCCAACCATAGGATTGGCTAGCCAGTGTTTGTATCAGCCAATCAGATTAGTTCTTCTTAGTAGACTTTAATGGCGGTTTCCTTCACTGTTTTAACGCGATAATTTTTTTTTGTATTGATTTTTTAAAGTTAGGTAATGAGGGGTGAAAATTTTAACGTCTGCTGGCGATATTGATGAAAGCAAACTCAACGACTCTGATTTTATTTAAACTATGATAGCCCTAATAAAATTAAGGGCAGTATTTATGAAAGCTTTAGATCTAAGTTTACACTAGTACTAGATCTAGATCTAGTATGTGTTGACGATGTCTATTCATGGTAACATGGTTTAGAGGTAAGGGTGAGGAGCTGATTAGAGAAGACCCATTTGAGCACCAAGGGATTAGCACCTCATAGACTGTTTTTACAATCAGTTTAGTTCAAATATTTGTCATTGAGACTAATAAATATGATGCCAACTTTCTGACCAACAAACAGCTCAAAAAAAGATCCCTGGGTCATAGATGGGTGGCTGTCACTGGGACAAAAATGAAGGTGTTTGTTTCCATGGTACCTGGAGGGGTGGGGAGAAAAGTAGTAAAATAATGTGATAGACGTGTCTGAAGAGTCTCCATGTGCCTTGTCTCCCTAAAGACATGTATTAGGGCTTATTCAAGCATAAAACTTCTTAAAAAACTCTTACCTTTTTAATTCTGTTCTGTTTTGAAAAAACATTTTTGGAATTTTATCGCATAAATTATGTAAATTAGCTTATTTTAATAAATGTTAATAATTCAGATAGATTCCATGAGATTAATTTAGTTAATTCATTTCTCTTCAATAATATATATATATATAGATTAGTGTATGTAAAGTAATTTATTTATTTTTATTAGGAATTTTTTTGTAAGAGAAGTGTTTACTCTGGAAATAGTGCTCCGTCTTTTTGGCACAAGACATGCTAAAATGCTTCGTCTTAAGAGGGTTAAGCATATGGCTTCCAAACCTGAGGTCCTGGATTCGAATCTCAGTGAAAACTGGGATTTTGAATCTCTGGATGTTTAGGTCATCCTTGTGTACACCCAACTCACCTGACTTAAGTTGGGGAAAGTAAAGTTGGTTGGTTGTTGTGCTGGTCACATGACACCCTACTCTTTAACCATTGGCTACAGAAACATCTTCTGCCCTCTACGTTGCAAGGTCTGAAAGGGGAACTTTACTTTTACTTTAGTATAATGACACAAGCAATAGAAATCATACAAAAATGATAAGATTTTGATTTACAAAAAAAAAACTTTACTCATTGAAATCCATCTATATTTTATTTGGAGTTAACAAGCTTAGTGAAACACTTGTCAACATTGTCTTTTGTAACAGGTCGTGAGAGAAATCAGAATTAAAAATAAACTGATTTTTTTTTTTTTTTCTTAATAAACCATGATTTAAGTATATAAAGAGTCACTTATGATCTCCATTTCACACAAATTTGCTGCCAGCTAGGAGTCAGTTTTTCTAATAATATTTTAAGAAATAAGTTGTCTCTCTTTAATAACTTGAAAAATAAGATCAAATCAATTTCGCTCATTTTTTTTCCTTTTCCTGCTGATTCAGGTGCCAGAGATTAGGGAAAGAATACTGAATAAATATGAGGGCAAGTGGAGCAAAGTGGCCAAAATGTTGTCTAAAACAACTTTCAACCAATCAGAAGCAGAGACCAGAGCACAAGCTGAAAGGTCAGACATTTGCATTTGATAACTTTTTTTATATCTTGTTTTTTTTTTAAGTAAACAATTCCAAGCTAATATGATAAAAGGTTACAAAGGCAGTTTGTGTGGAAATACAAACTCCAAATCGGCCCCCAAAGTGGTCCACCCAGGCAGGTAAAAAGGCAGGTTTCAATATTTTCAGAACAAACATCAGAATGAAATTCTAACAAAGACAAATGACAGAGGAGAATGGAGAAAGAAGGTTGACAGATCTTGTGTGGTGCCCCAGCGGTCCAACAGACCAAAGGATAGGTGAAAGTGAATTTGAAGTTAGATATGAACCTGGCCTAACCGATGTCTTAGTATGAATATCTAATTAATCTAATTGTTTTGTAAAAGGTCCATCTCTTATTCAAATCCTCAAGAAAAAAAACTTTTCCGTAAACAAAAATAAAAAATTTTCCTTTAGTTAGGTGTTAAATATTGATTTAAAAAATTAGATTTTTTTGCTTTCAGAAAAGAAAAAAGTAGCCATTGCATTAGAACTTTAAATGGTCTAAAATATTATGAAGTCGGATTTTCACTATCTTTTCCAGTTTACGAGATCTAAACGGGATGGACTGACATTCCACACAAAACTAATAGCGTCTTTTCCCCTTTTGGGGGCCGCTAAAAAGTGTTATTGCAACAGAAATCATCACTGTATTCCCAGACCTCTGTCATGTTGACTTTGGTTTCTGCTAAATGAAATTGATCAAAATTTTATATTTGTTACTTTTTAAAATGAAAAATTGTAATTGCCAACATTTAGAAAATCTTAGTGACTGTAACATTAATAAACATTAGTTACTATTCTACATTATATTGAAAAACTACAAGTATGATGTAAATTATATTTGGTCACAAATTTGACTCCACAAGGGAAAAAAAAAGATTGACTAAGGTCTTGGGTTATCAAAGGGAGCTAACAATCTTTGCTGAGAGTATGAAAAGTTAGAATTAGTTACACAGATAAAGCATGGGTATTAGTAATTACACAGATATAGCATGACTAATGTAGTAATTACACAGATATAGCATAGGTAATTTAGTAATTACATAGATTTAACATGGGTAAATTAGTATTACACAGATATAGCATGGGTAATTTAGTAATTACACAGATATAGCATGGGGAATTTAGTAATTACACAGATATAGTATGGTTAATAATTTTTTACAGACCATCTTGAATAGATTTTTTTCTTGTGTAGGTGGGCAGCAACATATAACTTTGACTTACTTCAAGATCTCATCTCTGAGCCACCCAAATGTGCTGTCTGTGGTCAGGCTGCAAGTAAACGTTGTTCACGATGTCAAAATGAATGGTACTGTCGAAGGTACTAAGTAGCTTTTTTTTTATTGTTTTTTTTTAAATAGTTATATGTTATTAATTTTGTATTAATAAATAAAGGATTATTAATTAACTTTTTCTTTTCAGTTTTTTTATGTCAGTATTATTGTAAATTACTGTAATTTGGGGATGGATATTTTCTAGTTTTATGATTTTGGTGTTTGCATTTTACTAATAAAATTGTGAAAACCAAGGACTGACACGAAACAATCCTCCTTAAACCTACCAAAACACAAACAAAATAGGATGCATTGAAGTTCAAATCAAGTGAAACCATTTGTGTTCAACAATAGAGTTGAACAAGATTGTGTTTGTAATATCTATTATTTATGTCAAAGTTTTCTTATTGAGTCTATAAAGATCTAAGGGAAACAAGACGGAATGAATCCTTTCCCAATGCACTTTAGTAGATTTAAATATATTCCATGTACAGCCAACTCACAGAAAGATACCAAACAGATTCATGAAGTTGAATTACGAAGCAATATTTATATATTTGAGAAAAAATATTTTATGTTGTTCATGTCAAGGATTATTTTTCTTAAAATTTGGGTGACAGCTGGCCCATTTCTTGTTTATTCTACTCTATTCTAGTGTAATTTTTTTCCCCAGAACTTCCTTATCTAGTGTTAACTTTATGGTTTGTTGTTTCATGAGAAGATAGTATATGTTGTTTTTTTAGTGTTGGTCGTGCTCCAGTCTTTGGACCACTTGCTGAATTTGCCAAGGGCGTCTTGTCGTAAAAAATTTGATGTTACTACAAAGTTGTCTGTGCTGATTAAGACAAAGTCATCTGCTAACATGCTGCTTTTTATTTTTCTTGGTAATTTTAGGTTCAGAATTGTTTATGAATATTAAGAAGAGAGTTGGAGACAGAACCATTTTTTATGCCCACTGTGTGACTTCTTTTACCTTTCATGCAAAACAAAGTACAGATTGTTCAGATATTTTTTTTATCTATTTGTTCCTCTATTGATCTGCTATTTCTAAAACCAGCTTGAGTTTTTAGATTATTTGACTCAAGGATTCATTTGAGTCTATTATTCTATACATCTGCATTTCCAGCTGGTGAGACTGATGGGATGGTAACTGTTCAGTTTATTTCTTTGTTTGCCATGCTTATTATGGAATCATAATGGCTTTCTGCATGATTTTCAGCTTTTGTTGAGGAGTTGTTTTGGTTTGAGGACCTATTAGAGCTTTATCTAATTCCTTCATTTTTAGGCTTATCATCCATGAAGAATATGCTGGTTTGTTTACTTGAATTTTTTCCCTGGAGTTTTGCATGGACATATTTAATTATGGCTTCATTAATTTGTATGCACAATTCAATTCAAGATGACCATCTCTAGAAGAGGAGATAAACAAAAATGCATAGGGAAGGCTGCATCTACCTTTGCTAAACTCATACCAAGAGTTTGGAAAACTGTAAGCTCACTACAGTGATAAAAATGGAGGTTTACAAGGCAGTGAGTTTTGAGCATGCTATTGTAAGCAGTGAGTTGTGGACTACTTCTACAAAGCAAGAGAGAAAACTAAACTCATTCCACTTGCGCTGCCTCTGAAGGATCTTGAAATCATATGGTAAGAGAGAGTGTGCAACACTGATATTCTTGCACGAACAGGTCTTTTCAGCATCTTCGCAATCTTCAGACAATGATGCCTGCATTGGCTTGCTCATGTTTGCTGGATGGAGGACAGTTGTATCCCGGAAGTCATCTTTTACGGGCAACTCACAAGTGGCTCAAGAAAAGCTGGTCATCCCCACCTCCATTATGTGGATGTAATAAAACGGGACCTCAAAACAGTGAACATTGATTCTCACTAGGAGGACATAGATCACAGAGATGGAGAGAGAGATGGTGATGTAGAAATCTATGGACAGTTTAAAACATGGGCCACAGCTGTAGAAGAAAAGCGTGCCATATGAAAAATGGCCACCTCCTATACCATCTAAGCCAAAGCCACCTTAACCTGCGATATATGTGGACGAGATAGTCTCTCCAAAATAAGGCTCCACAGTCACATGAAAAAAGTGTTCTATGAAGGAAGCCAACAACATTTTGAAAATATTTTGTGAATTATTCACTGCTTCTTGGCCTTTCAGAGATTAGTTGTCTGTTTCTATAACCAAAGGAATCTATCTGTTTTCTCCTTGACTTAGGTATTTTGCAATGCTCCAGAGCTTGTGGCCATCTCTATTTACATTAAGTTGTTAATGTTTTTAATGTTAACTTTTTCTCATAGCAAAGAGGTAATTTTTTCCTGAAAACTTTTAGTTTTTCTATACTGGGGTTATTTTTATCTTTGTTTCTGGCTTTGATGGTGGTATTGTGGAGTTGTTGAAGGTGATCAGATTTATTGGGATTATAATCTTTCTTGCTCCTCTAGAAATAGACTCCTTAGCTGTTTAGAGGATTCCTATGGTGAAAGCTGAATATTTCTTGCTGATCTGGTTTGATTTACTGTGTATTTATGTGGTGTATAGGTCATTTAGATTTGCGAATATATTCCAGTTAGCTTTTTGTAGTTACATCTTGGTAAGGTGTGGTTTTCTGATGTTCTATAAGTGGTATTAATACTGATGAGCATGGACATGTGGTCACTGGTGGCTAGTTGATCAGATACATTTCTTGTGCACTTTTTGATCTGCTACATGGGACATTCTTGGTAGAAGATGGTAGCTCCCCCAAGTTTATATCACTGATTTTAAGGTATTTCTGTCACATATACATCTGAAAGGTTCTTGATCAACTCTTGATATTTTTCTTCTTCTTTCATATGTACCTAGATGCTTGCTGCAAACACATTTTTTTGTTTTTGTTTTAGATAAGTTTTTAACTGTTTTTGTTGAAAATACAGTATTGTATTGTCTGCTTTTGTAAATTGTTTTTGTGTGCGTTTCTAATGTGAAGACTGAGATGATGATTAAAAATATGTAATTAAAACATATTTAAGTTTGAATTACTGAAATGGTCTTGACATATTTTTTTAATGTAGACCACAATATGCTCCCTTTTTATTATCATTTTTTTAGGCTGATAGCATTTTTTTCCCTTTCCTTGCATTTTAGAAAATTGCTTAAAGACAATAAATAAATTTTTCAAAAACAAACTAGATCTATATAAATGAATAAATTTTAATAAACTGGAAATATCTGACAATATTTTTTCTAAATTTCAGAGAATGCCAAGTTGGACACTGGAAAAAACATAAAAAAGCTTGTGATATTCTTTATGACACTTTACAAAAAAGCAAATGATTAATTCTATGTTGAATAAATGTGTTCACACAAAATATATATATTTTTTTAAAGTGTACAATTTTCTCTATTGGATTTGCTAGGTCAACAACTTTTTATTGTGAGATACAGCATTCTTCTTTAGAGTGGTCCTTGCAAACCATTATAGTGAAAGTGCTAAAAATCACTTGCGCATATCTCAATTGAGAACATACATTTGCTTTCCAAAAAGTCACATTATGATTAGGCTCGTGAAAGTTAACCCTGTAGCATTTCTTGTACCTGATTAAGCCTCTTGACTAAGACACTTTTATAGAGATCTTACATTTTGTTCCAATGATGGGCTGAAGACACATGCTAGAAAAAAAGTAACATTTATCTAGCAGCCATAGCTATAACTGGATAACTAACATCCAAAAGTTCTGTTCTGCATTAAGGGGAGAAAAAGCTACATAAGAAGCATTTTTATTTAATAATTATAAATTTAATTTGAAAAGTTGGCGGTGGGGGGGGGGGGGTATTTTTTTTGTGCTAAAAATGGCTTAAAGATGTCAAAACACAAAAATATAATTAGGCTGAGAAATTATTATTATTATTTTTAAAAATCCATTCATGTTCTAATTAGTTCCATTGCTATTGATACAAAGTTATGTTCAACAACAAAAAGATTTAAAAAAAAAACTAGTTTTTTGTTAACATGAAATATCTAAATTACTTCTAAGAAGAGGTACAAGCATTTAGTATTCATAACATTTAAGAAGTTGTAATGGGCTATATTGTAAATTTTGACCCAGATTTCCCAAATTGAAGTTACAAAAGAAAAGTATGAAGATATATATTTAGGTAGGTGCTGCTCACATACCTATACACTGTATTTCTATAAATAAGATGCTTGTATGGCTACCTGGTCATGTGTGCTGGACTGTCGTTTGGTTGTCTTGATGGTCCTGGGTTAATAGCCTGCCCGCTGCCATCCCCCATTATCCTGCGGGGGAGGGGGTGAATATATATATATATATATATATATATATATATATATATATATATATATGCAATTGGCAGATCTCGAAAAAAATAATTAACAAAAAAAGCGAGTAAAAATATCACCAATTCTAAGGAATATTGTGCGTAATGACACACTATTACTTGTAAAGGGTTATGCATACATTTGAGTGTCTTTTCGTATGCACTCGATGTACAAGCCTTGTTTGTAACATAATGAGTTTCTAAAATCTTATCTTCCTTTAAAAGATAATATAATTAAACAGAATATACTTATGCCACCAATCGTATCCATGTGTTACTATAGTTGTGCATGTTACTTAGAGACTGCTACATTATTAATTTTCTGGACTGATTCAGGCATATCATTCCATGCTCTATATTATATATAAACTAATATATAGCCTATATGGATGTGGCAAAATATGTAGGTCACAGCTGGGAGCGTAACCACAAGAAATATTGCATTCCTCATTAATCTTCGGGCTCGAAGACAAACCTTAAAATTATTATTTTTTTATATGTCGCTAGTCAAGAACTAGGACTATCACTTACGAATTTGTCCTAGATGATGGAATATGAATTGTGCCTTTAAAAGGGAGTTGAAACATCATAATTTTACAATTACAACTTTTTACGCAGAATTTAAATATGTCAATAACTAAAATTTGAAAAACTATCGGAGTTTCCCTTTAATCAGAGCAATCATAGAGGGCCTGAACATTGTCATGCAACGTCGCAACCTGTGTGCAGTTTAGACCAATAGCTCGAGATCGTTGCTATGTCACGATTCGTAACATCAAACCTGTGACGTGGCAACGAGCTACTATAACAACCATGAAGTCTAGATCTACATCTACGTCCTGACAGTATGTATGAGATTTTATGACTGTATTTATGCCAGGCTCAACGAGCACATATTTCAAGTCATTTTTTTTATTTATTTGTCCGGTTTATTACGGCAATGAATCCATGTTGTACCTCGTTGTACCAAATTCGAAGACAGGAAAGCAGTCCAACTTCTTTACAATGACCCATAAAATAGGAATATGTTTTTGTAATCATAACTTTTTTAAAACCTTGGTTTAGGATCCTCACTTGTGGATACCTCAATAAACTGGGCTTGTGCATTAGAATGGATTTATCTGTGATTGGGATCTGGTTTGTCCACGTGCAAAGGGTTCATTACCCATTTAAGAAACACTGCTCTAAATTCCTCTAATGTAATTATAGGCCTACGTAAATTAGGATTCCAAAAATTGTAAATTAATATTCAAAACCGGAAAAGTATATTATAATTAAAAGTAGGCCTATTAATTAAAAAATGGATTCTATATCATGTTAAGTTTCTTTTTCATTAAATTTTTAGCTCCACCCCTATATAGCCCGACTTATAATTACTATGGCCAGCCAGCTGGCATAGGAAGGCGCGAACATTTTTCCTTTGTTTCAACTGGAAAAGGTGGGTTGGTGTGAGACGCCAAGTGGTAAAATTTTTAGAAACACTGAATTAGGCTAGATCTAGATCAGAGGTTCTCAACCTTTCTAGTTCTGCGATCCTTTTTTACAATTAACCGAATTATCATATTTTAGCTAATGTTACAAAATCGTAAACCTACTCATAATGCAAATATCTGATACCAATTGCCAAAGCTGTATGTTTAATCACGAAACACTAAATATTTCTGCTTATAACTAAATTATAAAAAAAAAATAATAATTTCATCTATCTATTTCTATCTGCATTTATATTTACTTTTATATTGCGTGTTCAAAATATTCATTTTTTATACTTATGTGGCAGTTCGAAAGAATTACGGAGCATATAGTTAACAGCTAGTATCAAGATTACTTCTGTATTTAACAATTAAGTTGGAAAATCCTGTTTCGCAAAGATATATTTTTAAAAAAATGATCTCATTTAAGATGACTAAGATGTCAAACAGGGGGCATTTCTTGTATTTCATTTTTATCGTTATTAAAGTGCTTCCAACTGTGTTTTTGTTTTCTAGTTTAAAACTATTTTAATTCACCACGAATATAAAAATAAAACGTTTTAAAACTTTACTTCTCGACATCAATGTCACGTCAGTGTGAAATAGAAGAATAGTATTGGATGTATCAAACTCATTACAACGCTTTGAAAAAAAATCAGCTGTTTAAAACAATTTCACAAACTTGAACGCACCAACATCGTTCTTGTATTGACACAGGCAGATATGAGATGATATGTATAATTTCAAGGATTACCTGATCAATAAATCAACAGACATGTCAGCTATTCTGCGAACAGTGTCATTAGATACAGAGATTGAACTAAATTTAGCAGATCTAACAAATTCGGTTCCAATCATTACTAGAACAATGTATTTGGCTGCTGGCAACAGTAATGTCATCACACTGGCGGATCCAGAACTTTGGAAGGGAGGGGGGGGGGGGCGATTTTTTTCCAAACCCTAAGCCTAACGCCCAGTAAAACAAATTTTTTTAATAATCTTTTTTTTCGGCGGCGATCCTCAAAGCCTTAATCTAAATATGTGGGGTATCTCATCTTTTCAAGGTACAAATCGGCAGTATTTGCAATCTAGAAAGGGCCTGCAACTTCATAGTAGAATATTTTTCAAGTAAAACATTTTCAAAAAGGTAATATTTGAATAGGATGAATAATGAGCTATAGATGTCAGGAGAATGCATTTCTGCTATGAAGAATGCAAGAAAATGCTTCTGGTGTTGGGGCTTTGCAGCGCTCCCCCAGACCCCCTAGCTGTCAAGAGAAAGGGCTCAACATGACTTTTTTTTCTGTTTCTTTTTTCGCCAAAGGTTGAGAAACACTGCTTTTTTTAAATTCTAATATATGTATCCTATTCAAATATGACCTTTTTGAAAATAGTTTACTTGAAAAATATTCTACTATGAAGTTGCCCCCCCCCCACCTCACCAAATCGGCTAAGATACCAGAAGTATAGCGATATAATATAAAAATTATATAGTAATTCAGCTATTTTTGTTCACAAACTATATATTTCTAAATAAAAGTATCAAAGGGTTAAGGTGAGAAGGGCTGTAGATGTATTTGCCCCCACCCCCACTCCACCCAATCGACTAACAGGAGAACGACATAATATAAAGATCGGTTAAAATATCACTAACAATTTTTAATTATATAGATATTTAATTGATTCTGTTAACAAGCTGTGATTTCTACAAATAAATTGGACCGCCCCCCCCCTTCGAAAGTTTATGGTTGATGTCATATTACTATTTATAAACAAATTTGATTCCGCAATGATGTAACGATCTGTTTCGTCACATTGTTTGATGGACAGTAATTTAAACAAATACTAATGCTGGAATGATTTTGATTCAGTTTACAACATTTAATCTCGAATGGCAATTATAGTTAAAAAAAAATAGTAGCTGCCCATAAAAAATGTTATAGGCCTACAATGTCAAATTAAAAAAAAAAAATATTTTTCCAATGGTCTAAGGCTAAGGCAACCCCTGGAAAATTGTCATTCGACCCCAAGAGATCACAACCCACAGGTTGAGAACCGACATGCAGCATGGTCAGAAGTAACGAGAGGCCATTGACTGTGACAGCCTGCGTCACGGTTTGGATAGATCTTTTTCACTCTTCTGTTAAAGAAAATTAAGGAAATTAATAACGCGGCTTATTTTCACGCTACAACTCTAGTGAATCTCCAGACTCAAGAATTCATCTAAGATTAGATTAGTCTACTATTAGTGAGTGTTACTGTCTAGTGTCTAGTAAAATCTTTTTTAATCTAGATATAGATTAATAGATCTATAAAGTCATTAGAATCTAGTCACTAGACTTAGATCTAAAAAAATATAGACTCTAGAACCGGATTATAGACTTGAATCGACTTGATCATGACTTGATGATCTCTAGTCTCTAGTGACTCTAGACTCTAGACCTAGATCTAGTGACTCTAGTCCTCTAGATTCAGATTGAGATTCTTAGACGACCTAGATATAGAATCCTAGATTTAGATTAGAATCATTAGTAAAGATAGAATAATCTTAGATTCTAAACTCACTAAAAGGCAGTTACTTGAGTTACTAAAGTAATTGTAAAGGACTAGATTCTAGCTAGAGTAGTTAAACATTCGGACACCTATAGCCATGCCAAAGGGGCATAGGCCCAAATTTGAAAGTTTCAATTAGTTTGACTTTGACAGCGCATTATTTTACAATGGTTCGACATAGAAAAGAAAATGACGTATCAAAATCTTCTTTAGTTAAAGGAGAATAACTTCAATAAGGATGACTACTTATATTTGTACCCCTAACCTCCCTTGTTATTATATTTAACTAATTTAAGGTCAAAGAGGCCATGTGATTTCATTTAATTCGGACAAATTTGACCCACATTATTTGATTCCGGACACCATAATTAGATAATTTATTTCTGACAGTCTCTATATTTAGGCATTAAAGGGAAACTCCGATAGTTTTTCAAATTTTAGTTATTGACATATTTAAATTCTGCGTAAAAAGTTGTAATAGTCTAATAGTAAACATTATATCATTTTTTATTTAAATGCTCGGAAAATTTTATATTTAATAAATTAGACAGAAAATTCTCCGCGCCCCCAAAAAAACGTGGTTCTGCGAGATGTTTTTAGTTTTTAAAAACGTGACGTCACAAGGGTGCTGGCTAAATTTAGATCTAGACCTATATAACCGATAAACTCTCTAGTCTAGATCTAGACCTATCAGATCGCATTTATTGTTACGCTTCACAGCTAGATCTAGTCTCCACGTTGATTTATAATCGGTCATTGTTTATAAATAATATTCTAGATCTAAACCTCTATTTCTACTTGAAGAAAATTAAATATTGTTTTTCAGCTTGTTGCAGTAGTTCCAATCACAAATACAAAGATAAAATCAGCAAGTATGCTGATACAGAAATTAGTGTCTCTTTTCATTTGTTTCCAAGAGATGAACTTGAATGAACTTTTAAAGGGAAAATGGGAAAAATTTATTCGCCTGAAGAGCAAATATTTTACAAAGGCATTAGCTAATTCCTGTTTATGCTCAAACCATTTTGAGAGAAGCTGTTTCAGCAACTTCATTTTCATTGCTGTGGAAATGGGATTTGAAAAAAATTGAAGTTTATACCAGGTGCAGTACCAACAATACATTGGATTTCCAGGCCAAAGAATTCAATTAATGATACTACTGAGACATTTAAAAAAAACTGAAGTTCATAAATATAAATGAATCAGATTTGTGAGCTAGAAATTTACTACGAATACTAGATCTACTATTAAATTTCTTATTTAATAAGTAGATCTATCGTCTACGAAACTCAATTCCAACTTTTTTTGAACTTGGGGGTGTGTCTCGCCGGCTGAGCCAGCGTCAAGCTCTCATCACTTTTTCCATGTCAACCAATGTTATTGAATGTTAGGTCAAAACGGCACAAAAAAATCATAACTTTCTTACTGTCAAACATACAGTCATAATTTATACACCATTAGAAATTTCTTTTAAAGTATTTTAATGATGTACTAACGAAATTTTTTTTTATCAAAGATAATTTTTTTTCCTCGTCCTCGTATAACTTGGCGCTTCCCTATCTATAGGATTTGAGTGCACCTTCGTGACGTCACACAGAAATTCAGTGAAAATCTGACTGTTTTGGATGCGCAGAAAAATTATGTCACAAAAACATCAATTACTAAGTTATTCTTGCAAATAAAAAAAAAAGAATAATATATTCATTATCTATAAATCAAAACACATATTATATCAAAAATTGTCAAAACCATCAGAGTTTCCCTTTAATAAACTTAGATTTTAATTCTAGATCTATATTAACATTAACTAAATTTTAAGATCCCCAATTATAGCCCCTCACATGAAATCATTAAGATGTTATCAAATTATGCATAAATACGAACACAAAAAAATAAAAATATGAACACACTTATTAGTGACTTATTCTACCAAAATTAGGTCACTGGGATAGTGACTTCTACACATATCTTTTAGACGTATTTTATGTTTGCATGATTAGATGTGTGTTGAATGTTTGGGGTTTGCATATTATATTAAGATGTTTGTTAAATGTTTGTGTTTTTTTTTTGTTGATTAATTTAATAAATTTCTAATACAGATGATCTTTTGTAGTATAGTACAGGTTAGGATAGCCATTCTTGCCTAACTGAATCCTCTATTGTCTCTCTATATAAATCTAGATCTATCTAGTAGGTCTAGATCTAAGCATTTAACTTCATTCAATGTACCAAGCTCACTCCAAACATTTGCCCATTTATTCTCTATTTAAAAAAAACAACAACAAACGAACAGATATAATATAAGATCCTTTTTATTGATTTCTAAAACTGGCTGTCAGAAATAAATTTTGGTAAGAAAATCGTAATTTAATTCGGACACCCTATTAATTTTTTTTTTTGTATGGAATTAGACATCTTGGCTTATAAATCAAATAAATCAGCTTCAAAAACAGAATAAATATTGCCGGGCTCATTAGTATAGACTTAGCCAATCAAAAAATAGTCTTAACTCTAGGAAGAGGTAAAGTCATCCGGGTAACATCTAGCCACTAGGAAAAACAACAACCTGACTAACAAATTTGAAATTCGTTTTTCTTACATAAAAAGACAGCTAAATGGAAGGAATTGGGTCAGAATCACTGGAAAATGGACAAGAACCATTATACAGCGTGCTAGTTTTATAATCAATATTAAAATAATTATTTAATGACCACAAAAACAGTGAATGTCCGAATTCATGTAATGTCCGAAATAAATAAACTACTATAAGTAAAGGCAGTAAATTTTGTAAAGGCTAGATCTAGATCTAGAGTAAAGTGCGAAGTTCGAGCGCATTAAGCCCGCTGGCAGCAATTTTCAAGTTTGGATTTTATAGCACCGTAATGGTCTAACCTATGAAAAAACTGATGGTATCTCTGAATTCCTCGTCCTTTTTTCTATAAAAATAGATTGGATTTGATGTATCACTAGGCTTAGTTAAAATTAAATACAAAGTCAAAGAGGTGTAGGGTAAGTATTGCCAAGCGTACTTTTCCTCGAGCGAATTTTTCCCCAGTTAGTAAGCTCGATCGGGTTGATGGAAGGTTCGAACAGATCAAAGAAAATCTATCTAAAAAATGTCATGTTTTAATATTTAATTTTCACTATAAAGTCATTTTCTTTTTACTCCAGCGCAAGAACACCATCCATTGCACCATTTCCCACCCTCCACAACTTCAATAGTCTCTTTGAGCTGATGAGCCATCAGACTTAAAAATAGCCTTAATCCCATTACCCATTTCCTTCACTACCGGGTAGTAAAAAAGAATAATTCCACACCTCCTGAGTTTGACCTCACCATGAACTTAACCTTTACAAGGAAAAGGAAATAGTATGTGTCGGAAGTAAAGAAAAAAGGTGCATGTGCAGTAGCAATATAGTAGTAATTTGGTAATCATTCAAATAAAAAAGTTATAGCAATAAAAAGTGAACTGTTCGAACCTCTTGTCAAATCGGGACTGCTCGAACTTCGCACTTTACTCTAGACTAGAGAATCTATACTATAAATAAATAAAGTCATTAGAATCTAGTTACTAGACTTAGATCTAAAAAAATATAACTCTGGATTATAGACTAGATCTAGAATTTTAATCTAGATTCTAAAGCTAAAGGCTAGTAGTAGATCTTAGATTTACTATTTAGTAACTAACATTTACTAGTTTTACTTTACTAAGTTTAAGACTCTAAGTAAACGTAAAGTAAAGCGCTATTCACATTGTCATCTGTGACATTCTTACCACACGAGCACAGCAGTCCAGACAGTGAGACACCAGTCATACTTCATACTAAATCTCATACTATGATTGATACTTTATAACTTTACTCATACTCAATCTTAAAGTAAATAAACAAAGTCGACTTATTGTCTTATTTTATTATATTTAGAATCTAGTAGTAGATCTAGATTCTAGATTAATTAGAATAGAATTAGAATACTATTATCTAGAGACAGAGTCAGAGGTGTTAAACTTTAATCACTTAAAATACTTTAAATTGACTTTTCATTATAGATTATTTATAGATGTAGTAATAAATACCGGTACTGTAATTGTAATAGTTAATAGTAGTAACTACTAGTTACTAGTACTACAATACATCATTATTAAATTTTAGATATTATATAATCTATTTAATGTACTTTAATTTCTAGATCCAGAGATGATAAATATAATAATAAAATAATTATATACTATAATTCTATAGTATCGAGTTATAATTATTATCTAAAATAATCTAGATCTTCATTATCTATCATCAGAAAACTCTGCAAAGGACAGTCCTAAGCCCTGCTGAAAAAGGAGGATGGTTGGGTGTAGGCCAGTGTAGGGCTAGCTGCCCTACTAGTCTCTACCATGTTGAAAAACCACCAGCTAATGAAAACCAAAAGATGCCATGGACCTCCAGCTAGAAGGTGTGTATGACACTGGTTGACAAAAGCCATTATTATCATCTGAAAGCTCACAGAAGACCATTAGAATGATTAGATCTTCTCCACCAGGACCATCACCACCATCAGTACTAAGGAGGATCTGAACTATGTACTAGACTAGAAAGTCAGTGCATGTGGCAGTAGGGATGAACAAGTTTAACCTTGCCATCCAAAGAATCAATGAATCAAGATAGATTGGTTCTCAGCAGAAGCAACTGATTTATGGTGAGCTATAGCATTACTCAGGACAGGGGCGTGAGGACGCTACACACACTCCTGATGAAGACAGCACAGAGTGTGTTTATTCACATTATTAGGCTTATTGGATTGGGAGGCATACAGCCCACGGGTTACATCTTCCTTTCATATAGAAGGAGGATAAACTTGGACATATTATAATGCATTGCTATGCTCCAATGAAGGATAGAGAAGAGGAGAAAATCTACTTCCGCAACAGATGCTTACTGTTATACCAGACAAACCAAAGAAAAACATAGACTTCAATGCAAGATTGTCAGTGACAGCAAAGAATATGGAAAGACATTGTGCTGTTTGTGAGGAGCACAATCCTTGCATTATTAAATCATTGCAATGTGATAAAATATGTCTTGGTGAACTGGCTGAGAAGGACACAATTATTACATCACTTCACTGTCATCTTGATAAACTGGTTGAGCAAGACATTTAAACCATGACATAACTTCATTGTGATAAACTACAGCTCTAAGATACATTTTAAGAATGAAGAGATTTTAAAGCTATCAATCCCAATTCAGCAATCCCTTGAATGTCATCATCTTCACTGATAACTAAGAAGTCTTATCATTCACCTTTTTAGCATCTTCAGTTTTATATCATCACATCCAACAAATCTGCATGTAAGTATAATCTTGGTATAATATATATATTACCATGATATATAATATAATATTATACATAATACTTTAAATTGGTTTTAGAATTATTATTTTTTTCTATACTTAAAATGATGCTGAATTAAGTCTAAAAATTAATATTTGACTTATTTTTGTTTGTCTGTTAATTAAAAAAATGCATTTGCAACAAAATTAAAAGTTAGAAGTTTTATGTAAAAGCTTCTTAAAGAAATAGTAAATTATAATACACTTGTTGAAACTAAAATCAATCTGAAGCTTTATTTTAATTACAAACATTTATATGGTTTATAGCTGTGTGATTTAAAACGGTCTAAAAGTATCAAGTTTTAAGTATAGATTTGGTAGTTATTTGTATTTTCACATACTTTTTAAACCGCTACATTCAAAAGTGGTAAAATAAAAGATTACAATTAATAAAACCAAATTGATTATTTTTTTAAATTTAAAGAACAAAATACCAAAAATTGTAGAAATACGAAGGACTCACTTTTTGTTGTTGGCAGGGGTGGAGGGAGGGATAAGTCAAAGTGATACTAAAATTAAGGTGCCTAAATTATGAAAGTGTTTATGTGTCAGGGGCGCATTTATGAAGCAGGTCTTTCCTAATCAAGTCAAAAGTTTATGTTGGACCAATTACAAAACACAGTTTTAAAAAAAAATGGTGGTCCCAGAGATCGAAAGATGGAAAAAGAGAGAGAGCGGGTGTGAAATTTCATTGTAACAGTTACTCTAATGCATGGACTTAAAAAGTATGTAAGATTGATCGTCAAAACATGGCCCATTTATTAAAATTTTAAAAAGGGATGTTCAGGAAAGATAGAGCAGGACGTGAGATTTCATTTTATGAAACAATAAATCAAAGGCTAAAAAAGTATGTTAGGTTTATCATTAAAATGAAGCCTGATTATTCAAATTAAAAAAAATCTAAAAACAATGTGATGGAACAGAGTGAGACAGAGAAGGAAATAGAGAGTGGGCTGTAAAATCTCATTGTAACGAATACGCTAATTCATGGGCTAAAAAGTAATTTAGGTTTATATTTTTTAAATGTTGCCCGTTAATTTCAATTAAAAAATAAAGAAGTGGGTATTTAGGCTATTTATTATTAATTTAAAGCCTGGAAACAAATCAACGGCGAAGCCGTTGTATACTGCAAGTGTATGTATGATGTTTTTTTTTTTACCTGAAAATAAAATCTAAATTTAGAATAGGGTTTAATTATTCTTTATTAAAACAAATGGGAAATAATCCTACCTTGAAAAAAAGCTATGGGTTCCGCTAAACTCTCAGAAAATGGGAAGTGTTCTGGTAAAGAAAAAGTTTGGGAACCAGCTTTACAGCATGCTTTAAAAATGCTGTGTATTTTGTGTTATGATTGATCCAAAACTCTGGCATTTAAAACGTCTAATTTTTTATAAGAAATTAAAAAAATAATTAAGTTTATTATTATAATTATGACAGTAATTGCACAATGCTAGTCTCCCAATAAGGACCATTACGATATTCAATGTCAGTATTCTTGTAATCTTAATGCATGGCAAAATGAAAATACATTATATTATGGGTTAATGCTATATTTATAATTTTGTATATTTAGTATTTTAAACTTTAAAAGCTGTTTAACTTTTATTCTTATGAGTAATGTAGCTGTTTCCTCACTAGGATGCATAAACCTACTAGGATTGTAGTACATGTTTGTTACTTCTGAATGTTCATTCAATAATGATTTGTTTATTATATTTTTTTTAGCATGATTCAATCTAAATAGTTTGATGTCTTCCCCATCTCCAAAATTATGATTGAAATTTTGTCTTTGTAAAAAAAGATGTAAATCTTTAAAAAGGGAGATAATGTGGCTAAAGCTAATAAATGAATTATTTTTCTTGATATATTTCTAGAGCTGGCTTCAACAGCTCACCTGTGCTTTTTTTTGTGTGTGTGTGTGTGTGTGTTCTCTCTCTCTCAAGCTTCTTATATGTCTAGGCCAAAAGGTGAGTTAATTTTAGTGTGAGTAAAATATTTCAGATTAAAAGTAATTAATTAGTTAGTCAAAAATTTGTGTAATGAAAACAAACAGCTATTATAATAAATGTCAGTGTTTAACAGGGATACACTTGTAGACAGTTTTGAAGTTTGATATCTGTGAGACTTTATTTTATTATATTTGTCTCTAAAATATGCATTTTTTTCACAGCCTTAGAATTGTATACTGTACACTGCAGTGGTATATAAATGTCTGTAGCAGGTGATGATAGTGGAGGTCCGAGAGCAATTGGCGCCAGGCTTGTGTCAGTACTGGGGCAAGCCCCCTGTGATATTCCTGTTTCAGTGTTACTTGTTAGTTTCATGTGAAAAAATCTTTATGAAAAATAATAGTTTGATGCTCTCACATCAATCACGTCTTCAGTTCCATATCGCTAGCCATTTGCTAATCATCATGACCTCTTCTTTTTCTTTTTTTTTTTTTTCCATTCATGGGTTGGGTCCTCACTATATTTGTGTGTTGGTTTGTCAGTTTCACTAAGTATTTTATATTCTTTTAAATTATTTTTTTAATCTGGCTACATTAATATCTATAATACACTTTTTAAATATTAATTTCTCTCTAAATTCTTCTTGTATGTCTAGGTCATAAAGATGATTAAATCTTGTTTGTCTACAGTTATAGAATTGTGTACTGTACACTGCAATAGTATAGATCTGTAAGTGGTTAAGAGTGTGGAGATTCACAAGCAATTGGTGGAAGGCTTGTGTCAGTTATGGGGCAAGCCCCCTTGATTCATGTTTCAGTGTTACTTGTTAGTTTCATGTCACTGTGAAAAGAACAAGACCTCTTCATTTGCTAGTATTAATTTCATTCAATTAAATATTTTTGTTTGTTTGTTTCAGTCTGCCATTTATAAGTGTTTTAATTTTTGAAGTACAAGCTACAATATAATTATATTGAAATTTCATTTTTATACTTAAATAAGAACAAAAAATGGGTGTATGATGGGAGCTCATCTGACCAGGACTTTGGTTGTAGAGGTGTAGTTACAGTTTGGGTAATCAAATCCCTCCATTTTCCCTGGTCAGCAGCTGTTTATGAAAAGATACACACAAAAAAAAAACACCTAAAAACCTAATTTGTCATGTTGAATTATTTGGGACTCTTTTTATCTCTTTCGTTATTGAATTTTGTTTTCTCCTCATGGTGGTGAATTATTTAGATTCTTAAAATATTTTTGATAGCATGCTATTTCTTTATTTGAAACAAAAAAAAAAAGATTGTAAAAGAATGTTGAAATTTGCAGTAGTTGTTAAACTAGTAATTTTTTTTTCTCAAGTACCTTAATATAATATATGGTCTCTTTATTTAAATGCTTGCATAGACATTTTTAAAAAATCTTAAAATCTACCTTTGCACATTTGTCACTCATTTCAAATAGAATCAGAGAAAATATATTGTTTGTGGTCATTTTTGCTTAGTTGTGATGCAAGTTTGTAAAAATAAGACTGAAGCACAAGCATTAAAATAATCACTGAAACTTTGTTGAGAACTTAGGCCCCACTAGTATCTGTGAATACTTTAAATTAAAGTAGTTAATAACAATCATCTTTAAGTCTGACAGTTCTTATGCACCTAGCTTAATGTATAAACTATATTTCCATAATATGGATCAACATTTTCTTGACAAGAGTGTTTGGGTTCTTGACATTGTCCAGATTTGATTGTGGTGGTGATACACTTAACTTACACTAGCAATTACTTTGGCCACTCTAGTTATGTGACACATACTTTTTCTTTTTCTAGCCAGCTGTACAAAGGATGTTTCATAGAAAAAAAAAGTATCCTGTTCTTTTTTTTTTTTTTTTTACTGCTCTGCACTGCCAGATAGGGATTTGATTATAGGATGAATCAAGATTGCTGCTATGTTGACTAATAAAAATTGTAAGTAGTCATCTATCTTCACTATGTTGTTTAGAAATCACTTTGCTTTTGAAACTAATGAGATAAAGAGATGTATACTGCTGTTGTAAAAACCATATATAATATATATATATATATGATGATATATATTTATATCTAGATGATCTGCTGTGATGACAAACACTATTCAGAGCTTCGGGTCTAAGGGAAAGCACATTTTGTGTTTATTGGATTCTGAGCTATGATATTGTTGTAATAGTTTTCAAGCTGAGCAGATTACCCCTACCCCATTCCCTTGTGGTCTCCAGCCACTAGCAAATGATGAAATTGGCTGTCATTGAGGCTATGATGTGCTACTTTGTGTTTGTCTGTGTTCAGTGTTTGTCAAGTGTTTATTTCTGTCATGTAGTGCATTAGACTCTGACATGTCTCTGATGCTATTTCCCTTTTTTTTTTCTTTCTTTCCCCAATGTCCATGTATTAACTGAAGTCATTAACATTTATCCAATGATGTAGTCGTAGCCTGTTTATTTTTTAGTGAACAGGTTAGGCATACTTACATTTTGGTAAAAGAGATGCTTTTAAAGTAGAAAATTTAGTTATTTATATATTAGACGATGTGAGGGACAGTGTTAATTATTTGGAGAGGAATGTTCTACTCAAATGTTACTTGCAAGGAAAAAAGGTTGAGATAAACAGTTATTTAGACATCATAAAATTTGAACTTTTAATACTGTGCTGAGCCAAGAGGTTGAGCTTACCTACCCCTGACATTGTCCTACAGTTAGTTGTTTTTGTCATAAGCAAGAAAAAGGAAATGTTAAAATGGAAGACTTGTAGACTGTTCTTAGAATATGGAAGAATACAGACTGAGCTCTAAACAATCTTCTTTTAGGACTTTTTTAAAAATCAATATCAAACAGATTATTATTGACTTAGTTTTTCCTAGTGGAGCATAAGGTTATAAATAGCTCTACACCATCTAGCAATTCTCCTAAGCTGGTTCCATGTTCATCCTGCCATCTTTGCCGCTTGGTCTACCGATCTTCTCCATGTTTGCTTTGGTCTACCGGCCTTTCTTTTCTCCTATGGGTTCCAATCTAGGGCCTGTTTTGCAATGTTTTCTGTGTCTTTCGCAATGTATGCCCAATCCATCACCATTTGAGCTTTCTTGTTTCTTGCAATTCATGTTTGCTGAGTTTTTTTTTCCACACATTGACTGTTGTTTGAAATTTTGGTAGGCTATCTAACATCAATTGTGTGACGCAAATATTTGTTAGGGAATGCTTGGAGCTTGTGCGTGTTGCTATTTACTATTCAAGTCAAGTATGTCAAATAATCCATGAATTTCACTAATTAAAAAAAAATACTAAAAGAAAGTGTGCCACAAAGAAAAGAATATTTATACAAAATTTGAAAAAAAAACACATTAAAGACATTAAATTCTTTGGCCATATTTTTTAATGTTTTAAATTCTCATATGATGCAAATGATGATGATTGATTTGAAGATAACAGCTGGTCCGTCTGGGTTTTAAGCATTCGGTCTTGAGGCCTTGAGTGCTTTCTTTTCAGGCGTTAGATCGCTGTAATGATCATCTTCGTGAACGGATATCTGATGCATCTTAAGCAGATCAAGTCATGTTACAGCTTTTAAGTATTTTTTTATATTGTCAATTCATCCCTGGGTCCTTCTGTAACTTGACAATGTAATGACTAATACTTTGTTATTGTCACCACTCAAATTTTTTATACTTTTTAGAACCCCTTACAACAACCCAGGATCCTGTCTTGCTCAAATGAATGCTAACTTTACAAATAAAATTGAATTATAGATTACACACCTTTTCACCTGTGTCACATATTTTCTGATTCTTTTATTTGACTCGTGATCAGTGCATATGATGATAAAAGGCGAATGGATTATGGCTTGATAAGAAATACCAGATAATGACAGCTGTTTGCTTTGTCATGTTCTGGTCTTCTGGTCGCTAATATGTCCACACCTTATATTCTGATGTTTATATTTTTCTCATTGTGTTAAATGTTTTTTTTTTTTTTTTTGTCAATGTTATTATTTTTTTTATAATTAGTAAATGAATTATCTATTATTTTTCTTCTTTCTTTAGATTTGACAGTTTTCATCTATTCTAATCTGAAACATTTATTTGCAAAGAGTTAATTTATTGGAGGTGAGTAGTTTCCTTAAGATTCAAATACTGCTCTGATGCATGGTAAAGATTTTGATCAATTTTGGAGTTCATTCTAGGCTTCAGATTCTGTTTTACCGATTCCTTATATTAAATTGAAAGTAGAAATCTCATTCGAAAAAAAAGTTGAATAAGAATATTTTTAAAAAAAGCATTAAATAAAAAAGATTTGATACTCTTTAAACTTCCCCTTGCCTGAACCTGTTTGTTAAATCTACATGATGGATTATACAGATGTATTGAGTCACTGCTGATTAACTAGCCACTGTGGTACATAAAAGAATTAGCACACAAACACATAAATCTTAATTAGTAACAGGAATTTCTTAATGATAGACTATGCTGATTGACAAATTGTTATTGTACTATTTTTCATGTTCATTTTTGTTTACACTCCCTTTCAGGTAACATCTGAACTGCATTTATGTCAGTAACATGAAGATCTTTGTTCACTAAAGAATATATTTTCAGGAAATTGAGCATGAAGACTTTTCTCAGGTATCTTTGCCTAATCTGAAATGTGGGCAACGCTATATGTCTTTCAGAGAGATCTCAAGCCTTGTTAGTGCATGTTACATGTTGGCCTCATTTTTTTTTTATAATCTAAAACGTTATTTCAATTACTACTATATATCTGGCAGTTTTCATAAGAGCTGAAAATTTTTTTTATTTACTATTAAACATGTTTGTCTAGACTAGTGAGATTTACTTTCTCTTTCTCAAAGAAAGGGCTCTACATGACATGAATCTATCTACAAATGATTTTTTCTTAATACCATACTAGTCTATAATATTTCTTGAGTTGGCAGTCAGGTCTGAATTAAAATTTAAAATATATCTGAATGTTCACTTTTGAAAATCTTTTTTCAAGCACTTGATAGGTTGAAATCAATGCCTACTTCCAGTTGTTTTTCTATCGCTGCAAACACTGCAGTTTTATTGCTTTTTCTTTTGAAAAACATACAAATTTGGTCTCATGTTTAGTCACTGGTTGTGGTCTAATAATGACTGTCTGCCCCTAGCTCAACAGTGATGAAAGCTAGACTCACTTTGATCTTCGACTAATTGGAATGTTTCTTTCTAAACTGGATACAATTTTATTGGTTTCTTTGAACAGAAAAAAAACTAAAACTAAAAAAGGAATAAGAACAACTAAAAACTGAATCTGGCTAAGTCAAGAAGAAATAGCAAAATTAAAACAAAAATTAATAATTAAAAAAAATTAATTTAATGATTCACAAAAAAAATTTAAATCACAAAAAAGGATTGTTTGAAAGGGACAAAATCATTAAGGCATTCAATGTGATAAACTCCTCCTTAAAGAATTAGAAAACATTGATGGGTCCCTTAAAAAAGATAAAAAGAACTTTTGTAATAACTCCTTTGATATTTTATGATTGCATTTCCCACAATGTCCCCTTTAAACATCCCTTCTGTTATAAATAGTTTATCACATAGAATGGGGATCCTTATTGATTCTGTCCCTAACAGAAGTTCAGTAGAAAATTGTGTTAGGGAACTTGGTGTTATATTGGGGATGCTTGGCTTCCAAACCCATGGTCCTGGGTTTGAATCTCAGTGAAGACTGGGATTTTGAATTTCAGTATTTTTTTTTGCAGCACCCCTGAGTCCACCCAACTCAAATGGGTACCTGATAGTAAAGGCGGGCATTCTTTGTGCTGTCCTCATGACAACCTGCTCATTAAACCGTTGAGCAAAGAAACAGATGACTTATACATCATCTGTCTTATAGATCTTAAGGGCTGAAAGGGGAAATTTACTTGGTGCTATATCAGATCTCCAAGCTGTTAAAGTTTTCATGGCTACACCAGGCCTAACTCTTGGGTTTGATGCCACAATCCAAGAGGGTGCACATGTCAACTCAAAGCATCTCACCACCAATTCTAATACTTTAAATGACTGAGTGGTGGGGCAGCCGAGGACTATTGGAATCACATAAGCACTTGATAACTTTGCAGACGTGTACTCTAATTTTCCTAAGGCAGATTTACATGAGTGCTGAGATAAAATTATACCAAATATTTCAAACACAATGTCTGACTAGGGTCGTGTAAATCATGCCACTGTTGTGCGATTGACTGAGTTGTGGGACAAATCCGTGACTGAGCTTAATTGCCACTTGCACCAACTTGATAGCATTACTAAAGGCTGCACGGAGGCACTTAAGAGTTAAGACCCTCCAGGCAGAACAAGCTTAACTTTTTGGTCATGACTGCTTGGCAGGTAACATTGTCTTGCAGCTAACAAAAATGTGTTACTAAATGGGAACAGGCAATCCTAAAGCTTGTGAGTCTTATTCCAGGATATAGGGGTAACTCAAACTGTTTCCACATATAATTCCTTACTTTTGGAATATCGATCCTTCATTTCGACCAAATTTTAGATTTTGGGATTTGCCTCTGCCCTTCCTTGTGGAGGTCTGACAGCTGAATGACATCCAACTTTAAACTACAAATAAATTAATTTGTCAATGGGTCTAATAAGAAAACTGTTGACAGGCCCTTGTATGAGAAAACTTGAAACATTGCAAGATGATGTGAGAAATATTATTATTAGGGCATTTCTTCTTCTATTTCTAGACAGCTTTTTGCTGCATTATGAGGGCATCACAGTCATGAAGAGTTCTAGCCCAAGTAAATGAATGTTAAAAAAAATCCTTTCAGTATTTTTGCAAAGAGCTTAGACTTCTTAAATGATGGCCTTGATGCCAAAGACCCTGTACTGCATGTTCTTTTGCTCTGCCCTCAAGATTTGCAAGCTAAGTGAATGATTGCCTGTCTTCTTATGTGTCTGTTATCCAGTGGCAGTATGAAAGTTTTCTTAATATGGATGATTCTGAGCGAATGAAGATTGAAGCAAAATCTGTGAGGCCACATAATATAAACGCATGTTTAATACAGAAATAAAAAGTCCAACTGTGTTGTCTTTTCAAAAAAGAACAAAACTGTGGCCTATATAGATTCTTTGATTGAATTAACTCTGAAAGAAAGTGTTGAATGCGCCATAGGTATTGAACGCATTACAAGGCAGGATAATAAAATGTGGTGTGAATTGATTCTTAGGAGGGCAGAATAAAAGACCAGAGACAGTAAAAAAAAGAGGAAACAGATTGAGAACTTTCTTAGAACAGACTTTGCCAGGATTAGGAGAGAGAGGAAAGTTGTGACCAAAGAGACTTTGACTGAGGTAATGGACATTTATCTGGGAATACTTTTGAGAGGTTGATTTGTCATTACTGGTTTGATGACGGTGCGCATGTACCATATCTTCATGAAGTAAGAACAGAAAGAAAATAAAGCTGCCTTTAACATAGATATATGTGTGTCCTACTGGTCGATTGAAGAGGATGAAAGTGACAGTGTTGTGGCATGAATAAATATGAATTAACTTGAGACATTCTATTCAAAGACCTGGCTTTACTGTAAATTATAAGACTGGACACTAGATACGATTGACATCATGTTTTTTTTTCTACCCATTGTCAATGATTGTGCAATTTGACATCAGTATTGGAACTTTTTTGAATTGTGTGACTAACAAGTATTTAGGTATCTTTTTTACTCACTTTCTATAACTCACTTTCGCAAAAGGAATTAGAGTACATTCAATATATTGTGATTTTTTAGTTCTCAGTGCTGCTCTTCTCTTTGCCAGTTTCAGTTAAACCCCCAAATTGAAATATTAACTAATCTGTCACTATTTAAGTGTCCATATGTTTGGATAGATCTTTTAATGGTAAGAAAAATATATTAAATAAATTTGTTTTACCTTAACTCTTGGAAACTGTTAAACAGACTTGTTTTATAAAATTTGTTGGAAATTGAATGTACCACAAGATAATTTAAATTTATACTTTAGTGTTATAGTCACTGAAAAAAAATCAATATCAGAGATGAAAAAAAAGATTTCTTTAAAAATTATCTTACCCAAGAAAAAAAGAATATCCCTACAGTTTCTTATCTTATATAATACAGAAAAGAAGATGATTACGTCCTACAGGTTTAGTCATGCACGTTAAATGAACTAAATTCTGCCAAGTCACTGGTTTTCTTGGCTGGCTCAGGCAACCCATTCCATGCTCTAATAGCGCTAGGGAAGAAAGAGCATTTGTACAAATTTGTCCTAGCATATGGAACAAGGAATATGCCTTTATCTTTGTATCTTTCTGAGTATTTTATTAAATTTTGTTTTTGTATTTGAAGATTATGGTTCAGTGTTTTATGTATAATTGCTACTTTACTTTTAAGTCTTCTATCCTGAAGGCTTTCTAAATTTAGTGATTTTACTAAAGGTGTTACTCTAGTCAAATGTGAATATTCGTTTGTTATGAATCTCACTGCTCTGTTTTGTGTCTGTTCCAGTTTCTTAATGTTTTCTTGAGTTGAGGGGTCCCAAACAGAAGATGCATATTCTATTATTGGGCTAACCAAGGTTAAATAACATTTTAGTTTTAGGTTCTAATTTGATTTATAGAAATTTCTTTTAATAAACCATAATGCTTTGTTTTGATTTTTTGATAGTTTCATCAATATGGGGATTCCATGACAGTTTTTCATTTATTATAACACTAGGTATTTTGCATTTTTAGTTTGTGTTACTGGTTTACCATGAATAAGATAAGTGGAGTTAATTTGTTATATTTTTTTTTGTTACTCTTAATAACTGACATTTTTCTGGGTGGAAAGACATGCTCCAATTTGATTCCCATTTCTGTAATTCATCTAATTCTCTTTGTAAAATGTCTGTATCTAATGTTGTTTTTATTGTTTTATATATTATGCAATCATCTGCAAATAATCTGACTTTTGTTCCTGAACTAATGCAATTTGGTAAATCATTTATGTAAATTAAAAATAGTAGTGGACCTAAGACTGTTCCTTGAGGTACACCTGAGTTAACTGTTATTGGTGTTGATTTAGAGACATTTATTATTACAGATTGTTCTCTCCCTATCAGAAAATCTTTAATCCACTGATGCAATGGACCATCAATGCTAAAATATTTTAATTTTTTAAGCCAACTATGGTGGTGAACTTTGTCAAAAGCCTTGGAAAAATATAGTAAGATAGCATCTATTAGCTCACTATCATCTAAACCTTTTGAAAAATCATCAATTAGTCCTATTAGTTGTGTTTCACATGATCTATATTTCCTAAAGCCATGTTGGTATGGAGTAATGACATTATGTTTGTCTAAGTGGTTTATGATGTTGCTACATATTATGTGTTCCAGGATTTTACATGTGATGCTGGTAAGTGATACTGGTCTGTAGTTTCCTGGGTCAGATTTTTCTCTTTTTTTAAATTGGGGAGGTGACATTAGCTTCTTTCCAGTCCCTTGGTACTCTGCCCTGGTTAACCCATTAACCCCCAAAACTTTATTATTGGTGTACACATATTCATTTTAGTGTTTATCAGTCTCTATTGGTCTAACTAAGTGTGACAGGTGGGGAAATGTGACGTGTGTTTGGCGCGTTTATTGTGTAGGGGATGATTATTTTTAAAGCTATCATCTATCTCTAAATAATACTAGGTCTAATCATCACTCTTGCACCTAATAAGAGAGTATGTCACTTTGTCCTCTGACTTAGCTGGTATTCCTGATGATGTCGCAGCTGGCTGTGTCCTGGCTTGAGGTTCTGCAGCTGGAGATGGCGCTCTAGCGGATAGAGGGACGCCAGTGATATAGTTCTTGTGGAGTCTCAATCCCCAAAATCTAATATCTGTAGAGGGCACAGTAGGGCGGGTGGCCAGCTACCGTGGGCACAAGTGTACTGCGGGCAGAGCGGATCTGCCTGGGCAGCGTAGTGAACAGGATATGTCCAGTGAGTTGCAGAGGGTTGGCGTAGCTATGACATCTCGCACAGATCTGAATCTATAGGGACGTCGCACCTAATAAGTTGACAGGTGGGCTGTCGAATAGGCGGGCAATGCCGATAGCGCCAAGTAGTAGCAAGTGCAGTGCTGAATAGCACTAAATAAATAGGCAGGTCAGTGAGCTAGTGCCGTGCTGAATAGCATCTTATGCATCTTATCGATGCCCTCAACTGAGGTGCATTCGTCAGATTGGTAAAATTGCTTTTGAGCACAAAAGGGGAGATGATGACAAATGGGATTTGGAATAATAGATGGCTGATGGTAGCAATATAAAAATGTACATAAAAGGGAAAGTAATAATATAAAAATGTACATAGAAGGGGAAATAATAATTTCAAATAAACAACACAGGTGGATAGAAAAAGAAAAAGGGGGGGGGTTGAATTGGGCAGTGGTCAGCGACCCTGACGGTATGTTTACATATGACCGTCATTCGAGAACAATGGAGCGCGCTTGAATGGAGAGGGTGTCCGTTCAAGCGGCGCAAATCTCGTTAGAGTGAAATGGCTACAGGGGAGATAATTCATGTCTCCTTTCTAAGCGCAGTGTTAGTGCGATAGTAAAATTATCAAGGCTGTCAACCGAGATAAAGGAAATAAAATAAGGTGTACAAATATATACATGGTTGCATCAATGATCAATTGAGCAACGTAGCATTAATAGATTAATGCAATACGTAAAATATACATTAGCCATGTTTATGTTTTCTACTTACGACAGTGAGAAATACACAATGCACTAATTAAATATAAATGAAATAATAAACTACACATGATAAAATCCAATGGAAATATACACAGAGTAATTAAGATGGAACTTGTGATTAAGTTCGGCTTACCACCAGGTATTCCTCTAGGAGTAAAATGTATGAAGTAGTCCAGACTCGATTGCTCAGCGATAGAGAAATAAGAGGGTCTGATTTGATTTGGATCTACTTTATATACAGGCCTGGAGAATGTGGGCGGACACAGGAAATGTCCTAGGCTAAGAATTATCTTACACGTGGGTGAATTAGACTTAAGATGGGATTCGCACATTGGGAGGTCAATGGGCGTGTTTGTCCTTGTGGTCTCCTAGATCAAAGAGAGGCATAGGAAAAAGGAAGGGGGGGAGGAGTGACTTGCATTCCACACAAGGTGGTGTCCACTGCGGCTGTCAGACATCCTGCCGATAAGATCAAAGAGTCTGTGTGTATCTTTGCCCCGGTCAAGGGAAGATAAATGATTGGACGAGCCTTAACTATCTCCAATGTGGTCAACTAAGTCTAGCCTGGAGCGGAAAAGGTGTGGCGGGTGAATAATTTAGGGGTAGGATGGGGAAATAATTAAAATAAAATAAATAAATAATGAAAAATAATAATTAATGCTGTGATAAATTTGAGTGACTCTGACAGCGAGTTTTTGACTTGTCACACTAAGACATTGCAAAAAAACATTTTAGAAAAATTCCACCTAGTATAGATTTTACAAGACCTACACTGCCAGCAGTTACATAGCAGGAAGTGGCCCCATGAGGAATATTATATAACATGTAACATTTAAAAGCAAAAATTAATAAAAATGTGTTCATAAAAGTCACATTTTAAATTTTTATTAACAAAAATATTATGAAGATTCAGTAGAAAAAAACATATTTTTTTAGAAAGTAAATTTTTTTACAAACAAAACAATGAAAATAGAATTATTTACATAGTATGGCTATGAAAAAGATTAAAACATTTCAAATGTAATCCAACAGGACACACTGAGCATCCTTTATTGCAAGTCTTTTTGCAAATTGCACATCGTTTGGTTGTACCTCATTTCCAATGGCACTCTTTTGCAAATCACAGACTTTGAAGGAGTGGTACTTCTACTTTTTTGGCTGTCCCACTGCAGAAACCAAGAGTTCACAACATATCTTCTGAAAGCCAACAAGTCCAGAGGTTGTGATGTGAACAACTCAGACTGACGATAAAGTAGCCAAGCATTTTGTAAGCATAAATGGATTGGCCAGCCAAAAAAGGGCGACCACCACTTTTTGTTTCTGATCTGTATTTTGCTATATTTTGGTCAGCTCTATCAACTCCTCCCATATTTTGATTGTAGAGTGAAATGATGTTTGGTTATGTAATAACCTGAATACATTCTTTTTTCCTTTTTTGACCATCGCTGGACATTTTCAATGGCAGGTCACCAGAAACATTGGAAGCAATAGAAACAACACTGTTGTCATTCCACTGTAAAATTATTAAATTGCTATGTCTGTCCTCTTTCTTTTTTTTTTTTCATTTCAGTCCTAGTGGACATTGTTTAAGCCTGTTGGCTCTGATAGTGCCTATAGCTCCAATTCCCTTTTCTGATAATCTGTCCATCAGTGCTAGAGTTGTGAAAAAATTACCAAAATATAGTTTGTAGGGTTCTGGAGGAAGGCAAGCCAGGGCCTAGCCCAAGTTCATGTCTATCAATTGTTGCTGAGGCACCAACATCAGGATCAAACTGAGCCACATAGCCTGAAGGGGTGGCTAAACTCCATACTTTGTAGCCAAACCTTATAGGTTTATTTTTTATAAATTGCTTGGCAGAATGTCTGCCGAAATATGGTACCATGGTCTCATCGATGCTTAGATTTTGAACTGATTAGAAATTTCTTAAGCACCTTTCATTCATAAGATTTAAATATTGCCTCACTTTGCTTAGTTTGTCTGTTGAATCTAGATTGTTGTCTGAAAGATAAATGTATCTCAAGAGTTCATCGAATCTTATTCAGCTCATAGCATTATAAACTGCCTTAATACCACAATCCTCACTGCGTTCCCATTACATCTCTCTTCTGGGAAAAATAGAATAGCCTGAGTAGCTATGCTGCAATAATAATAATGCAGGCTTTAATTTCGGAGGCACACGTTGAAAACTGGTGTTTTCCTTTCATCTCTTTGGCATACTTTTCAGTATTTAAAACTATAAAATCTAACATTTCTGAGTCAAAGAACTGTTTTTAAAAATGCACCGTTGTGAGATAATCCACCTCATGTTCTTCGTTGGTTCTAATGCCATCACACCACTGCTTTTGTTCAATTCTATCCACTGAAGATTTAATCCATAGCCTCTTCTTTCTTTCGACTTTCCTTTTTCTCCTTGCAGAAGTTTGAGGCATGTTTTGTTCATCATTACCAACGATGTTATCTGCAGCTCCATCGTCAGATGTCGTACCTATAAAAATAGAATTAAAAAAATAATTTTTTAAAAGTAATTAAAAAGTTAAAAAAAAAACATTTAACTATAAAATATAAAAATGAATCTAGTTGAAGTGTATAGTTTTATTAACTTACTTTGTAAACCATGCAAGATAAACTCTGCCTGACTATTCAGTTGAGAAGGGCAAAAGTTATCTGGTTGGCCACCATCCTCATCTCCACTGTCTTCGTCTGAATTTTGGCCATCGTCGGGAGGCATAATGAATACATCAGCAGAAATAAAATCAAGGTCCTCGTCCTCAATCATGCTGATTACTTCATGAGCTATAAAGGCTCTTTTAGACCTAAAAAAAATTAATCTAGATCAATTATTGTAAATAAATATATTATAAATTTGCAAAATAAATTGATTAAAACCTTCTAGGCATTAAGTAAAGAGCAAATAAATATATAAATACAGATATATACATCTATTTTTATGTAGATTTACATTTGTAATGCTATGTTTTTATTATTGAAGTGGTGGTCTGAATCGTACAGTGGCATATCCTGCTATGTACACTCACAGTGTACGTAACAAAAAAATTAATTAAAAAAGTAAACAACAAATATTAAATCTTTTTTTTTTTTTATGAAAATTGGATAGTAAATGTAAATAAATAAAGTTGTTTTGTTTGTTTTAAATCAAAGAAATGTGTAAATACTTCCATTTTCAAGAAGGTAATTGTTTTTTCAATATTTTGCAATATGGTCACCTTGTGTTAATAGCTAGATGATCAAAGACTCAACAAACCCTTTGAGTGATGAACTAAAACGAAGGGTACTTGAATAGTTAACAAGTTGCATTCCTGGCTGCCTCCATATTGCATGAAATCATAACAAACTATAAAACTCAAGGGAGACTACTCTAACAAATAAGCATCATTTTAAGCATTAGACTTAATGTTCTTAACTAACATCCTCCTTTCTTTGTCAACACAAAGATAATAAAGATACTGTCTGTAGTTCTACTTCATGAAATAGTTCTTTTGCCAAACAGGTTTCTTCCTTTCTCTTGTTGATGCAGGTCTTCTATTGTTGGTTGGTTCCGTGTGCGTATGTGACGGGTTGATTGGATTGTCCATTTGGTATGTGGTTGAGTGAGGTTGGACATCTGATGGAAAGTTGTTTTCCTTTACAGGAGGGGTCAACAGGATGGGGGTTTCAGTGTGTTGCGCTGGGACTGGATCGACTGTCCTAAACTCTCTCCACCAATCTTCATCATCGTTGTAGTTGTCTTGCCTTTCAATGTTTCTATTTTCCATCTTTGTTGATTGCTGTCGTCTTATGTCTACTTGGTTTCGAATGTACGTTCCGCCCTCCTCACTTCTAATCTTATAAGATCTTGGAGTTTCTTGTCCAATAATCGTTCCGGGACGCGAAGTGACAAAATGACAGCGGTATTCTAACGACCTGAATGTTAGATTTCAACTGGATACTGGAGCAGATGTAAACATCATTTGCAAGAGATTTGTCAGAAAAAGTCAAGTCAGAGAAACATCCCAAACTCTTACTATGTGGAATCAGTCAAAAATGAAGCCAGCGGTCATGGCTGATCTCATCATGACGAATCCTTAAAATGGCAAGCAAGAAAAGGTGAGATTCACCATTGTGGACAACGGGTTGCAATGTTTATTGGGTTTACAGACTTGCAAACGATTGGGACTAATAACTGTCAACAAGGAAAACGTCATTGCACCTGTTCACAGTGAAGAAAGCGATCTGGGAGATTTAGGCGAGGCTCATCTCACTGTAGACGAAACAGTGGCACCAGTGGTCTCTCAGTGTCGGAAGATCCCCCATACTATGAGAGAAAAAGTCAAGCAAGAAATCAAGCTTTTGGTGAGTCGGAAAATACTTATCCCTGTTGATGAACCCACTGACTGGGTCAGTCCAATGGCTGTGGTCAAATGATGTCTTGCAAATAATGTTTATGTCTGCTCCAGTGTCATGTTGAAATCTAACATTCAGGTTGTTAATCAAGAATACTGCTGTCATTTTGTCACTTGGTGCATTTAGGGTGTTTAGGTATTCTTCATTGTCACTCTCAGCGGGCTCTTGTATCCTTACTGCGTTTATGCACTTAGCTGCAAAGTGGTTTCTTTTTTTGCATTTGGCACAAACTTGTCCCCATGCTGGACATTTCCTATGTTCATGGGTTCTCCCTCAATACCGGCAGTCTGTAATCAAGGTTTTGTTCTGGGTTCTTTAGATCTTACTTTGTCAACAAGAATGGGTGCTTCGGCATTGTTTAGTTCGTTCAAGCTGTTGTTGGATTGTTCGAAAGCTTGGCAAATACCTATGGTTTTCTTCAGTGTCAGTCCTGACACGGTAATAATCTTTCTTGAATTTGTCTATTTACTGAGAACACTATTTTGTCTCTCAACATTCCATCTTTGTCTTTGAAATTGCATTTCTCTGCTTGTGTCCTCAGTTCTGTTAGGAGACTGTCGAAGGGGGAGCTTTCTTTTAGATTCCAGAATCTGAAGGTCTCCAACACCTCGTTGTTTCTGGGGTTTCAGTACTCTTCTATTTTTTTTAAGTACTGTCCTATGGTAGTTGGGTTCTTCATCTTGCTTATAAGTGAAGTGGTCGTGAATCTCAATAGCTCTTGGGCCAGCACATTGTAGTATAATAGCCACTTGCTGTTCTTTTGGTTTTGTGTTGGCTCCAGAAGCCGCCATGTAAACCTCCATGAGCCGTTTCCATTTTTCTGAAGTTTTCTGAGATGTTGCCCTCAGTTATATTCAGGTCGGTTGGCGGTTTGAACAAACTCTCCGCCATCTTTTGTTACCTTCGCTCTAGATTTCGTAAAAGATTCTATTTCTATTTTCTTCTTTAGTTATTTTGTAATACTTATTCTTTGTTTCCCAACTGTGGGTTCTGCTACTTCGCTACCACCATGTTAATAGCTAGATGATCAAAGACTCAACAAACACTTTGAGTGATGAACTAAAACGAAGGGTACTTTAATAGTTAACAAGTTGCATTCCTGGCTGCCTCCATATTGCATGGAATCATAACAAACTATAAAACTCAAGGGAGACTACTCCAACAAATCAGCATCATTTTAAGCATTAGTCTTAATGTTCTTAACTAACTTAACTAACACTTTGAAAAGCGATAAAATAATAAAAGACTGCAAGAAGTAAAAAGCAGTTTAAAAATAAAAAACTCTCTTCATTAATTTAATATAATCTTTTTAGAAACGTACACTCCCAGTGTACAAAGTAGGATATGGGTTAAGAGATATCTGAAAGAGTATTTTGAACACCTGTGCTAGCTCATTGCTTAGTTCTTTGAGTAATCTAGCTGGAATACCATCAGGTCCAGATGCTTTATTCGGTTTGATGTTAACTAATAGTTTTTGGATTCCCTTTTCTTGTACTTCTATATACATCTCCTATGTTGTCTACTTGGTTCAAATTAAGTAATATGTCTTTGTCTCCTGGGGCTGAGAATGCTGATGCAAAGTATTTATTTAGGATGTTAACATTAGTTTCATTATCATTATGTGTTATCTTCAACTTTTAATGGCGCTATGCCTGTTATTTCCATTTTCTTAGACTTAATGATAATGTATGACCATAGGTTTTTGTTGTTATGGTGTATATGTATTCACTCTGCAGCTGTCTGCTTACTATTTGGGATAGGTGTTTAATTTTTATGTACTATTTATAAACTCTTTATGCCTTAGTTTCTTTAAATTTTCTATATAGGTTTTCCTTCTGTTTACAAAGCTTCTTTAATCTATTATTAAACCAGCATTTATTTATTTTGTTTGATGTGTATTTAGTTGGTAAATGATTTTCTATAATGTTTTTAATGAAATTCCAGAGGTCATCGACTGGTTGGTTAATGTCTTTTTCTGATAAGAATGTTTGTTGGAAGTTTAATGCAGCTTGGTGTAGTTGTGTTATGTTACATTTATTCCAGAGTAATATTTTCTTTTGGGTTTTGTATTGGCTACTGCTTTTATCTGACTGTGTATTTTAATGATATCATGGTCTGATAGACCAGGGATAATATCATAATCTACTACTAATTTAGGTCTGTTGGTTAAGAAGAGATCTAATGTGTTGTTTATGTTTAATCTAGTTGATTTTTTAATGATTTGATCTAAACTTAGGTTGTGTAAAGTTTCTATGAAAAGTTCCTTTATTTTTTCTTTAATGTTTTGGTGTTTATCTATGGTTAGTGTTTTTTTGTCAGGAAATAACAATTTATTTAATATCTAATAATTTGTAGACATTTTCAAAACAATAAAAAACAATAGTGTTCAAGACATTACAATAAAATAATGTCTAATAATTTGTAGACATTTTCAAAACGATAAACCATGAGTGGTCAAGAAATTACAATTCATTTAATATCTAATAATTTGTAGACATTTTCCAAAAAAGTTTTTATAATGTGTAATTGTATCCAATAGTTTTTTTTTCATTAAGTTCATTAACAAAGGAGGTTACACAGTAACATTAACAATTTCACAGAAAATTGACTTTGAAGCAATGTTGTGTCCTGTGATACTAGCGAGTAACTAGGCACGGCAAGTCAATATAGGGTTTTATACAGCTTTCCTGTATGTCTTATTTGTTAAAAAAAAAGGCTGATCAGAGAACAGGTTATTCCTCTTGTGTCAATTTTTTTCAAAGGTCTCCTTGAGCTGTAAGAGGGCTACTCCAGCATCATCAAGGTGGCCCTTGAGTCTGTTAGAGTCGTTTTGAATTAAAACATTTCACGCCAATTTATCTGTATCACAAATGTGCAGGGTTCTGTTAGAGTCGTATGTAAATTATTTCAGGGGTAGGGGTGTTCCTTTCCAAATTGTTATCTCTCTCATTACGAGAGGTTTGGATTTCGTCCCTAATCCTTACATCAACTTTTAAAGCACATGTCAAAAAAAAAATAAAACATTCTCCTACAACACATTATTAATAAACATTTATAGTTACATGTATTTTCCCAGCTATTTCATAGATCATACAATTTTAATATAGTTACTAAGTCCTTAAATATTATAACATTATACATATATATATATATGTATATATTCTTTAGGATTATTATGATTTTGGTAGTTTTTGTTTATAGTCTCTTCTCAGGCTCCAAAACGTTCAATTTCGTCTTGTTCCTTTGTTTTCCAGTTAGGTTAGGATGAGGCTGTCGCTAAGATATAGAAATTGTCATAGTGTTCTCATTACGTTTCCACAATTGTCATGGTGTTCTCATTATGTTTCAACGGGCTTGCCGTGTTATTTGAGTGTATAACAGACACACTTGATATTGACTTGTGACTTGCTCTCCAATATTGTGATCTAAGAGGACGTAAGAACAAGAGGAAATAATTCTGCAAAAGTGTTGACTTCCCTTTAAAAGACAGTTCTTGAGTAGTTTTCCATAGAGAACTATAAAGTTCCATTTGATTTCCATCACGCATCCCCCACCCCAAAACTCTCTTTAACACGGTTACATACACACTCTCACACACTCGAATAACCACTTAGACTAATGACAATATGAATGTCAGAGTAACTTTTAAGATTAATTACAATATTTAGATTTTTTTTTCGTGGTCTGGCAATTTAGTCAAGTACATTAAATTACACAATAATTACAATTTCTATCTAACCAGTATCGTTATCAATTTTATATTCAATTATTTTTCTAAATATTAACTCAAAATTGTAAGGATTATACCTGACACATAACAGACTTCTTTCAATGATTGGAAGAGACGCCAGAGATGAATTAACAGCAGAATATAACTTCAATATAAGTAAATCAGGATTACTGTAGTTGTAGACAACGCATCAAGTGTTAACTAGTAAATATATGCATAATTATGCAAACTGACTTCTATATTATTTATACTATACGAATAGACTCCAAAGCTCAGGCCTCTGGCCACAATAATCAAACTCCAAGCGCTGTTACTCTGTCCCAACCAATGGACCAATGAAATTATAATAAATAAACATAGAATTCCTTAAATCCTACACCCAAGATTCTCTCAAGTGTTGTTTACAATATTATATACAAATATAGTCACCACTTTCCCCTCTTACCAAAATAATCTATTAATAAACCTTATTAATAGCGTACAAAGTTACTAGCTTAGATTTTGTACAATAGTAGATTCAGTATCAGGTAAAGGAGTAGTGCAAAAAAATACGTAGGTCAAACACTACCATCAATGGGATTAATGCATAAAGGGAAATTAAGAAACTGAACAACTAACGTCATTCTCGATATCGCTGACTTTGCAGGCTTTAGGCCAGTGAAATATGTCTTGATACAGTTCTTGTAGGTTCCAACCTCTATGAAGCTCAATAACTGATGTTGGTCGTAATAGTCTCACAATTTCTGCAACCTTGATAGATTGTCCATGATGACGTTATCTACCCTTGCCGTGTGTTTCACGTCCAATTGGAAGTCAGACAGTTTTAATGCCCAACGGGCCATTCTTCCACTGTTTAGTTTACGATCGTTCAGCGCCTTAAGAGGTGCATGGTCAGTTTGGAAAATGAACGGCTTGCTTAATTTAGAGGTGGCCAAGATGATGGATTGGCATTCTCTTTCTAGAACTGCATATCGTTGCTCTGTGTCCATCAGCTTACAGCTGATGTAACATATGGGATGGAGATTGCCTTCTAGTTCTTGCAGTAAGCACGCTCCAATCCCCGTAGACGACGCATCTGTTGCTAACGTAAATATCTTAGACAAGTCTGGTAATTGTAAGATAGGTTCAGATCGAAATACTTGTTTTATTGCTTGCACAGCTTGCTTGCAATGTTGGTCCCACTCAATTCTCCTCTGAGTGTTATTCTGCCTAAGTTCTGTTTTAACATTCTTATGTTTTGTCAAATCCGTCAAGGGTGTAATCATTTCTGCAGTTAGGAATGTATTTCCTGTAGAAGTTAACCTGACCAATTAATCTCTTAATGTCCTTTACGTTCTTTGCAGTCTCAATTCCTAGGATTCGTTGTACGGTGTTTTCCCTTGGTTTTAACTGTCCATATCTTATGTCATGACCTAGAAATTCAATTGTATCTGTAGCAAGTTCTAGCTTACTTGGTCGAGCAGTTAGACCATGCCGTTGAAGGGTGCTCAAGATTGACTCTAAAGCTTCCACATGTTCTTGCCAGTTCTCAGTGTACACACATATATCATCCATATATGCGATCACGTTTTTATGCCCTGCCAAAACTATTCTCATAAGTCTGTTGAATGTTGCAGGAGCATTCACCAGACTGAATGGCATATCCTTCCATTGATAGAGTCCAAATGGAGTAGAAAATGCAGTTAGATGGCGTGCACTTTCAGCTACTGGAATCTGATAGTAACCTTTTGCAAGGTCTAGCTTACTAAATATTTTGGCATTAGCTAAAGTATCAAACAAGTCCTCTGTATTGGGCATGAGTTCTGTGTCTAAAACTGTAATGCTGTTTAATTGACAATAGTCTATGCACATTCAGGTTTCTCCATTTTTCTTCATTACTACTGGAGCTGCTAATGGGGATTTTGATCTTTCGATATTTCTTTTCCTCGTGTCTCTTATCTTCTTGCTCATCAATATTCTTTCCTTTACTCTCTTTTCCAATTGCAGTGATTCTGACCTTCGATTCTTCATCATCTATTTTTATTTTGCCTGCTACTTGTTCCTCTTCTAGTTTCCATTTAAATATCATCTCTACTTCCTTCATTGCTATCTTTCGTTCTTCTAACTTCGCTCTTTCTTTTCTTTTTTCCTCTTCTACTTTCGCCCTTTCTCTCCTCTCTTCCATTCTAGTATCTCTCTCCTCGTTCTGTCTTATGATTTTAGCAACCCACTCGTCTAACTCTTCTCTCTGATAGCCCAGACTTTTCCCCGTTTCATATAGTTTTAATAAGTTGTTGTATGCTCTTTCTGCCATCTTATGGATGTAGGTTTGTTCTTATAATTTATGAGAAGAGCCTTAGTCCCTGAATTAATTAGTTTCAATTTTGCCAGCAGTAGAGCTTCTAGCCAGAAGATAATAGATAACAAATCTCCTAGTTCATGTCAAAGGTTTGACACGTCAGTAGTACTATAAGAATTAAATAGTTCACCTGTCAAATTTTTGACACGCTTGCTGCTCCACCATTGTTGTAAACTCCTTACTTGGATTTACCTGACACATAACAGACTTCTTTCAATGATTGGAAGAGACGCCAGAGATGAATTAACAGCAGAATATAACTTTAATATAAGTAAATCAGGATAACTGTAGTTGTAAACAACGCATCAAGTGTTAACTAGTAAATATATGCATAATTATGCAAACTGACTTCTAATTATTTATACTATACGAATAGACTCCAAAGCTCAGGCCTCTGGCCACAATAATCAAACTCCAAGCGCTGTTACTCTGTCCCAACCAATGGACCAATGAAATTATAATAAATAAACATAGAATTCCTTAAATCCTACACCCAAGATTCTCTCAAGTGTTGTTTACAATCTTATGTACAAACATAGTCACCACAGATACATTGTTATTAACAACTCAACTTCTGTATTCAGACACTATTTTTAGGTTAAAATTATGAATAGTCTTACTTGTGATTTTAGGTAATGTATTTAAAACAATAGCTAGGTTAAGATTAACATTGGTGTTACAGTTTGCCTCTAGTAGGTCTTTCATAGTGCACCTAACATTATCAAATATTTTACATTTTAAAAACAAATGGCTTTCATTGTTACCATTATATGTGTGACATAAAACACGTGTTTACCTTTCTTTTCTTACTTCCTACAGGGGTCATGCCAAAGATTAGTCTGTATGTTATTTCTCTAGCTTTGGGTGTAATGTGTTTGCTGTGTAGATTTATGAAAGTGTCTCTGAAATCTAGTACTACTCACTCTGTACTCCATTTGATCCTATTGAATAATCTTTCTTGTAACTGTTGAGTGTTGTGTGTCTTTTTAATTTACTGTGTATTAGATGTTCATTGCCAGGGAGTATTCTTGATATGGATCTGTAAAATGGATGTGTGTTTGTACCAAAGTAGTGTGGGATGTCATTTTTTATTGGAATTATTCTACCTAACCTTAAGCCGTAATAGTATAAAGTTAATGGGAAATTGTTTGGATTCTTGGCTACTTGTCTTATATATTTTAATCTAAGTGCTTGTATTTTTGTTCTTAGGTCTTGTAAGTTTATACCTACATCCTCTTTGTTCTGTATAAGTTTTTGTGTTTAATGCTTCTAATAGTGTTTTTGAAAATAAAACTCCTAATGATTGTGTTTATGCTTCGTGTAAAAGTTGGTGGTGGTTCTGTGATATTCACTAAATAAACTATCTTCAGGATGACCTGGTTGTCCACCAATATTGCTCTACCAAATATGGTAGTTGCTGCATAATGAAATCTTTTGAGCGTGTTTTTGGGTCTCTTTAAAATATTTTCCCACTGTTGTGTGTGGTAATATGTTGGGTTGCTGGTAAACGTGATGCCGCATATTTTAATTTCCTTCTTTATTCTAAGGTTAAAGGGGATGTTTGAGGGGATTTTCCACCTGCCTAATACCATAATACAAGATTTATTAATGTTGATTTTTTGACCCGCTTGCCCTCCCAAATCGAATAAACTTATCTATGATTGTTGCTATGTCTTTTTCTGAGTAGGGAACAAGGTGGTGTCCTCAGCGTATGCTTTAACTTTAACTACGCGTGTGGGGCCTGGGATTCTAATTCCTTTGATTCCACTATCTAGCCTAATGGTTTCTAAAAGGGGTTCTAGGCAAAGGGACACCCTTGTCTAAAAGATTTTCTAATAGGCTCCAAAGATTTCTTCTATCTTTGTTTTGTGTATAGTTCACCAGTGAAGGGTGACCCTGAGTTTTTCATCCTCCAAGGTAGAGACTTCTACCTTAAGGTCCTTCTCAGTCCGAAATGATTTTCCTAGCATATGGGTTCTCACCCGGGTGGATGTTGGGACCAAGAACCAGACAAAGGAGTTCTCGAAACGGTAGAGAACCCACTTCATCAGGTAAATACTGCCTATTATTAGGGATGTTGAGGTGGTGTTGATTTTACAAAATGTTGATTCTATATTTTTTGAGTTAGGTAAGGTAATTTCTTCTGCTATAAAACTGTTTTTTATTGCTAAAAGAACTCCTCCATGATTATCTGCCCTATCTTTTCTAAAAATTTCATTATCACTATTGAAAATTTCTGCATTATAAATTTCAGGATGTAGCCAAGTTTCTGTTCCTGCAATTATGTCTAGTTTCTCAAGTTCTAATAAAATTTCTATGTCTGCTGTTTTATTCCTCATGCTTTGAAAATTAATTACTAAGGTTTTAAGGTATTTTGGTATTACTTCTTTAGTAAGTTTATTTAATGATGGTGTTTTATCAGTTTTAATAGATTTAACTGGAGTGGATCTGGCTAGTGGTTGGTGAGTTTGGTTTGGGATGGTGTTTAGGATGTTGTATGGGTTAGAAGTGTCTGCATCAAAGGAGTCAAACAGTTCTGATGTAAAGTGAGGTAACTCACACAGTACACAGTGCCATGATGCGTCTTTGTTGTCTAATGCATAATACACAAGTGATTTCATATGGAGACATGATGTGTGGTACCATTCATCACAGGTGTCACATTGAATGGCTTTCTGTTTCATGGTGCATACTTTTTTACAGATGTTGCATCTATCTTGAGATCTAGGTCCTGGGTTTGATTCTACATCTCCTGCTATTAATATTAAGTGTCATAGGTATTTATTTTGTCTATATTTAATTGAGAACTTCCATTTGTGATGGGTAATCTTCTTTAATGTTATGGATGTGTATGTTAGATTATTTTTGAAGTTGCATTATCTATAGTGTGATGATTGGTAATGACTGTTTCCTTCTTAAGTTTAGAGTTGACTGATCTAGATCTGTGTTCACTTAGAGTGTATTTAGTAATTATCAGAATAAATAGCCAGAGCAATTTCTAGTCTAAACCTAATTTAAAGTTTTACAATGCTTAAAGCTAAAGTGAAAGCTAGTTTACAATGGTTTATTGATTAGTATTCTAAGTCTAGCTAGATCTAGATCTAATTTGGTAATTAAATCTATTGTAAGTCTCTTAAAATTTTAGATGTAGAATAAAACTATTTATCTTCCTATCTGACTATCTTAGTAACTAATATGCCTAAGCTAGAAGTATATTTTATAGATCTAATAACTATGTCTAAAACTATATTATATGCTTTGAATTTATTATTATTGTAAAAAAATTAAACTGTATCCAAGTATCTCCTGAAAAAAACATAACACTGTCAAACTTGATCAATATTTGGACTTGATCAGTATTTAGACTTTTAGTAATCCTTTTAGGCATAGTCTCATTCCAAAAAAAAAAAGTATGAAAATAACAATTATAAAACTTGAAACTACAAATACATTTTGTATACAAAATCAACATATTTACAAGTACTGTTTACACCAAATTAAACATTAATTTTGGTGTGCCTTATTTCAAACCAGTGTTTTGGATGGATATGAGGATGACCTTCACAGCCTTTACCAATAAAGTTGTAGTGTTTCCCTTGTTTAGGTGTGCTGCATAAGTGACATCTGTCTGTTCCTGTGTAAACAATAGAGTGTTTGGCTTCTTCTTTGGGTTCAATGGGATTAACCAATCTAGGACGTTCAGGTTTTGCTTAAATTATTCTGGTTACATCAGTCATGATTGCGGTAGCTTCGCAGCATAGTTTGTTGATGACTCGTTTCTTGAAGCCTTTTAGAGTCATCTCATGTTTCTTCATTGTTAGTATGTAGGCAGTTACTGTGTTTCTCTATAAAGACAGTAAAAAAATATTTTTCCACCAAAATTTTTTGTTTTTCGAGCATGAATGCTTCAAATAGCCAATCATCTGATCTGCATCATCACATCAATTCATGTTGTAATTGTAAGCATGGATGGTTCCAGGTTTATGTTTGCCCTTTGCACTGTGACATCCTCTGCACTCGTTGAAGCAAGGATAACTGGCTTTTTTTGTCCTTCCAGATAAGACACAAGATTTTATCCTGGAGCATCCAGTATTTGCATGTGCTGGAGCACTAAGGTTTTCAGAGCTTTGTTAAAGCCAAAACTTTTGCACTGTCCCTGTATAATATTGTCCTTGACCCAGAAGATGGTCAATCTAATCCTTTGTGTACCATCTACCTGCGCATACATGGTAACCTTTACCCAGATGATTCTGGAGGGTGTCAATAATTTTGATTGCCATTCCACCATCTGGATCAGCTTTGGGGTTGTATGACGTATTAGCCCCATAGTAAGTAAGGACGATTCAATATATAACCAGTGCCACTGTCTACTAGGCCAAAACTTTTGATATGGTACTTGTATGGTTTAGTTGCATTGTATATTTTGTACCTCCACCTTACCTTCCATCCAATAATCATCTCATCTATATAGACAGACTGATTTGGCATGAATGCATATTGAAATCTTTCAGTAAGGCTATTCACAAATGGTTCAATTTTGTTTTTGTTTTCTCCTCTGGCTCTCCCACATAAGCATTGAAGAGTAAATTGTTTCAGATCTCTCTCCCTTTGAAATATCTTGTGATAAAAAGTGTTGGAAAAAAGAAGTTTTTTGTCATGGTCGAAACACTTTTGGTATGTGTAATATCCTGGTTCTATGCCAAGGTATTCCAAAAATGTAATGATTGATATTGATCCATCATTCAAATAAATGACACTAAACTTTTCCTCTTCTATAGTTTTTTCTCTACATAAATCTTTCCAAAATCAATTTATTTAAATTTTCATTTCTGTTGTGTGTCTTGCCATGAATGCAACAGCTCTTCATTTGCCAGATCTTCAAAAACAGATTCCTAATATGTTATTACAGCTTCAGGGAGACCATTTTTATGTTTGTAAGACTTTGGGTCAAGTTTGTTGTCAGGGCAGTAATCACGTGTTGGTATTTTTTCAGGTGATCCAATATGAAAAAGGACAGCTTTGACATTTGCTTTCATCTGAGCTAAATCACCACTATTCTGACGGACAGCAAATCCAAAGTAATTTTGTGTGTCTATTTTTTTTTTCTGGTTAATCTGCCTGACCACTAATGCCCTTGCCATCGTCAAGCTTTTGTCCTTTATTTTCATTTACTAGCTGCCTCAGTCTTGTCCCGCATTTTTTCTGGTCGTGGCCTACGCATTCCAGTTTTTCTATAGGCTTCTCTCCATATGGCTTAGAATTAACTACTTTTTTGTATGAGGAAGAATCTCCATCACCTAAATAATAAGTGTATCGGAATTTTCTGGTTTCTACAGAGCACATAAAAATGTTGACTACAAACGCAGCTTCAGTTCCAGCACTACCTGCATGGTTAATTTTACAATTATGTTGTAATCTCCAGGATATCATATTCCACTGTTCCCTTTCTTTTTCCCAAATTGACATGCCTAACAAATATTGGAAAGAATATATGTTTCAATACACTTTCCATTTTCAACAGAAATGCCACTACCACTCCATGATGACTAGAATGACCTCTGCACTACCATGTCCCATCAACGGAAACATAACAGTCAACTACATTATCTTCAGAATTTTCAGATTTCTCCCTTGACTCTGTTACAGCTTTCTCCATACTTTCCATGGCTACCTTTTTACTAGCTTCAGCAACGTTTGTAAAGATTTTTTAATAATTATTTCTGGTCATTGGTGGAGAGCTGTTAAAATATAAAGTAAACATTTCAAGTGCATTATATTCTCTTCCAATGGCTCTTGCAAATGATACCATTCTTAAATTAATTTCTTTGTGGCCACAATCCTCTCTGCTTGTTTTGAATCTTGTCTCCCATTCATTGCAATTACTGCATCTCAATATTATTTTATGAGCGAAACCATTCTCTTTCGTTATCAAGCTCTACAGATATAGTGAACTGAGGGTGCACATCACATGCAAAAGTAGCAGATAGAAAAATTATATAGAATATTTGTATTCATTAGAATAAATGAATTAATATTGTTTAGGTTCCTTTCTTCTGGTTGAATATTACTTTGCTGCATTGTCTTGTATAGATTTATAGTTCATGGTGATGATGTCACTGAAAAAAAAAAAAATAATGACTTTAGGACATTATATACTTCTTTACCTCCTGTCAGCTCAGTCAATTAATCAGTTGACAATGACCAGGTATGTCTGTTGGCACAGTAAAGAACCAAAAATAAAAATTCATGGGATACCAGGAAAAACAACAGTTGTCTTATAATAAAATGAAAAATTATTTGACCTGTTTTTACATTCAATGTGTAGGGTGTGCCTGTTTTTTTGTAGAGTAAATGCTATCTAATAGAGGTTCTAAAGTCGACAAACAAACTTGCATTTCATCGTCTATTGTAAGAAGTGTACATAATTTCAGGCATGATTTCTTTATTTGAAGCCTATTCATTGTAAGAAGGAAAGCAGTTGAAGACTCCCTTTGAGGTCTTACTTTGCCACAACGACAATTTTTCACCATATGACTTCTTGAGGATGCAGTGATGATGTTGTTGAAGACTAAAATTCAATGAATTTAATTTGTCAAATATATCAGAAATGTCACCTTAACCCACCAGATCTCGTCATGAATATAAAATCCAAAGTCTTTTTTTTTCAGCCTCCAAGAATGAAATCAGCTCAGCTTTAAGTTGGACGACATGCTTTTGTATGTTCACTAATCATTCTTTCAATACTTCCAACCGTTTTGTGGAACCTGAGAAAAATGCCTACACATTTTGGAGAAGCAAGAAATAGATCAATGCTCTCCTTGCTGCAGTTAGCAGGGTGAATATGACCTATTGATCCTCTATTTCATCAGGCTGTTTCTGATTATAAGCCACCTTTAAAATTGTGTTTTGTTCTTCTAATAAAACTACCTATTCTACCCTCTCTATCAGGTCTGGTAGACTAAACCTTCTTACTGTACCCACAGGCTGTGAGACCATAGTGCTTTAACACTTCCCTCAAATCGCTCTCCAAGACATCAATAATTAGTTCCCATTCACTTATGTCTCCCTTCCCAATCAAATGACTTGACCTTACAATATATGTCTGAGGTAACTAAACAAATAATCCTTTTCAGTTCTAAACAACTTTGGAAAATAAAATATGCTGATCTGTTGTCAACAAATCACATTTCCCTCCAAGAAAGCTATTATCTTTCTAACTCTAATAGAAAAAATATAGGTCAAATTGCAAAAATATATATTCTTTATTTGAAGTTCTGAAAGGGTTAAAAAATGATTACCTGGACATCTTGAATATCCAAAACCTTGTTGATTTGATACGCCTAGTATCACATTTGTCATTATGCCCTGGGGAATCCTTGTCCCCATATCCTACTAACTTAAGTTAGTTAAGTTGATCTTTGATTTCTGTTTGTTCAATGGAAAAAGATTGTTTCCACTGTGAAATGCAAATAATAATCAAATAATCAGAATGTAGATATGTATATCTTGGCTATATTTAGAGCATCCGAAAAGTGCATCGTTTGAGATGCTAAGTAATCTGTGAAACACACCGCAGCTGACCACAATAAATGCCCATGTGTTTAAGTTGACCTGCACACAGAACATGTGAAACACACCGCAGTTGACCACAATAAATGCCCATGTGTTTAAGTTGACCTGCACACAGAACATGTGAAACACACCGCAGTTGACCACAATAAATGCCCATGTGTTTAAGTTGACCTGCACACACAGAACAGACTTGGGAAATAGTTCAACATGTTTCCATTTTCTTTTAAATTGCATTTACATTTGCATGAGCAGCAGATAGGCAAGTGGAGACTAAATAGTGCACTTCACCTAGGCAAGTGGAGACTAAATAGTGCACTTCACCTAGGCAAGTGGAGACTAAATAGTGCACTTCACCTAGGCAAGTGGAGACTAAATAGTGCACTTCACCTAGGCAAGTTGAGACTAAATAGTGCACTTCACCTAGGCAAGTTGAGACTAAATAGTGCATTTCACTTAGGCAAGTTGAGACTAAATAGTTGTTTACTTCACCTAGGCAAGTTGAGACTAAATAGTGCACTTCACCTAGGCAAGTTGAGACTAAATAGTTGTTTACTTCACCTAGGCAAGTTGAGACTAAATAGTGCACTTCACCTAGGCAAGTTGAGACTAAATAGTGCACTTCACCTAGGCAAGTTGAGACTAAATAGTGCACTTCACCTAGGCAAGTTGAGACTAAATAGTTGTTTACTTCACCCTGAGAAAAAAAAAGAAGGGGGTGGGGGTACTAGATCTGCTTGTGGGTGCATCATACGGTGTATGTACTGTAATTTTAAAATAGTAGTTTCAAATCAAAAGTTTAAAAAAATCTCATTGGTAATAAATATCCTGTTTGAAATCTCTCTTTAAATTCCATAATCAATGAATTCAACTAGATTTTGTACTTTTCATGTGATAACAACCCATTGCACTTAAGTTTGACATTCAATTTGTCCATAATATCAATGGCAAACAAGAAATGTGTCTATTTTCATTAACAGTATTTGTAACAATCTGAATCTTCATCTCCCTTGAGATCTCTCACTTGTTTCAATATCTTGCCCAAATTAATTGGTGCAGTACATCAGCATCTCAGTTTCAATAACTTCAAGTAGTTTTCTGAACTGACTTTGGTTAATACCCCCTAGTCCTACAAGGTTGATCACTGTGACAATAGGCTTAATAACATGCTTGATCTTCAATGCTGCACAAAGTTTCCTGATGAGTTAAAAGTGTATGATCAGGATATTACTCTGCTGTTTCATTAACTGTTTTTTCCAGTAAAAACTACAGGCTCCATAAGTTGTTAAACTTGTTTCATGCCATACCAACTCTTTACATCACAGCATTGAATGAATTTTGGCCTGATTCAAGTCTTTGAGTGATTCATCACTTTTCTGTGAGCTGAAATTTAGTATCTATTCCCTAAATGAATTTCAATAATTCTACTTGGTTCTTTTGTCTAATTGGAGTACCACACAAAAATCCTTGCTTGCATCGTGAAGTTAGTGCATCAAATCATCAGCTATTTTTCCAACACACCTACCTACGGTTTTTCTTTAACAATAATGCTATAATTTTTTTTTTAATGTCCAGGATACATAATTTTGGCTGCATTTGACACATACTCCTTTATTAAATTGAGTTGTTTTTGTTTTGTATACACAACTTTGAAACAAAGTGAAGACAACTCTCAGATGAGCAAAGTCTTATCAATGTTTCTGTGAATTAGAATCATTGTCATTTACTTCTAATTTTTCAGAATATTATATATTATTTATATATAAATAATATATTATTTGGCCTTTTCATCATCAGAATTGAAATTACAAAAAATTGTTGATATTCAAATGGTATATATATATATGTATATTTATTTGTTTATATTTAGCAAAAACATGTATGTATATTTATTTGTTTATATTTAGCAAAAACATGTATGTATATTTATTTGTTTATATTTAGCAAAAACATGTATGTATATTTATTTGTTTAATAGTTTCTTTGAAATTTTAAACCTAAAATGTTATCACTTTGGATTTCACTTAAACCTAACCCAAACTACTACATACAAAAGTTTGGACAAAAAAGTTTACATTTGATTTCATTGATCATATGACCTCCACAGTGAACTTGTTACACTGACTCACAACTAAGTTTCTTTTGTTATCTGTACATTGATCTTTTTGTGATGGATATTTAAAATGTTCTGTACATTGATCTTATTGTAATGGATATTTAAAATGTTCTGTACATTGATCTTACTGTGATGGATATTTTAAATGTTTTTTTTTTGTAATAAATATATTTTACAAATATTTTCTTTGGTTTGTCCTTTATTCTTTATACTTGGTACTATTTAATGACTGGGCTGTTGATTCTACTTCACTGAAACAGGAAGTTGTCTATTTTATATATTGTGGGAGGTGGGGTTGAATACGAAGTTTCGAGTTGTGATAGGACAAAGAAATTGTGAAAATACAACAGATTCTTATTAAATTAATATATTTTTACCATCTGAACTGTCAATGGAACTTGTTTTTAATGACGTGATATGAAGGAGGAATAACCCTTGAGAGACTATGGGCACAACAAGGCCTAAATTGTGCCTAAAATATCAAATTATATATGCGTTGTATAATTAATAGGATAGATAGTATTGGAAAATATGAACCTATAGTGTTCTATGAACACATTTCCATTTGAAAACAAGAAAATACAACTTCTTATTCATGGTATAGCAGTTATAAAGACGAAAACCTCTAAGATGAATAAATGAAAATTTATCATGAAATCCCCATATTGACAAAATAATTATAAGAAATAAAGCATTAAGGTTTATCAAAAATAATCAAAATACATTTTTACAAATGGAACAAAAACAAACAACTAAAATGCTAATTAACCTAAGGCCAATATTAGAATATGGGTCCTCTGCTTGGGACACTTCAACTAAAAACAAACCCCAAAGAAACTAAAACAGATTTACCGGTAAACATTGGATGTAACTTTCTTCTCTTATTAATCTCATTTCAAAGATCATAAGTCAAAATTAGTTGTCAATGTTTGTAGTCATTTTTCTGACACTTAATTCACTTTATAATAGCATAATTAAAAACGTACAAAATATTTTATTTTTTTTAGAAATACATTAGTAAATAAATGAACACAAACAACTGAAATCTGTGAATGAATTTATTGTTCTGATACATTTTATTTTATTAAATATTAGTAGCTTAAATTTTACAAAAATATGACTGTTTTGGATTTGAGAAATATAAAACTTGAAAAGAACAAGCTAAATGAACTTGAGTTCATGAGCTCTTACTTTGAGCTGTGTGAACAAGTGTGAGAAAACTTAGTGCCAGAGTGGGTGAATTAAAAAAAAAAAGCAGGGTGATTACAAGAATGTAGAGCTATAGCAATCTTATCAAAATGTATCTTGATTGATGAATGAATAGGACATGCATAATAACACATTGAGTCTGTTAGTTGGACAAAACTTTGTAATGCACTACGTTGACATATATATACTAAAACATCTGCAGAATGGACAGTGGGTGTTTACACAACTTGAACAAACAAAAATGTTTAGTGAACATAAAATGAACATCAATTTACAAATACATTATGCAACCATGTCAATTTATTAAAGCCTACAATAATAAACAAACTAGAATGCTAATTAATTACATAGGGGAAAAAAAGGACTGGCTAAGAGGTAGTAATAGTGTAACTTTGGATAGCAGGTGAAGTAAATTGCACTTAGAACCAATCTCTTTAGCATAGGAATCTACTCTTCCACAATAAAGCCAATCAAAAATTATGAAGGAGAATGTCACCAAAACTTAAACAATATTTTCCTGACATTGCAACTTAAAAAAATTGTAGCATAAGAGTAGCTCCTAAATGTTTTTTTGTTTTGTTTTGGATAGTTGTAAATCACACATAGATAACTGATGACTGTACAAATCAAATGACTGGCCAGTTTTTGAACAGATTTTTTTCCCCATGATCACTCCTGTAGAATGAAGTGATATCATAGTACACAAAAATGCCATTTATATATTGATGTATTTGTTGGCTAGACTTTCATTACATTCTATTTAGTATCATTTAAAACAAACACATTGTGAATACAAATTCACCACTATTAAACACATACTCAGCTCAACAAACATAAAATAAAAATACATTTAAATTACAAGACACCTGTTTGAGCTTTTTTGTTTGTTTGTTCTTGAATGTTTGCCCTTACGACCTATAGCCTTAGCTACTGCTTCAGCTTACTAGATGGGAGAGTACCATGTCACAAAAATTTAGTTATTACACAGTTACTGGAGGAACATAAAAAACATAGAAGCAGGAAAGAATCAGTTGACACCCCTTATAAGGTTTCTTCCTTTTCGCTGTTTTTTGGGGCTATAGAGCAGAAACACATATTGTTAGGCAAAACTACAAACGAGTATTCTATAGAGGTACAGTATAATTAGTTATAAAATAGCACTACATTCTAGTCAGATCAGAACTTTCTAATGATACCATTTCCTGTTGTTTATTTGTACTAAAAAAAATGGAACAATTTCATCTTAAAATGTCATATATCCAGAACTGATGACCAAAAAAAACTTGAAAGCACAACAAAAACAAAGGCACACAAATTGAGAGCTTCAACATTGATATATGGTATATAGATTGTATAGGTATAACATATGCATATAGATATTTATATATTTGAATATATAAATAAAATTACACGAGGTAACATACACATTCTAAACATATGAAAGAGGCTTTTGATCTTATGTTTACATGAAAAATCAACAACATCTAAGACAACTTTTGACAAGACAATAAATTCAATAAAAACATACAACTTTACAATAAGAGTCAGAATGTACTTCCATACCTTTGGCTATGTACAGGATTGGCCATGTATCTAACAAGTCACAGGTGTATTATATTCATGGTTTGGTACATCGTATTCAAGTTAAAATGTTGATCATGAAAACAATCTGGTCACAGAACCAGACTGTGCCACTGGTTACATACAAAACATACTGGACCATTTATACAACACACAAATGTATTATAGTATATATATTTTAAAAAGTCATGCAGTATACATACGTAACATAAAGTGGTCTGGGTTGTTGTTTTTTTTTTTATTTTTTTTTTTTTAACTTTTGTACAAAGTTTCTATAGAAACAAAACAAGATGTATATATATGTATATATATAAACATCAACAGTCATTCTAATCATGCACCATCTGATGTTTGTTTCTGTAATTAGATATTTGCCATCTGTCCTACTAGACAGTCTCTACATTAGGTAGAGGTACAAATAGTATAATGCTGAGCAACCATTTAAATAAATAATAAAAATAAACATAAAAAAGGTGCCAAAAAAATGTAAACAATAACACTAAAAATGTTAATGCTAAATATTTCCTTTGAAAAAGATTTAAAGCAATTTAAAAAAAAAAAAATGCATGATCCCAAATCAACATTTGAATGGAGACATGTTTGAACTATTTCTTGAAACAAAAAATGAACTGCAGTACTGAAAGATAAAATAAAAGAGCTCAATTCTGTTCTAATGACTTCAATGTTAAAGCTTATGGTTGAGTTAAATATTTACATTAAGACATTAATTATAGGGACATAGATTTGTAATGAGAGCCTAACTATTTTAAGCTTTCAGGAAAAAAAATGTTCATAGTTTCATTGTCCACATTAGATCATAGACGCCAACTTTTTTCAACCTAAATAATACTGTTCTTAAGTGAAGATAATAGTTTTTGATATAAAAACGTTTTTGTCCCTCACTAAAATGATCACAAGTACAGAATAGGTATCTAGTGTGGAGACTTTGTTATATTGATCAAGAAACAATTATCAAATTAATTTATTGTTACACTGAAAAAGATTATGGATATTGTACGAATGTAAAAAGGTTCAATGGACAATTCTTACTTTATGTTCCTGATGTAACTACAAACAAAATTTCTGTGTGTGAAGTGTACAACTGACAAGGTAGAGTATGAAGAATATACATTTAATACCTTTTCTTATTGCTGCTTAAGAACACACACAACTCTTCAAGTAATACCAATTATTTCTTGTTACTTTGCAGATTAATGTTATGGTAGACTTTCAAGATACAGTTTGTTTTATGTTGCTATAATTAAGAAATACCAGTACAATTCTGATAAAAATGTTTATAATTTTGTTGACATGCAAAAATAATAATTGTTTTTAAGATCTTAGACATTTTCAAATTTTGAAATCTTCTTCTGTCATAAATCATGACATATCTGTTAGCCACTATCCTAAACAATGTGATATGAATTTGAAGAGATAAAACAACTATACAAGACTATCATTAGCAAGTGTCATATTTATAAGACTTCTTTTTAATGTTATCAATGTAGGTATCCATCAGTCTATTTAATCTGTCAATCTCATCTTGAAATTTAGGCAACTCTTCTTCATAGTTGTCAACCTTCTTTTGCAAATCTGAAAAGAAATATTTGAACAAAATTAAAAACGATTAAGTCAATAGAATGGGACTGATATAACTTTTCTGGATCTGTTAAACACCATCAGTAATTTTAGATAGAAAGACATTTTTAGAGTCAGAACAAAAAGAAAGCTCTTTATATATTTGTGCTGCCTTCACCTTTTTAAAATTTTTTTTTTCCAAAGTCAATGTTAATTTATTAGAATAATCCAAATTTGTCTCCTTTTAATAGGTCACACAATCTTTTTTTTTTAGCACTTTTGAAAACCAGCATCCAAAAAAAACAAGAAAAACATTTTTAAAAATACTTTTTTTAAAAAACAAAGCTTATATTAAGAGTAATTGTATCAATTAGTCTAGTTTGGACCAGTTATGTAATTATAATAAATCTCTGTGATTACAAATATTTTTACCAATTGTTTTTGTCTAGCTTTCTCAATGCGCTATAATCCTGTCACCTGTCTGGACCAGTTGGGAAAGGGAGAGGGAAGAAAGGGGTATCTTGGGGAATGTTTACATTATCATTTATTTTAATGCAAAAAATCATTTTCACTCGGGGCTTGAGTCCTCAATTCAACTAATACACATCTGTCAAATGTGATTTCTTTCCCTTGTTCAAGATACCAAACAAAATAATTAACTACCAATCGTTAATTAACTAATTCATTAATTTTTTTTTATTGATTCTTGTGTTGTCAGGTAAAAGAAATAATTGTGCAAAATTTCAGCTTAATCCGAGATTAGGTGAGGGAGAAAATACAAGTAAAAACTTTTTCCCATACAAACAGTGAGTTGATATAAGCTTTGTAAACAAAAGGTATCTCATACTATTCCATCACAACTTGAGTTACTCTATTTGTTTGACTTTCTATCTGCTTCTAGTACCAATATTTCAGTCATTTTACTGTTGTATATTGTCACAGTCTCAGTTGACATTGCCTGATTTAATGTTCACCTCAGGTTAAGAGTTGGAAAGACTCGTGAATTAATGATGTAGAAAACAGGAAGTAAAATGAACAAAATTGACTTGCAATTCAGTCAGTTCAGTCAGTCAGTCAAGTGTTATCCTCTGGACGAGGCAGTCAAGTATGATTTTAGTAGTAGCGACTTAGAGAGTCAAGTTGTAACTCTGAGTTAAGTAGTATCTTTTGGGCAGTTGAAGCCAGTGAACACTACGTATATTCCTATTAGTTTTTCTCTACACTGAGAGTTGGATATGTATTAATGAAGTATTTGTTACTCGCTGTGATATGGATGTTACTTGTGGTTTATTCTGTAACTAATCATCTTGGACATTCAATGCCACTGTTATGCGGATGTAATTATGTTTCACATCGGAAGTCTTGAAGTAACTGCCAATAAGGTGCAGTATTGTTATTATCGCCATTAAATAAACATTATATTTAAGTCAATCTGTAATATCTGTGTCTGTCAAATGTCAAGTGTGACTCCGGGAAGCACAAACCCAGCAGTCTACACATTCGCGACACATTGGTAGTGACCAGTCCAATGTTTAATAGTAATTCATCATTCTTGAACATTACGCATTACAACTTTACACAATTTAACCTAATGTTGACGTATATGCTATTATAAATATTATTTTGTTTTATCTTTCTGCATAAAAAAAAAAAAGCCCTCTAAAAACAGTCTAAACTCACCTTTCATTTCATTCAGCTTGGCTGTTGTATCTTTCATCAGTTGGTTGGTTCTCTGTTTCAATCTCTCAGCTCTTTCTTTGGCATTTTTGGTTTCATTGAACTTGTCATTTAAGTTCTGAGCTGTTGAGTCATAGTTCTGATCCAAATAAAGAGAATGCTGCAAAGAAAATACACATGACCTAGATATCTCATGTTTTAGAAATGGTTCATCAATATCTGGGTTGGTTCTACACTTGTAATTTGGATTGAAATAAATAGATACAACTTCAAAGTTCATTTAAATAAATATATTAATGAAGTGAGTATTAAAAAGAACAAGAAAAACATAAAAAATACTTTTTTAAAATGATTAGTTAGGATTAGGCATGTCATTAAATTTGCAATAGATGTAGTATAACAATAAGAAATCTGTGCGATTAAAAATATTTTTCCCATTTGTTTTTGTTTAGTGCAATTTCATGCTTTTAGCTTTTGACCAGTTGGGCAAAGGAGGGGCGGGGAGAAGAAAGAAGGGGGTATGATCACTTTTTAGAGGCATTAAAAAAAATGTGAATGCATACTCAAGGGATTAAGCCTGCTCAAGAGAACTAATTCAACTTATATCACCACATGTCAAGTAAAATTTCTTTCCCTTGTTTGATACCAAACAAAATAATTAATCACCAATAGTTAATTTACTAATCGGGTAATGTTTTTGTCAGGTACAAGAAATAATTGTACAAGTTTATTCTGTTTGCTGTCATTAAATGTATATTTCTGTTCTTAATTGATCCCTGGTGTTTCTTTAAATGTGTCAATGTCAAAGCCATGTCAGGAGTTCAAAGCAATGCTTCTTAAACATATTCATGCAGCCGTCATAAACATTAAATGATCGTCTAGTTGACGGGGCCTCCAGACAGAATGGACATAGGATAAAATCCTTTCCCAGGTCAAAGGTTCATAAAAGGGATTTATCTCGAAACTTTTGGCCATCTCAACAGGGGGAATAGGTTGTGAATTTGCAATTTATATGTTAATAATCTCCTGTGTATTTATCAATTTAATCATGTCGAGGAACTTATTGTGCATCTTTATTCTACAAATCAAATTATTTCATTCAATTATTCAAGCTTCTCCAACCTATTCCTATGAGTCCACATCAAGCAAGTATGTAAGCCACTAGATCTAGAATCACCCCCATGAGAAGAACTACACTTGTTTGTCTTGTAAATATAAATAAAATACATAAGACATGTTTACACATTGAAAAAGAAAGTTACAAGAAGATGACTTACATTCAAAGCCAACTTTGCTTTCTCATTAGCATTATTGGCCAAGTTCTCTGCTCTAGGCAGCTTGTCAGTGGTAATCTCAGTGTAGCTTGAGGACACAGCATTCAGTTTCTCATTCAAACGGCTCACTTGTTTCTCAGTCTCTCTGGATAGACCTTTCACTTTGTTGGTGTTGTCATTGATCTGAAGACAGATGTATGCACAGATTTTAGCTTTCTTCATAGTTTTTACATTACAAAAACAAACAAAAACAAAAGTAACTGGTGAAGCATAAAAAGTAAATACTTTAAAATTGCATTAGTTCATGAGGATTTTACATGAAAAGTGTAATCTATTATATAAATTATCTTTCTTTCTATAAAACAATATGGTGATTCATTGATACATGACACAATCTAAATTGAATTGATTATCTCAATATAAGAAAATTGCTATGGACAAACTTAGTTTAAATAATTAAATAATTAGCAATGCTACCTTGTAAAAACAAATGAGAGAAAATGGACATTCCATATTTTCTATATTGAAATGGGTGGCTTTTCAGGATTATATATTTATTTTCAATAAAAAAAAATTTGAGAAAAAAAAATAAATAAATAAACAACCTATATCATTATAGAAAGATAAAGGTAGACCTTTTAACTACCAAAGTCTTTTTGTTTAGTTTTCAACTTTGTAATAATAATTAGCCTATCTCAGTTGGACCTTCTTCAACATTAATACTTATAAAAAGAACACACACTTTTAGTTTGAAATTTAAAAGAAAGGCAATTTTGAGCTGAAATTTTCTATTTTCATGGGAATCAACAGAAACGATACCAATGTCTATTGGTTTTAATTGACTGAAACTTTTTCAAACAATATGCTACATGACAAATTCCTACCATTTTCATATCAGACTCGGCATCATCTACGTCTTTGAGCACCTGATCAATAGCACTCTGAACATCCCTCTGCATTGAATCTGTCTTTGACAATTTATCCCTGACATCCTGAGCTTTGTCTCTTATACTCTTTGACTCTAACCTAAAATAAGAAAAATTTACAACTTACAGTGTTGGATATAAATACTAACAAAAGATATAAACAATTTTCAATTTTCTAACCCACTCAATACCATAACAACCAAATACAGCCTCTACCTATTTAATCCAATTATGGCAAAAAATGGCCCCTTAGCACTTGGGTTTACAAAATGCTATGGCAACATATTAATAGCCAATGAATTTAAAATCTTGCTATATACCTTGCTAAGAGATGAAAAAATTGTTGGAAAATTGTTTAAATATTAGTTTTGCAATCTACAGCAATATGTACAGATCATAGCATTGGGTCATCATGTTTAGATGAAGATTATAAATTAATTAAAGACTTATACAATCCAAAATTAGATATTTATCTTCATATAATATGAAATTTTAATGATGAAAATGAAAGCAGTGATAGATCTTGACATGAATATGCATTATTATATAATTGCCTTCAAGCCTTGGTCCAAGATCAAGCTGATTCTGAAAAGTGTATGTCGAGCACTTTGCCACATTAAAGATGTATATATAAAAATCTAAAATTTTTAAGACTGTTATATAAAGCAATCAATTCTGATTTTTAGTAGTTATTTATTATATTATCTTTGGAGGAGGATTCTTTAATGTATTTTTTCTAACCCATTTATATATTTTGCAGAGCTACTTCACTTTGACTGGGATTACGAACGGTCTAAAATTTTGGGTTGGAATAGAAATGGTTTATGAAAATAAATACTTTTGTTTTAGAATATAGATAAGTCCAGCCAGATCTTACAGCTAGCTTTTATGCAATAATGACAATTTTTTACTATGGCACAGGTTTGAAATAACTTGAAAATGAATTATTTGGAACATAATATACAAAAATAAAAGTAGTTGCTCCAAGAATGATATGAAGCAATACACAGAAAATAACATAACAAATGGAATTGAATTTAGCCCACAAAGAGTTCATTCAATCAACTTATTTTATAATGAGATAATATTCATTCAATTAACTTATTTTATAAAGAGATAATGTCATTGAAGTAATCCACTCTCAATGGAAGACAACATACTTTTTTTTTGTACTAAAAAGTCATTTTCAGCTTAAATTTTAAAAAACAAGTTAAAAAAAAAAGATTTGGGAAAGGAAAACTTACAAAACTCTCTGAGCACCCTGTTTGAGGTCATCAGCCAGCTGTCTGCTGTTGGCGGTATCTTTGAGTATCTGGTTAATGTCAATAGTCTTCAAAGACGTCAAGGTTTCATTGATCTTCCTGGACAGCTCACTGATCATTTCTGGAGTGTAGGGAATATTCATGGCTAGCACCTCTTTGGCAATCTAAACTCAAACCAAAAAAAAATAATATAAAATATCATGTACAATAAAACAAGTAATTTTTGTGCAAGATTTGTTTCTTAAGATACTTCTACAAATACCAAAGAACAGCAAATACATGTTTGTACTTTAACACATTTTTTTTAACATTTAAAAGCTTTGTATTAGAATATTGAATCAGAGTGGTTTCAATATGGGCACTATTGTAAGGGAGAAAGTTGTTGAACTTATTTCAATTTATGTCTTTAATTCATGTATTTAAATCAAATTTTGAAAGTTTTATATCAGATGATCTTGGAAACTCAATGTACCTTGATAACATCCTCTGGTGAAGCTGATTCATTGCCCTCCATGAAGTCTCTGATCTGTTTCAGAAGACCCTCAACAGTCTGTTTGGATTGTTCTATCTGAGCCAATGTGGCACTGGCCTCTTCAAGGGCCATTTGAGCTGTTTCATTGGCTAACTGAGCCTCTTGCTTAGCTTTTGTAACCTGTGGAGATCAAATTTGAAAAGGTTAAAGTAAAACAAAACCTGTAGGAAGTCACCTACAGAATATCTCGAAGAGGAAATATAAAATGTATGAGAGTGTTCTGTTCATTGTCTATACATTGTTTCAACTTATGCTTCTTCTCTTTTCAGGACTTGTGGAAGTGGTAAATTGTTTTGTAAGAAGTATATTTAAGCATGTCTCAAGTGACATTTTTTTTATTATGAATTCATTATTTCCATGTATCACTAAGTAAATGTAATGACAATGAGTAGTGTTGACATAAATTTAGTATGAAGTGACAGTGTAAATGTGCATTATGAGTAAAAGACAGTTTTAGGTTTTATAATTAGATTTCTAAATGTCAAATGAATATTGAAGAATTGATGTAATTTCATCTGAACTCAGGGAATACATATACTTGTGTGCCTGTCAGAGAATATTCTTGGGCTTTTAAAATATTTTAATGAATGTGTGAGCTGACCCAATAAACTATGGACCATTATTGTAATATTGTATATGCTATTCACACAGAATAGCAGTTGCTATTGTAATGGAGAGGCATGGTGGCCAAGTGGTAAAAGTACTTGGTTTCGGAGAGGCATGGTGGCCAAGTGGTAAAAGTACTTGGTTTCCAAAATGAGAGGAAATGAGATAGAATTCGACTGCACATTAAAATTTTTGAATTATTAGGATTTCCCTGAATTCACCTAACTCAAATGGGTACCTGATATAAGTTTGGGAAAAGAAAGGCAGCTGGTTGTTGTGCTCTTGCTACAAATTATATCATCTGCCATGAAGCACATTTTTTTTTTTTACTTTAGGAACAGATTTTTTTTCCCTGAAATTATACAGACAGTTCTTCATATTTGAATTGGATAGTCACGGCCTCAGTTTATAATTTTATAGTCAAATATGCTTTCTCACATCTGTATGTTGACCCAAAGTGACAAGCACAGGTTTGAGCAACTGTTCTTAGTTCTGGAAAATGTTGATCACCAAAAATCAATGAATGCAGCTGCATTAAGAAATGAGGAAAGCTCATCAAATTTTAATATGTGAAAATGGATAAGTGCAACCAGCCTTCTTCTTTAGCAAACTCATTATTTCATGATTTCATTTTTTTAATGTCATCTGTAGGTTGATTATTATCATAATCATGCTATTAAATTTGGGTTTCGTAATAGCTATTAAAAATTCCTCTTGTACTTTTTTTTCTAGAAATCGGTTTTATCATTTTTAAGGCAAATTTTTCTTGATTTTTCTCTGGGTATAGTGCAACACTTTTGCATGCACCATTTACACATTTTTTATGTCCAATATACAAAATGTTTATAAAATTAGAAAGTCAATGGATATGTTTGTCCCTAAATAATAACAACTTAGAAATGTATACATGACACTTACTTGGGGAATAATTTCTTCAGTTGCATTTTTATTCTTGGCAAGTAGGAGCTGCTCAGCTTGCTTGGCCAAATTTAGGGCTGTCTGGGCTATACTGACAGAGCCATTACAGCTGTCCCCTCCACATTTGCCACAACCACCCCCACCACACAATGCTGAACAGAAGTCTTGGCTAGGGTTACCACACACCTAAAGGATCAATAAAAAGTACAGCTTTGTAACTTTGTTTGAAACATTTTGTGTACAATTTAAAAGAAATGTTTTAGAATCTAGTTTTAATTAAATGTATGCTCATGTTTTTTTTTTTAATGCGTGAGATACATTTTGAGTCACTGGCATGCCAAGGTTGATTTAAACAGGAAACCTGTAAACTGATTTAAACAGGAAACTCATGATCATCATGATGGCAACATTTAAGAAAGATTAGAAAATTATTGACATTGACTGGTACAATGCTGAAATCTGATGAGAGTTCATTCCTGCCCAATGCAACATTTGGCGCATAATAAAATGGGGGAAAATTTCACTAAATACAAAAAAATGAATTAAGGATTCCATGGCCATGAGATGAAATAAGGCAGTTTCTAGAAGATCTCTGGCTCAAAATCTAACATAAAAGTTAAGAACTTTGTTAGTTTCTCAGACCAGTTATATTCAATTTGAAAAGTTGTGCTTATTTCTAAAGCTTAGAGAGGTAGGTCTAAAAAAAAAGTACTTTTTTAACAAAATATTTTGTGTCAAAAAATAAATCATGTATTACAAAAAAAAAATATTTAAAAAAATAAATGACAACTTATGTCAAATTTAAAAAAAGCTTCATTGGTAAACTTTACACAATAGTTAGCACAATCTGACATAGGACCTGAAGAAGTCTGCATGATGATGAAGAACTTACCATTCCATTCACATCAAACAAGTCTCCCTCAAGCTTGGTCACATCATTCTGTAGTCCTTGAAGACTCTGGGCATTTTGTTCCATCATATTTTGAAATCTTTCCTCCCTACAAATTAACAATTACCTGAGGTTACTCTTGTCAATGCAAGATCACATTCAGTCAGACCATATTTAAAGAGATTTTCATTTATGTAAATAATTTATCTATGTAAATATTCCATTTATTACATACACAAAAAAATATTTTTTTATTCAATTAATTAATAAGCATTTATTACAATGAAACCTAGCATTAATAAATCTGACCTTGCATCAATAAGCTTCTGTGTATCATTTCTTATTCTGGCAGATTCTCTAAGCACATCAGCAGTATTATCTACTCTGCGTTGGGCAGCTCGTGATTCATTCAGTGCCTCTTTTATTTTTTCAAAAGCACCTAGAAAATATAAATTGTTAACAGTTCAGCCCTAGCAAGTTGAATAATTTAATAGCATATTTATTTTTAAAGTAGTCCAAAGTGTCTTAAAAAAAACTAAATAATGGGCAAAAATACCATAGTGAGCCTAAATTTACAAAACAATAGTATACTGATATAGATACAGTGTATTTGAGCTTATAGTGGCAATATTTGCCTATAATGCATTCTAAATTTGGTTTTCACCATCATGAATACAGTCATAAATCTGAATTTCTTTTTTTTTCTAAAACTTAATTTCCAGTATTTACAAGGGTACAAGAAGATTTAGTAGTAAAGTGGGGCCACAGAATCCACAAGTTCTTTAATTTTTTCATATTTTTCTATCATGATTGAATTCTTAACTTGCCAAAAATTTTTTCTATATATTGTTGTAGAAAGCAAAATAAACAACAAACTATTAACGAGAACTTTTTTCACATTCCAAATTGTAATTCAAACCTCCCACATCTTTGATCTGTATGTTTGTAGCATTCACTTTCAGCTGATCAGCTTGATCTTTCAAACTTTTTAATCTATCCCTTATCAGCTCAATCTGTATTTCTCCATTCTTGATACGAGCTGTCCTTTTGCTGACATCTTCATCCACTGTATTTAGAGACTTTGTGCTTTCAGTTAGATTAGTTCTGTCATAAAATAAAACCATCTAATTACTTTATAATGCAGTAATTGAAAGAAAAAGCCTTCCAAAAAGATTAATAATTATATTCTATTCACATTTGTAATTCAACATTGCAATACAATTAATTAGATCAGCATTCTTGAGAAAAGACATATTATGTAACACATAAAAGCAAGTTATCTGCATAGGGCTTTGTAAGCCACAAAGTCATGGTTTTGTTTACTTGACTACTTCCAGCATGTCCTGAATGTCCTTGATATCCACCTGGGTGAAATTGACTTGGTTAAGTATACTGTTGATTTCGTCTAGGTTTTTCTGCATCAGTTTGAACTCCTCATCAAATGCTTTGATGGATCCATTCACAGAGACATCATTGGCTTTGCCCACCAGGTCAAGTGTTTGATCTAGACAGAGTTGTTATACAAAAACAACATTAAAATCATACTGTGAAATTCAATATAGGTTACTGGATGCCTATTTAGACCTGCATGCCATTGCTAGTTTTTATTTTAACTAAGTGAGAATTTAGATTTATGTATTTCTTAATGTTTCAGTTTAATCTTTGTTGTTTAATGTAAGAAAAGTAATAGCAGTAAAAGGTTTTTAAAAAAATATTAGTGAAGAAATAAAGTCTGCTATCAAACACAAATGTTATTCAATTTTGTGTTAAGAAATAGTCTACATTTATTTCTTCTATTTAGAGATTCATTTATTAGGTAATAAAACTATCTGAACAATAATTGTGATAAAATATTTCAATATCAACTATATAGCTGGTTAAGTAACTAGCACAAGCTAAAATGATCCAAATTACTTCTGAGATCCATAATGATTTTGTCCCAGTTGTCAAAGCATTCACCACAAGGCACACAGTTGGGGAGGTCACCAGTAGTTCCCCGAGCACATCTGTCACACTTAAACCCAGTGACACCAGTAACACAGCTACACTGCCCAGTGCGACGGTCACACTGCATAGATTTTGAGCCTTGTTTGTTACAGTCACAGGCTGTAAAAAAAAAAAGATATTTAATTAATACTTTTTCTTTTTTTTAAAGTTATTAAAAATGTCACATTGAGTTACAAAGTCTGCAGTCAATTTACGTGAAGAAATAGTGTCATTACAAAAAAACTTATAATATTTTCATTTTTTATCAACCATCTACTTTCCAACTCCAGGGTATCAGAGCCAATGATAGACTTGGTCAAAAATGTATTGCTATCAAACCTTTTGCTTTCCTATAAATCTGGAATTCAAAGTGTTTTGGTCAGTCTCTCCATTAAAGTCCTCTATATAAACCTTGGTCTACATTTAGCCAATACCTAATAAGGTTTTGGTCATTTGGTCATTGAGATTTAACATTATTTTAAAGGTTTTTAACTAAATCAAATAATTGTATTTATGCTTTTCTGTAGATTCATATTTTCCATAATTATAATCAAGATTTTAATCATTTTATAAAAATAGTATTAAATAATTGCAATCTGATAACAACCATTTTAATTTATTGTCAAATAGTGTACATTATAATTACATAATAGATATAGAACAGTAAAAAAATGTAAAGGTTCAACATACGAATACACTGGTCTGTTGGGTCTCCATAATAAAAGTCCTGACAGTCTGCACACTTGGGTCCACCACGTCCAATAATACAAGTACACTGGCCATCAAACTGTCACATGACAAACAATGAGATCAGTAAGAGAAAAAAAATGTAGAAATTTATTGGTCAGCAACATAGAAAATTTATGGGATTTCATTTCAATATTGGTTCTAAGTTTCTTGCACTATCTTTGAATAAGAAATGTTTTATTCGCCGACACTAAATGAAGTATCACTAAAATGTTAATACAATCTTTTAAATTGAGTCAACATATTTAAAAGTGGGAGGCATGGTGACTGAGAGGTAAAGCTTGGCTCCCGATCCGGAAAGTTCCAGGCTTGAATTTAGTAAAGACTGGGATTTTTTAATTTCAGAATTTTTAAGACGACACTAAGTCTACCCAACTCTAGTGGGTACTTGACATTAGTTGGGGAAAGTAAAGTTGAATGGTTGATATGGCCAGACAACACCCTCTTTAACTCTCAAGCAAAGTATAACTCTCAACCAAAGTAACAGATAACCTATACATCATCTGCCCTATAGATCACAAGGTCTGAAAAGGGAACTTTACTTTTTTTAATATATCTAAAACATAAAAAGGCTTGAGCTGTTTCTGTAATCATGAGAACTAAAAAAAAAAGGATTCTCTAGTACATATTTTTTTTTAAATCTAAAAACTAAAATGTTGTTTAAGGGAACAAAAACTTGGGATGCAACAGTTTCAGAAGGAAGCAACAGGATGGTAGTTAAATTAAGTCACATAGAATTTGGAACTAAGCATGAAAAGCCAAACTTATTCCCTTATAAAGAATAATCTTGTTTCTAATAGGAGCTGTCTTGTGATTGGTAATAAACTTGCTACATATTAACAACAGGTCCCCTACATCATATAAACTTGAGACATGTTTGTGTTTGTTTTACTTGTTTCTGAAGTTCCTTCAGAGTTGAAGATAATTTACTTCCTAGTCCAAACCTCCCGCAGGATGACGGGGGATGGAGCGAGCCGGGTTTGAACCCAGGATGATTGTTACGTCCAAATGACAGTCCAGCACGTAAACCACACGAGTGGCATAGCTAGGGTGGAGAACCCAAATTAGTGTTTTATACATTAAAATTTTAATATTACGCAAAATGCAGAGGCCCCAATTGATGGCAGCCATCCTATATTTGGTGCCAAGTATTATCTGTTTGACTCTCAAAGTTGAATCTCTAGTAAGCACTTTATGTTCAGAGAACATGTTTCTGTAGTGAAATGAACAACTAGCTCTTTGGTTTGAGTCAGACAGATTATACAGTTATTTTTAAGGCTGTAGTAGAGACTAAACAAGTACCTGGTTACACTCTAGAGATACTGAACCATCAGGGTCACAGTTACAGGAAGAACAGCCTAATCTACTGTTGATGTTCCAATGAGCAGAGGCACAAACATCACAGGATGTGCCTACAACATTAGGCAAACATGGGCACTGGCCAGTGACACGGTCACACTGCCCCAGTGATGAGTTTGTTCCAAGCCGATTGCAAACACAAGCTTAAAGAAAAAGACAAAAGATTAGCTTTACAATTACCTTTCTTTATTTCATTATAATACTAATTAATTTTAGAGCAGGATGCTTGTGCAGAGTGATTAATATCATTAACAGTATTCTAAATATGATCTAAATAGTGCTAATGTGCTAAAAACTATAACTATTTAAATTATCAGGTTTGGGTACAGTAATGTAAAACGGGTAAAAAGCATCATCAATAAATTGATTACTTTTTCTGTGCATTACGGACTTACTTTTTTGGTTATTATATTAATATCATCTAGAAAACTATTTGATAATCAATCTTGAACAATGGTCTTGAAGATACACTTTGATAATCTTAAACAATGGACCAGATAATAAACTTTGAAGATTTATATTTTTGAAGCCATAGTTATTTCACTATTATATTTTCTAAAACTTTGAAAAGCTTTTGAAAATTAAATGAAAAATCATAATTTTGAAGGTAAGCTAAGGTTAAGAATTATACAAAAATAAAAAAAGAGAATTTTCTCCCACTGTATTTCTACCTGCAACAAAAAAAAGTAATTTCCTAAAGAAGAGACTCAAACTTACTAGCACAGTTTTGTTTGGTTGCATCACCATAGTAACCTGGCCTACAGTGCTCACAAGAGAATCCCTCACTGTTGTAGAGACACTTAAGGCACTCCCCTGTTAGACCATTGCAACTGTCAGGGTCATCAAAGTTGATGTTGTTGTTGCAGACACACTGCTTGCACTGGCCACCCAGCTCTGTTGGGTTTCCATAGTAGTTGTCAATGCAGCTCTCACAGTTTAGACCTTGAAGGAAGTTAAAGTAGTGTTTATTATTGCTCCAGAGAGGGATGGCCTGCATTGAAGTTACAGACAAAATGGACAAGAATAAAGTTTTAAACATGTTCGCTTTACCATCAAACCTTTGAACTGTATGTTTGGGGAGATATACCTTTGCATACAAGGGAGAACAGACAAGAACACAGAACAAAAAATCTTACCTGAGTATCCAGGTTTACATGTACAGTAGACTTGTTGGCTACGTGGGTCAAATGCACAGGTATCAGCATGCTGAATGGAGCTGGTAGGGCCACCTGGACACATGCAGGGCTTGCAAGGTATTCTAACACCGATTACTGGATCACCATAATAACCTGGTGTGCATCTGTGACAAACAATTAGGCGAGTTTTGCTATGATCATGTGATTTTAAATGTAGAATCCAGCAAAATATTCAATGTTAATAACCTATCGATCAATTGAACCTTTTCAATAACAGGTAGCTAAAAAACTAGTGAAACTAATATAAAGGCCATAACAATTTTTAAAAAATTAAAATAACATTTAGTACTACACTTTACAGCCAATCCATTGTATGAGAGTTATTTGTTGTTACTGCAAAATGAAAAAAAAAAAAGGCCTAAAAAGTTTATTTTTTTTTATTGATATTTTGAAGTATGTGTTTATTTTTTTATTGCAATTTTTTTTTTAAATAACTAATAGTTATTTAATTATATAAAGAGATATCAGATCTTCCATTTAAATTCCTAAATATTACCCTTATAAATAGAAAATAATAACTGAGTTATTAAGGCCCTCACACTTAAATTGAACAAAGCAAGTATAAGTTACATTTTTACTTCACATGACATATTATCACAACTTCTGGCTTGATTAGTGTTATGAAAACTGATTCACACAAACCTGTCACAATAATCGCCTGTAGTGAAATCTTGACAGTTAATACAAGCTCCAGTCAAAGGATCACAAGTCTCTGCATTACCATTGCACTGACAGGGTCTGCACTGTGGGAATCCCCAGTATCCCTTCTTGCACTGGTCACAAGCCCTGCCCCCTACATTCTGATGACATGTACACTGACCAAACTCACTGCAGAAACTTCCTTGGGAACCAGACTCATGACAGTTACAAGCTGTAAAGTGAAAATAGAACAATCCATATTGGAGTTCAGAACTACTGGTACTTGAGGACATATAACACTATCAACCAGTAATAGTTCTAGCAACAAGTCTATGTACTTCATTTCATAGAATCAGTTTGGTTTTATTTTTGTGTTTTAAGAAAATAATTAAAAGCTTTTTATTTGTCCATCATTAAACTTTTCAAACAGCTACAATTAGTTTAGTAGTCTTACTATTAGTTTAGTAGTCTTACTATTAGTTTAGTAGTCTTATAGACAATTAACATCACTTTGTAGTCAGGTAAGATATAAACAGTGTTTTAATCAATGAATTAGAAAAGTGCCCTAGTACTACTCAGCCACAACTTTAAAATTATTTTTTTTTTGTGAAACAAAATTTACAATTTACATCTATTACAACACAGTGGTTAGCTCCTGTCTTGTCAGAGTTAGATCGGGTGCTCCCCTTACAATCTCTTCATCAGATTTGCATGGCTTTAAAATGGTTACAATTTACAAGTTTTATGTGGCCACAACAGTCAATCACTTTTATTTTCTGTCAATTCAAATGAGCTGTCATTGCCAGATATGAATAAAACCTTTTGGCAGCCTTCTGTTCTATTAAACTTAACTACTAGAAATAATAAAGTTCTTTTCAGTAAGAACATACCAATACATCCATTAACTCCAAAGTCATAGGTTCCTGGTGCGCACTCATCACACTTGCGCCCAACAACATTAGGTTTGCAACTGCACTGACCACCGCTGGGATTGCACTCCAAGCTAGTTGACCCTGTGCCATGACATTCGCAGGGCAAGGCCCCATTGTGCAGAACAGCAGATATAGAGAAAGTGTGTTTCCTGCACTGCTCACTAAGTGGAGACTTGAGAGATGGGTACTGAAGCATGTCACACCTGTTGTAAAGAAACTCAGTCTTCATGTAATTTGGTAGCCCTTGGCCTTGGTATATAGGAATATAGTCTGTGTTGGGCACTAGGAGAATCTAAGAAAAATAGAAACAATTTTCTTTTAAATGAAGACTAGATCTATTTGTTATGTAAACAAACTTACTACAGTAATTTGACACAGCCTGTTGAAGAGAACAGAAAATGAAACTTACAGGCACTAGAACATCAATAAAAAAAAAAACAATTCCCTTAAATCTCACAATATGGACATATTTATATGTTTAATTTTCTTTTTTAATAAACTTAATAATTATTAATTAATTACAAAGTCAAATGTACTTTGAAGCTATGTTTTAGATGTAAAATTATTGTAAGGCCTTTTTTTGTGTGTTAAATACATATTAAATAATAACTTTTTTTCTACTGCTATTTGATAATCTTAAAATAATTGCTTACTGAATCCACCAAGACCTGTGCACGTGTAGTGGAAGGTTGACTACTGCTAAATTCTATTTTAATTTTGTAATCAATTCCTGTTTCTAAGCATGATGGTGGTGTCACTTTTTCATAGCGTTGACCTATATACAAAAAAAAAAAAGATGACCATATATTGACATAGTATTTCTTGTATAAAATATTTCTTTTTTAAACCTCATCCCTTGGAGAGTGCACAAATTGTCAGGGTACAGAGAATGGAAGATTGAAGTTATAAGCAAGAAAGAATCCAAAAATATGACGAACAGAAATGGTTGACAAAAAATCCAGTTTTTTGTGTTCACATGTTAATGTTGCTAAGTATATCAGTTCAGCTTCATTTCTATAGCACTACTGAGGATGAGATGTATTATTTTATTAAGCAGTACAGGCATTACATGAAAATGATGGAAGTTTCTAAATATGACATTATCTTTCTGTATCCTATACCAGAAAAAGTGGCTTACCTATGTTTTAGGGCCTAGGGTTATGGTGTGTAGCTTACAACTAAGTCTAGTACTTGAGTCTAAGTGGCTTAATATAACTTTTAGAGTCTTAGGGTCCAGGTTTAAGTTTAGTAGCTTACTAAAATTGCCTTAGGGTCCGAGGTTATATATAGTGGCTTTTTCAAAATGAAAATCATGGTAAGTTAGTTAATGGTTTATAAGAACAAGCTGATTTGATTTCTCTATGACTTGGTTTATAAGAACAAGCTGATTTGACTTGGTTTATAACAGACATAAATAAATATAGACTGGCTGATAAAAGAGTTTTATGAAATGAAAATTTGTGACTTGCAATTTTGTGTACTTTATTATACAGCAGTGTAGTTTTGTTTAATCTCTAAGACTGAAGATCATGCAACTTTTCAGAATTCAGAAATCCGACAACAATAGATATACATGTTTTAAAGTTACATGAAGTTATTTCCTTTTTCCAGTCTATATTTATCTGATTTGATTTCTCAATGACTTGGTTTATAAGAACAAGCTGATTGGATTTCTCTATGACTTTGTGTTGATCTTCCTGTTCATTTTTTTGATTTAAACTGTCAAATGATAAAACATTGTCAACATTCATACAAAGTGGGACAAGGAAATAGTTTCTTGTTTCAAAATGATAGACTTTTTACATTAAAAAAAAGAGTATTGATCATCTTTGTGTTCCATAGCCTTGACAATGTTTAGGTGCTCATAACTCTAGAACCAATGCAAGAGCACACCAAGATAGTCCTCAACTAGAAACCTAATGAGATCCAAAAGAAGAAATAGTCTCAGACAACACATATCAGCTGGTGGACATACTGTAAGAAAGATGTATTAAATAAATGATATAAAACCAAACAGAAGTTTAGAATGTGCTGGTCACCTGATGTATTGTAAAGCCTAAATGGGAGGGAGGGGCTGTGTTTTGTTACACTGGATAGTCCCAGTAGACTTATTGCAGCACCAATGGATGTTAGTTTTACATATTTCGCATTAATCTTCAGATTCTGAAGTTAATTACATCCTAACCTAAACCTAGCACAAGATGGGGAAATGGCAGCGAGGAGGATTCAAATCCGGGACCTTCATGAACACCAAAAGTCAGTCCAGAGTGTACACCACAGGACCAGGTAGCCATAGGACACCCTTTGGGAATTAAACAGGTCAATTTCAAAACATAAAGACCAATAAGACTGTTAAACAACACTTTTTTCTAGATGTTTTTGGCTGATTATAACTACTGTGTGCAAAAAGAATTGTTGTTACTATTAAGCTATACGCTTTGTTGATATGTGCCTATCATAAGCTATACGCTTTGTTGATATGTGCCTATCATAAGCTATACGCTTTGTTGATATGTGCCTATCACAACACCAAAAGTCTTACCAGGTTTAAGTGCTACTGTTTTGATGTCATCTCTGGGTTTAAAGTCACCACAGAGACCATTGGGGTCAACTTGATCAGGTCTGATCACAGTCACACGAACATCATCAAACACACCAGGAGTCTGATGACATAGTCATTAAAAAAATGATTAAATAATTAAAACTTCATGGGTCCAACTGATCTCAATAACATGAAACCAAGTTTAAGAATTAGTGGTGGTAGATAAAAGGTGGATAAAATGAATTTGTTTCTTAATGAGTTGGTAAAGAAATGTTTCTTATATAAGGTCTGATGAGATCTCATCAATTTCTTTTCTTAGAAATTATTTTTTATTGAAATAATCTATAAATCTTGCAAATGTTTTGGTCACTCAATGAAAACACATCTTTTAAATGTATAAAATATATCAATAACTTGGTGATGTATCAGATATAAATGTTTAACAAATATTTGCATTTTTTCCATGTTCTGGTATCATAATTATTATTGTACAGGTCACAAACAGTATTGTATATACATACAAAATTAACATCCACAAATTAATGAAAGTTATAAATAAAGATGAAAATATTTTTCAAAAAAAAAATGGAATGAACACAATTCTACCACTAAATGTTTCAACTTTTACAACAGCTTGATAGCACATAAAATCAATAAGAATAAGGAGTTCAAAGACATGAGGATAAATGAAACTCAAAGTAACAAACAAAATTAATTTAAAGAAAAAAATGAAGCATTCATAAATATAAAGCTTAAATGAGATTTCTAGGAAATCTTACCAATTAGGTGTAGGCTGCAGTAAAATAAGTGTAAACAATATAAGACAAATGTTCGTTAAAATATTTCTGTTCTAGACATCAGTTTAATTTTTAGGATAAAATGATAGCATACAAAGGTAGCCAACTAAAAGTTAATAATAAAGTTAAAAATGTTCTCAACTTACTCTAGAGTCATATCTGATGATAATATCATAGTATGTGCTGAAAGGTAAGTTCAAATTACTGGTAGTGAATTCAATACTGTCTCCTTCCATCACACTCATCTGTCCCTCACCTGTCCAGAAATTGTAGTTGGGTGAAGGCTGTCTCACTACTACCTTGGCATTCTGTCACCAAATGAACATAATTTTAGTAGCATACTCTATTTCTGTTCAACAAATACACATTTAGCGTATGGAAATATATCTCAACAAAAAATTACAAAAAGAAAAAAAAACATAATAAAAATAAACAAGATAATGAACAGAGTTAAACACAAAACTAGCAGTTCATCATACTAATAGATTGTATCACTAAAACTCACACTAAATCAATTCAAAATATAACCAACATAACATAAAGCAAGTCTATATTTTTATTTTTCAACTTTAATCTATTGACTAATGACAAACAGGTTTTTATTTTATTTCCCACTTTAATTTTCATTTGGAGTTTCAATTTCATCTGGTCATCCTAGACAGCTGGTGTCTACTTAAGTAGTGTTGTGATGTAGTATCTATATATGTGTATTAATTTGCTATGAAATTTTTAAAATTAATTTGCTGTTAATGGGCCAACACAAACATGGTAAAAATGAAATAAAATTGATCAGAAGGATAATTGTTTTATTTTTAGATAAAAAAAAATAAGCAAAACAAGGATGTTGCCTTCCTATAAGGAATATATATACTATTAATGAACCCAATTATTTTAGATCCAATACAAACACCTTTGTTTACCTTTTTTATACAAGTAATTTAAATAAAGTAAAGACATGTGTATACAAACTTCTATATAACCGTGAGAGGGGCAGATATTTAAAAAAAAAAATAAATCTATAAACCAAAAGTTCTTTTTACTTTACAACTTGTCACACATAATGTGCACATGTCATATCTAATTTTAAAAAATTAACTAATTTTGAGCTCAGTGATGGCAATAGGCAAATTAGATTTCAAACTGTACTTTTTTTTTGAGAAATAAAGACTGACAGACAGAACCAGCCAAAAAACCAACAGATTTTCCTAAATAGAGCCTCTAAAAACATGTACATATAGTTCAATGTTTTCAATGTATATTCAATGTTTTTATGTATTTATGTATTTATTTATATCCATGCTGCCTATGCAACATCAAGATTGTAGAATATTTGCACTTACACCACTGCCTTGACCATGTTCTGCTTCTAAAAGGTAATAATCTAGATGGGCAAAGAAATAACCAGGGTCCACCTGTCAAGTGATATAAGAGTGTCAAGTTAATGTGATATATATCAATTAGAAAAAGACAACTTAAAAATAAAACTACATTTAAGAAACATCTTAAAACTGAAAAAAAAAAAATTTTCAAGTAGTCACAAATTTATGTTATTTTAATCAAACATTATTTAACAAGCATTTTAAAGTCTATTAAAACCTTTATTGATAGGGATTCCACAACCTCTGAATGGATGTTGCAACAATGTGTTTGCATAATGATCAATACTAAAAGCTTAACAATGATCAATACCAAAAACTTAACAATGATCAATACTAAAAGCTTAACAATCTATTCTGTCAGAAGAGTGACTATCTTAGTGGCTCGAGTGAAAGGACTTGAACAGTTACCTCTTTGCATTCCTTTCCTCTGATGTGAGGCCTGCATTCACATTGGCCACTCTCACTGTCACAGCTCAGCTTGAGGGAGCCACCAAGGTCACAGTGACATGGCTTGCAGCCATGACGATTGTCAGCACTCAAGCCATAAAATCCATTCTATAAAAAATAAAAACAAATATATATATAAATATAAATACATGTAAAAACACTGGCATATAAATAAACTTATACAATTATTATACAGATTGTTGGGGGGGGGGGGGGGGGGGAGGTTTTAGTGAAAAGTGAGAAATTGATGACACTTACATAGCATTCATCACAGTTTTTACCAGTGACATATCTCTTACACCTGCACATGCCAGTGTCCATGTCACATCCAACACCTGGTATTGTGCCATCAGGATTACATGAACATGCTGTGGAATATATATAACCAAGCAGTAGTCAATACAATCAAAAATACAATCAAAAGGTTTGGTTTCAAAGCAAAATCATTCAATGGAAAAAGCAAACCTGATTTATATTACCAACTAATACCAACTTCCTATAGCTTGAGTGGCCTAAGATTCTCTTTTGTTTCAGTTATGATAGAAATTCTTAACATTTTTGACCCTATTTAAACATAAGCTTTCAGGTTGCCTGTGTTGCAGTATCCTTCCTTATTTAACAATAAATTTATGTCAACCAAATGTACTCACGTTCACAACCATCTAGATTATCTATCTGTAAGTTCCAGTAATTGTCAATACAGATGTCACATCTGGCACCAGTGACATACCGCTTGCATAAACACCTTCCAGCCACAGTTTGAGTCTCCACGTCCGTCACCTGCTCACAGAGACCATTGCGCAAGGATCCAAAAGAATCACAATCACAGGCTGAAATATTTGTAGTTCAAAATTAAACCAAAATGTCATTTATAATGAATTGTAGCATTAATAATTCTTCCAAAATGATACTTTTATCTAGGCTGTAACCGAAAGTAAAAAATTGAGCTTTATGAGAACATATAACTCATATGAAATATATACATCAAGTAAACAACAAGCAATATGATACAACTTTTGTGTTTATAAACACATGATAGAAGCAATAAAGAACAACCTAAATAAAAAAAAATACTTTTTAAAAAAACAAAGCTGTATCAATTAGTATGTATCAGTCATGTAATTAAATTTGTGATAGATCTAGACTAACAATAATAAATCTGTAAATCTGTGTGATTAGAAATATATTTTTTTACCAATTGTTTTTGTTTAGCAAAATTTCATGCTTTTAAATTTCTGGACCAGTTGGAAAGGGGCAGAAAGAACGGGGTATATAAGTAATTACTTTTTAAATGTTTTTTTTTTTAAAAAAAAGGGAACGACCTGAATTCTAACTTGTGGGCTAAAGCCTTCTCATGCTTCTCAAGCCAATGTGGTAACCAATCTGCTAGCTAAGAGTTTATGAACATGGAAAATTGTAAAGTTATCTATTGTTTCTTTTTCATGTTAGTGTTTACTAAGCCTTAGACGGCAGCCATATATAAAGGGGACTAATTCAGCTTTTACCACCACTTCAGTCAAGTAAAATTTCTTTTCCTTGTTTGTTTTATTACCAATAGTTAATAAACTAATTGGTTAATATTTTAAATTAATTCTTGTGTTTTCAGATAAAAGAAATAATTGTTCAAAATTTCAACTTGATCTAAGATTGGAAGATTGTGTGGTGATTATGTTTTGTGTATAATATTGTAAACGGTACGTCATAGAACCTTAGTTGTAAGACATAAAGAATTCTATGTTTATTTATTATTTTACTATTATTTCATTGGTCCATTGGTTGGGACAGAGTGACAGCGCTTGAAGTTTTGTTATTGTTGACAGGGGACCGGAGTTTTGTGATAGCATAGTAGGAGCCATTATAAGGCAGTTTGATAGTTAACGTATATTTAGGAATTCAGCTTTTGTTGGCGTTACTACAGTTATAATTTATTCCTATTTCTTTATTAAATATTTCTTATTTCTAATGCATCCCTGGTGTTTCTTGAAGTATTGCATACCTAATGTATCCATGTCAAAGTCATAGGCTAGGAGTTCACAACAATCACAACAGATTGGGTGTCAGAGAAATAATGTGTACAAACTTTTGGCCAGACAGATAGACACAAAGATAGACAAACAAAACAGATTTGAGTTAATATAAGCTTTGCAAAAACATAGCATTAAACAGTGAAAATGTAAACTTTGATTTAGTAACCTTAAAAGAGAACATCAAGAAACTGACTTTACTGACACTATGCAATTCAACTGACCATTTCATCTTTTAGGTAAAACTGCATCTATACTAAACTCTGCAATTCAACTGACCACTTCATCAATTTGGTAAAACAACAAAAAAAAAATGTAAAATATAATAGTGATGTTTCATGTTGAAAATGCTCTGCAATTTGTATAACAGAGAGAGAGTTTTGAACTACAAAATAAGTGAATGGTCGTACGTTGACAAATCTCAGGGTCTCTGATGTCCCGAACAGGGTCTTGGTAGTAGAAAGGCTTACAACTCTCACAGTTGACACCCATGGTGTTGTGCTGACAGTTGTCACAGACTCCTCCACTGACCTCATTAGAAGCCTGAAATCTAGCTGCATCAAAGTGGCACTCAGTGGCATGGTTATTGCAGTTGCACTCTGAGGGAACAAAACATTCATTATATCAAGTTCTTATCATCACAAGGACAACTTGTTTTTAAGGTTTTCAATACCATGATAATGAAAGATTGTATTACAAGTCAAGGAAGAAAGATATAAGAAGAGTGAACAATTTAATTAGGGGGGGGGGAGAGAAAAGGAAAGAGAAAGAAAGTGATAAAAGTACAAAAGAAAATGAAAAAAAAAAAAAAAATTTATGGAAATGATTTAAATGGAGAGAGAGAAAGAGAGGTAAAGAAAAGAGAGACAGTGATAGAGAGAGAAGAAAAAAAAGGTAAGGACTAAGTGGTCTATAGTGTAGTAAATATGGCCTACTTTGGCAAATATTTGGTTGGTTGTGTCTGGCTGGTCTCCAAGGGTGGTCATGGTAGAAGTCTTGACACATCTCACAGTTCAGGCCTTTAGTGTTGTGGGTACACTCACACATTCCATGCACCTAGTACACACAAAAACAGTAGAATTGGTACCTACCTAACACATTAGTATTCTAATTCTGACACTAGGTGCTTACACTCACAGTTTTACAACTAAAATTATTCTCATTGCTAATAATGATAAGAGCTGGGTTTGTTTGTTTTTGTTATATGTGCATGGCAATACTAGTGTTAGAAGGTGGAAGCCTTTGCCCACCGTTTTATTTCAATATTTCTTACAAGTTGCTTTCATAGTTCATTTCCTACTACCAAATAAACAGCAACTTCCCTTCCTTACTGGTACTCCTATTTCAAGGGCATAGTAGCTACAAAAAGAGGAATTGAAAAAAAAATGCAATGTGAAAAAAAAAGCTTGATGTATATACTTTAGAGCAAAGAGAAGAAAGGGGGTGATGGCATTCATTGTTATAAATGCCAAAATTTGTATATCTGGCCTGCACATCTACAAGCTGTTCAACCATTCCCCCCCCCCATCTAATGCTAAAGCTTTTCATCTTCTCATTTACTCAGTATTGAGCTATAGGAAATCTTGCTATTTATTTTTACCAGATTTTTTCCTTAAAGTTCATCCTATTTAGGTCACAGGCATCAAACAACACTAGATCTATATAGGCCCTTTGTTCTTGTTTTCAATTGAATCAGCAGTTTCTTAGCTAAGGAATGACTTCTAATAAATTAACAACTTAAGAGTTTGATCCAATCAACTCACCATGTCTCGGGCGACTTCCTCAGAGAGTCCAGGGACAGGCAAACACCTGGCAGCATGACCATAACAAGAACAGCTGCCTCGGACAGTTACATCAAACAGGGCGTAGTAGTACTTTTCTTTGATTTCCCGCCTGGTGTCCAGTAGAGTATCACCTACAGAAATAGTGTTTCATTAGAAATTTGTCATATGATCAACCTAGTATTAAGAAATATGTAAACAGATGGGTGATTAAAAAAAGATAAACTTCTGTGGAAAATGTGATTCCAAGTTGTTCTCATTCATTTTTTATTTGTATAAATAATAAGATTGGATATAAGTGATGGAAATAATTAGAGCTACAAATTTATCATTAAATCATTAGAAAAATAGTGCAGTAATAAATGAAATGTTGAAATTGATGGAAAAAAACAACACCAAATTAAAACTTTAGAGCTTAGTAAGAGTTTTTTTTTCCAAATCCAATTAGAACATCAAAATGAACTATTTAACCTTGGTAAGAAATATGCTTCCTCTGTTTGGGACCCTTCTACTCAAGAAAACAGAAACTAGAACAGGTGCAAAATACAGCCGTGAGGTTTATAGCAAATGAATATTCACGGTGACATTTGATAACATTAGTAAAATCACCAAGCATTGAAACTCTTTAATAGAGAAGACTAAAAGGTAAAGTAGAAAAGATACATAAAACTCTGAAACACATATTACAAATAGGCCTACAAAAAGACAACCTAATAAAAAAAAAATACCCAGAAAGTCACAACGATAAAGGCACATTTCTTATTCCATATGCCACGAATTAAGTCGTAAAGGTGCTCCTTTCCTGGTGCCATTAGAGCATTGAACGGGTTAATGAATCAACCAGGAAAACCAATGACTTATTAGAGTTTAAAGTCTTTAATTAACATCCACGACGAGATTGACACGTAGTACGTAATTATCTTCTTTTCAATTTGTAAACAAAGATTAACAATAAGCAATTTAACTCGTGATCAATTACAATGACATTCTCTAGGTAATTCCAACCCAATACTAGTTACTAACTCAATCCTTACCATAAAACGATTCCTAAATCTCTTTCCTAAAACACAACTTCTGATGAAAAAATCCCAAACCACAAAACCACTCTTCTTAGAATGTATATCTATATTTTACATTTCTAATCTATTTTTTTACTACAGAGGCCTACTTATTGAAAGGATGCGTTGCCGGGGGGAAGGGGGCTCTACTATTATGCTTACTTACTCTTTAAAATACTCTTTATCATTGTGGAATGTAAAAGATCGACTACGAGTACCCCCCTCCCCCAATTTGTAACTGTTCTATTGCTCGACGTCTGTTTCTCACTAAATGACTTCTCTGGCCAACTTCAAGGAGAACATACTTCTTTTTAATAGGTGGAAAGGGTTAACTAATGTTGTTTTTTTCAAAGCGTCTTTCTGGTTATCTGCTTTGTCTCTACCAGCAAGTTGTGACGTTTTAATTACACAGATTCAGAACCAAATGAAAACTGTTATGTTTTTTGTTTTTTTTTAAATAGGAAGCAGATTTAAGTATACCTGAAGTTTTTATATGAGATAAAACATTCAGTTACATGTAATGAGTACAGAAAAACATTTTAGAAGCTACTAGGGACCGTGTCCCCCACACATTTCCCACTGGGCCAAGTAAAAATCTGGTCCTTTTATATTTTAACATTTATTTTAGAAAACTGGCTCTCCCAAAAGGAGTGGTAAGTGAATCAATAGTCGAAGTGGTGTCGTCGAGTGTATCAAAAAAGTTTGGAATATACTTCAAATATAAAGGAGTCATTAAAAGTCAAAGTCAGTACAATCTATTACATTGACATTTATAAATAGTATCAAAACAATCTCTAAAAAAAGAAAACAATATCAAAGCTCTTTACACCGACTCTATGTTGTCAACTTGACTTTGCATTACCAGAAGTACAACATCATCTCCACACAAACCACGCGAAGCAGACACTAGAAGTTATACTAGTAGTTATAGTGAAAGAGTACATTTAAAAATAAATATGGAGAAAAAAAGGAGGGGGTAAGTGTGTAGGCAAGTAACAGATTTTCAAAGACTTAAAACTACAGTCACTTCCCATGTTTCCCAATGTCCATTTGAATGAAGGTAGTCAACTGAAAGGACTATTTTGTTTGTATGATCTTCTCGTCAGCAGGCCGATTAAAGCCGTGGGACACACCCTCAATGGAACGATACTAAGCGGGCTTTTGTTGATAGTCATCTTCACACTATTTATGACACCACAAACTAAATAAGTGACTAACAAATCACTAGCAGCGCACACAGAGATAGAGAGACGGGACGGTTGCATTACTCTATCACTGAAACATGCAACTCAGTTGCAAAATGATTGACGTCATTTTTCTAAAGTGGTTAGCAGACAGTATATATCTTATAATTAAATCCTGGGGGCTCGGTGCTAAACGGGTCCTGGGGCTCGATTCTCGGTGAATACTAGGATTTTTAAGTTCAGGAATTTAGGTCCACCCACTACTAATGGGTACCTGACTTTAGTTTGGAAAAGTGAAGGCGGTTGGCCGTTGCTCGTTAACCGTTGGCCAAAGAAACAGATGACATTTACATCATCTGCCCTAGAGATCGCATGGTCTGAAAAGGGAACTTACACCTAATTAGACGCTAAATAGATGCTTATTATATCAATTATTATTATTATTACTATAGTATTTTAAAATAAAACCTCTCCATGTTAATAAATCTTAAAGAAAGTCTTCTTTTTTTTTTTTCAACAATTTTTTTTTGTACATAAAAAGCAATACCTTGAAGTTAACAGAGTTTGTTATGACAATCATGATGACTTTATTGCCTCTATGTTCCATGGCACAAAAACGTAATAGAATAGACACATGTAATAACAGCATGATGGTTAACAATGATATAGAAACACAATTGACTAAGGCTGATTTCACTTCGGACGTGTCAATACTATTCTCTCTAGTATCTAGTATCTTGATCTAGTTAGTGTTCTTTTCTTCTCACAAACCCTTGCATGGTTGGTCGTTGGTTTCTAGCTCCAGATAGCTAGTATAGATAAACCCAAGCAGGTGTGTTCAATTCTTAATGAAATGACTTTAAATCAACTAGAAAAGACTTCTTTAAAAAAACAAACTTAATGCCACATTTATAATATATACAGATTCAACTTGCGATATAATCTAGATCGGGTATGTCAAACTCACTAAGGTGTATGGGCCACTTAAAAAAATTACTATGACCTGAGGGGCCGCAGCAAAAAAAAAAATCAGTTGTTAAACAGCCTACTAGTTTTATGTAAATAAGAAACAATACAATAGAATACAATAATTAATATCATACCTGTCCCTTAGTTAGCTAAATTTGTAGTTCTATTTAGTAATTAAAAATGACTAAGATTACTCTTTATTGTCTTTGTCCTGATGCATGACATCTTTTCTGGGATACAATAAAGTTTATTAATGTCTTGTTGAAGTTAGTTTGTTACTGAAACTTTCATCACTGATGATAAATTTTGATCAGATAATTTCGGTGAGGTGTTTTTGTAGCTTTCATTATGGAAAAGAACTGCTCACAGAGATGAGTGTTTGCAAAGATAGCTAGAATTCTGGCTGCAAATTTCCACAATTCAACGTACCGTTCAGGGTAAATAACTATAAAATTTTGGCACAGCCAATTCTATAAACTTTGATTATAACAAAGAATCTGACTGCTATTCTATCAGCTCTAGTTGCACAATACCAGCAACATTTCAGAATCAAATGAGAATGGAGATACAAACAACGAAAATTCTTGCTCGTATGAAACGAAGTGAGGAAAACGGTCATTGAAAGCATCTACTAACGATTCCAAGTGTAAGACAAATTTACCAAGTGTTGCAGCCGTATTTAATCTTTTTTGTTCCTGACACGTTGAGAAGTAAACAAGATTTTCTCTTCATATTTGGTTTATCCACAGTCGTAACTGTGCTTGAAAGCACTTCACATGATTACCCGCAGTTGTGACAATTTTGTCTTAACTTTGAAGTTTCAAATTCAAGTCTTGCGACCAGTGAGATCAACTGCAAATGCCAAATCCTGAACCCATTCGTCAACAGGTTCACCTTTCATATTCAGAAACAATACAGTTTCCTCACGCAGTGTAAGAAATCTCTTCAATACTTTATGACATGAGAGTCAGTGTAGTAGGGAACACAATCAAATTCGTGTCCAATGTCATCCAAAAACATTAAAAATTGGCGATGATTTAAGCCACGGGCACGAATAAAATTGAGAGCGACTGAAAACGGTCTTATGACATGTTGGAACTGTAATTGCTGTGCGCAGAATTTTTCTTGGTGAATAATGCACTGAAAATGAGCAAATTAAAAATTAGCGTCAGTCTCTTAATTTTGCAAGTAGCTTGCATCAAAACCATTTCATTTCATGGTTGGTGCACCATCCGTTGTTAGACTAGCTAGCTTTACCAAAGATAATTTGTACTGCAATATCACCTCCTGTTATTTCTCAAAAACATCCTCGCTTGTTGTGGTGTTATGCATAGAATAGAGCTCAAGTAGTTCCTCATGTATCTCAAAATTCCTGTCATAAGCCCTTATGAATATAGCCAACTGTGCAACACCCGTTACATCAGTTGCTTCATCGAGACCCAATGAAAATATTTCAAAATCAACTATTATGTTCTTTAATTATTCACGTAATCTAACTGACATGTCATTTGTTCTATCTGCCAAAGTGTTCATAGTTAACGCTTTGAATACTTTCACCTTTTCTGGACAAATTACTTCATCAGCTTTAACGACACCCTCCTTCATAAAATCACATTCACTAAATGATTTGCCAAAATGTAGCTGGCTTTCACTGCAGACGCACTCTCGTTGTTCATTTTAACAAATACTAGTTTTCAATTCAAGTAGCTTATCATCTCTTATTTTTCAGCGTAATAGTTTAACATTATTTTGATAATTATTTTAGGTGGCCAAGCGGGCCTCGTGCAAAGTGGTCGCGGGTCGCATGTGGCCCCCTAACACCGTGTTTGACATGCCTGGTCTAGATCTTGTAGTAAGAAGAAGAAATGAGCCTCGTTTCCACTTCACCAAATTATATATAATACCGACCTATGAAAAAATATCACAAATGCTCATATTGCAACCCATCTCATATTACCCCAATCCCCCCTCCCCCCCCCCCAATATTCGACCTAGACATAATAAAAATCTATGCGGTTAGAAATATTTTTTTATCAACTGTTTAGCTTTAAGTTTTCTCAATGCGCTACGATCCCATCACATGTCTGGACCAGTTGTGAAAATGGAAGGAAAAAAAAAGGGGGGGGGTATCTTGGTGAATGTTTACTTGATGGTTTAAAATTCATTTTTTTCAATGCAAAATGTTCACTTAGAGCTCAAGAGTCCTCAAAGGAACTAATTCAACTTATACCAACACACTGTCAAGTACAACTTCTATCCCTTGTTCAAGATACCAAAAAATATATAATTAATTATCACAAGTTAATAAGCTAATTGGTTAATTTTTTTAAAATCAATTCTTGTGTTGTCAATTAAAAGAAATAATGTGCAAAATTTCAGATTAATCCGAGATTGGGTGTGGGAGAGATAACAAACTTTTTACCATAGAGACAGACAGTTGATCTTAAGCTTTGTAACAAAATCTAACACACTGCAAACACAAGTCTTTTCTCTCTAACGTCTCTGATTGGTCTCCCTCTTTCAACTCACAACCCCCGTCACTTATTAATACGAATTATGACAGACCAGCTCGTGGTTTCATCATTCAACACCAATAAAAACTAACACTCCTTTACCTTGTCGTTACCATGGAAACATATACACAGGCTACACTCCACGATAATTTATTACAAACGCACGCATAAGTGCATAAAAAAACACAAAATACTTTGACATTTTGATTAAATCCTTGAAGATATAAGAGTTATATTGTATTCAAATATTACCTTCAGGACCGGTCTCACATTATTGGAAGCCCCAAGAGAAGTGAATTCGGTGGTCCCCAAATTAAATAGAAAAATAATTTGTGAAGAAATAAAATTTGGAGCTCTGTGCGAACCCCGCACCAATCAGAGGCTCTAAGTGGCTGCCTAGTTTGCCTATGCCTAAGGCGGCCCTGTTAGCTTACAGACCAACTGTTAACTAAATCGTATTTACATCAGAGACATTGAATTAACCAGTGCAAACCGATTTTATCATTAATAGTCTTAGTAAGGAACAAATGTAATTTCTTGGTTATCTTTTGGGAGTTGTGGGTAATTGTGATCAATAGAGCCATTGAAAATAAGTTATTTACATAAAGAGACATCAAAAGAAACTATTTAAAAAGTCACGCTTTTAGAAGAATATATAGAAGTCTAAACATAGCTAGCTGTAACTTGATGATGGACGGTGTCAGAATAGAACAATATCACATAATGAGGAGATGTGTGTGCTTACTATATGCCACTAATCATTTTAAAAACCAAATTGCGTGCATTTTGAGGACCATAGATAGACACTGAACCCATTTCCAATTCGATGAAGAGAATACTGAAATCAAATTTAAAATGACAATAATACACAAGATCATAGAGTATTTAAATATGAAATGCGTTATTTTTAATACTTCTAGAATTAAACAAAGTGAAACATTTGTTTAGAGACCAAAAAAAAAACAACAGTTTCATGTCACTTATTTCAAGCATGATGAAGGACGTGATGACAGACAGCACAAACACAATAAATAGATTGTTGTTGTTTTTCCTCGAAAAAAAAAGGGAGGAGGAGTTTACTTTAGCAGTAGCACAATTTCATCATGACCAAAAAAAAAATTAAATATTATGTAGAATGTGTGGTGTACTATGTACGAATACTTCAGTTAAATAAACCCTGTATTTATTTTAGGTTTGTGTAATCTATTTATAGTTTTTGGCACATCGGCACAACTGCAGGTCATGTCGGCTTAGTTAACGCTATAAACGTTATAAGGTAAGATAGATATAATTTATAGTGGTCCAATCAAATGAAAATTCAGTTTTCTACAATTGACTATCTCAGCGTAACTACTGTATAATTACACAAGATTGAGAAATTGAAACGAATGAAGCGTTCCACAGCGGAGATTTTAAAATACTAATTATGTGAAGGCAAGATTAATTTTTAAATAATAATAATAATAAAGTGAAGATCGAGTTAAAGCTTTAAAGCCACCATCGAAAAGAAAAATTACCAAACATAAATTATATATACCGTTAAAAAAAGATATTTATTGAACCGCTATGGCTGCCTGGTCGTGCGGTTTGCGTGCTGGACTGTCGTTCGGATTTATCGACGGTCGAGGGTTCAAACCCTGCCCGCTCCCATCCCCCGTCGTCCTGAGGGAGGTTTGGACTATGAAGTAAACTATCTTCAACTCTGAAGGAACATCCGAAACATGTAAAACATTTTACAAAACATTTTTGCTAATATCTTCAACTCTGAAGGAACATCCGAAACATGTAAAACATTTTACAAAACATTTTTGCTAACTTCAAAATGACAAAATATTTTAATAGATTCTATGAATGGCCAGGAAGATCAATGTTGATTATAAACCTATAGGCAGTATAGGATATGCTACAGTTCTGAAAATACGGTGCTGCAACAGTTTGCCCTGATAGTTGATCAAATTAGTTCAAATGTTCAACCCACGTGTTGGACAAAGTTATGGAGTTTCATTTTGGTGACCCCAGAGAGCCGAATGCAGGAAACATAGGGGTCAAGGCAAGTCTAGCTTGACAGGAAAAGGTTCTTCACATCTAACTAGCTATTGTGACATATTGCGCTTAAAACAATAATACAAAGGGAGAACAAGAGAGAGAGAGAGAGAGAAAGAGAGAGAGAGGTTACATTTACTAGAGTGAGCAAAAAATGAATGAAAATAAAACAGCTGACATCCAAAAGAAAAGAGAGATAAACCCAGACTGAGAGAGAGAGAGAGAGAGAGAGAGAGAGAGAGAGAGAGAAAGAGAGAGAGAGAGAGAGGAAAAAAAGGGGGGAGGTCCTTAATGAGTCATGTCCGGCGAGCGAGTGCTCCAGGCCAACAGTGAATCAGAGATAAACAATTGACATTAACTCTTTCTCTCCCAGACAATGCAACAACAAATGTGAAGTGAAAAAGTTTGTTTTTTTAAATAACATAGCAGGGAGCGACATAGAGAGCGACAACGTAGATTGGAACAACTCAATCCAAACTGAATCTATTCAACAAATAGATTGGAACAACTCAATCCAAACTGAATCTATTCAACAAATAGATTGGAACAACTCAATCCAAACTGAATCTATTCAACAAATAGATTGGAACAACAACTAAATCCAAACTGAATCTATTCAACAAATAGATTGGAACAACTCAATCCAAACTGAATCTATTCAACAAATAGATTGGAACAACTCAATCCAAACTGAATCTATTCAACAAATAGATTAGAACAACTCAATCCAAACTGAATCTATTCAACAAATAGATTGGAACAACTCAATCCAAACTGAATCTATTCAACAAATAGATTAGAACAACTCAATCCAAACTGAATCTATTCAACAAATAGATTGGAACAACTCAATCCAAACTGAATCTATTCAACAAATAGATTAGAACAACTCAATCCAAACTGAATCTATTCAACAAATAGATTGGAACAACTCAATCCAAACTGAAGCTATTCAACAAATAGATTGGAACTTCTCAATCCAAACTGAATCTATTCAACAAATAGATTGGAACTTCTCAATCCAAACTGAATCTATTCAACAAATAGATTGGAACAACTCAATCCAAACTGAATCTATTCAACAAATAGATTGGAACAACTCAATCCAAACTGAATCTATTCAACAAATAGATTAGAACAACTCAATCCAAACTGAATCTATTCAACAAATAGATTGGAACTTCTCAATCCAAACTGAATCTATTCAACAAATAGATTGGAACAACTCAATCCAAACTGAATCTATTCAACAAATAGATTGGAACAACTCAATCCAAACTGAATCTATTCAACAAATAGATTGGAACAACTCAATCCAAACTGAATCTATTCAACAAATAGATTGGAACTTCTCAATCCAAACTGAATCTATTCAACAAATAGATTGGAACAACTCAATCCAAACTGAATCTATTCAACAAATAGATTGGAACTTCTCAATCCAAACTGAATCTATTCAACAAATAGATTGGAACAACTCAATCCAAACTGAATCTATTCAACAAATAGATTGGAACAACTCAATCCAAACTGAATCTATTCAACAAATAGATTGGAACAACTCAATCCAAACTGAATCTATTCAACAAATAGATTGGAACTTCTCAATTCAAACTGAATCTATTCAACAAATAGATTGGAACAACTCAATCCAAACTGAATCTATTCAACAAATAGATTGGAACAACTCAATCCAAACTGAATCTATTCAACAAATAGATTGGAACTTCTCAATCCAAACTGAATCTATTCAACAAATAGATTAGAACAACTCAATCCAAACTGAATCTATTCAACAAATAGATTGGAACAACTCAATCCAAACTGAATCTATTCAACAAATAGATTGGAACTTCTCAATCCAAACTGAATCTATTCAACAAATAGATTGGAACAACTCAATCCAAACTGAATCTATTCAACAAATAGATTGGAACTTCTCAATCCAAACTGAATCTATTCAACAAATAGATTGGAACAACTCAATCCAAACTGAATCTATTCAACAAATAGATTGGAACTTCTCAATCCAAACTGAATCTATTCAACAAATAGATTGGAACAACTCAATCCAAACTGAATCTATTCAACAAATAGATTGGAACAACTCAATCCAAACTGAATCTATTCAACAAATAGATTGGAACAACTCAATCCAAACTGAATCTATTCAACAAATAGATTGGAACTTCTCAATTCAAACTGAATCTATTCAACAAATAGATTGGAACAACTCAATCCAAACTGAATCTATTCAACAAATAGATTGGAACAACTCAATCCAAACTGAATCTATTCAACAAATAGATTGGAACTTCTCAATCCAAACTGAATCTATTCAACAAATAGATTAGAACAACTCAATCCAAACTGAATCTATTCAACAAATAGATTGGAACAACTCAATCCAAACTGAATCTATTCAACAAATAGATTGGAACTTCTCAATCCAAACTGAATCTATTCAACAAATAGATTGGAACAACTCAATCCAAACTGAATCTATTCAACAAATAGATTGGAACTTCTCAATCCAAACTGAATCTATTCAACAAATAGATTGGAACAACTCAATCCAAACTGAATCTATTCAACAAATAGATTGGAACAACTCAATCCAAACTGAATCTATTCAACAAATAGATTGGAACAACTCAATCCAAACTGAATCTATTCAACAAATAGATTGGAACTTCTCAATCCAAACTGAATCTATTCAACAAATAGATTGGAACAACTCAATCCAAACTGAATCTATTCAACAAATAGATTGGAACAACTCAATCCAAACTGAATCTATTCAACAAATAGATTGGAACTTCTCAATCCAAACTGAATCTATTCAACAAATAGATTAGAACAACTCAATCCAAACTGAATCTATTCAACAAATAGATTAGAACAACTCAATCCAAACTGAATCTATTTAACAAATAGATTAGAACAACTCAATCCAAACTGAATCTATTCAACAAATAGATTGGAACAACTCAATCCAAACTGAATCTATTCAACAAATAGATTAGAACAACTCAATCCAAACTGAATCTATTTAACAAATAGATTAGAACAACTCAATCCAAACTGAATCTATTCAACAAATAGATTGGAACAACTCAATCCAAACTGAATCTATTCAACAAATAGATTAGAACAACTCAATCCAAACTGAATCTATTTAACAAATAGATTAGAACAACTCAATCCAAACTGAATCTATTCAACAAATAGATTGGAACAACTCAATCCAAACTGAATCTATTCAACAAATAGATTGGAACTTCCCAATCCAAACTGAATCTATTCAACAAATAGATTGGAACAACTCAATCCAAACTGAATCTATTCAACAAATAGATTGGAACAACTCAATCCAAACTGAATCTATTCAACAAATAGATTGGAACTTCCCAATCCAAACTGAATCTATTCAACAAATAGATTGGAACAACTCAATCCAAACTGAATCTATTCAACAAATAGATTGGAACTTCTCAATCCAAACTGAATCTATTCAACAAATAGATAGGTCAATGTAATCTTATCTAGAAATACTAGATGTATAGGGTTTTTTTCCCCTTGTTTTGATGGGCCAATTAGACAATGTCTACAATTTCTAGGTCGCTAATCCGCCAGAAACCTCAGTACACTTTTTCTATTTGGTTCCAAAAAAAATAAATATGAAAATAACTTCTGGTTTTATTTTGTATTGAGTTGTTACTAGATCTCCATTACCAAAGTAAAATAAATCAAGCTTCCATGAAAATTTTAAATGATACTTTTGTTCAAACATTTCTAGATATAGAGTTACAACTTTTTGAGATACATTTTTAAATAGCTACATTCATTTACAAACTAGTGCACCTCCTTTCCCGACCCATTATTTTGGGGTACTGAATAATGAACACAAGAGTCCACATACCCAGCACAAACTTCGTGGTCAACTGAATTCTAAAATCAAGAATTCTAAATTGAGATAAAACAAATCTAGATCTACAGTTTAGTGACAGACGGAACAGGAGAAACAATGACCTACATCTTTTCTACATCGTGGGTAGTAACCTCTAAACCAAAGAGTAGCCGCAATACTCCTTGGTCGAAGTGAACCCACAGAGAAAGAGAAACAGGTAAATATTTTCAGAACAGAATGCCGGAAATGATTCCATCCTTTCTACTTGCTCGCGCTGAGAGTGAGAGAGGGAAGGGGGGAGTTAAAGAGTTCTAAACTAGCTGGGGGGAGGGGGGTGTGGAGATGAGTAGTGATGAAGTGAGATATTGGCGGGAATCAAGTGAGAACAGCAGTGTGACTGTGAAACATCCGTTCAGATTAGTGAGTAGCACACGGTTTATTTTCTTGACCAACTATGTCGGTGGACTCTTGGGATTTCTCAGCCTGCCCAGGATGTTTAATAAGGCAACTGATTGTGGGTTAGAGAACTATGAAACAGAACACAAACACGCAGAGAGAGAGAGAGAGAGAGAGAGAGATGTCTGCAGTTTACAGACCAAACATAATTATTTCTGAATGGTCGTAGAAACGAACTAAAAATTTAAGCTGAACTGAATTTCAAACGAATACTGCACTATGGGCTAGACATTCCCCTATTCCAAGTGTTACACTGCCTGGTGGGCACACTTGTTTGAATAGCAAGTAGTCTTCAGACTAGGAACTGATCTGTAAAAATTATGCAGACGTATGCATAACAAAAAAATAAGTCTTGACTTTCTAAACAAATCCAATGTTCTCGAATAAAAGACACGGAGGGGGCCATGGATATTTTATGACCCGAATCCATAATACTCTGCACAACACAGCCCATGTAATACAACACAGCCAATGTAGTACGAGTGACTAACACATCTACGGCAATGTCTTCGCGGCGTCAGTGTATTTCACTTTTTGTGTAGCAATGCGGCGACTGTGGTAATGACAAATAGCCATATTTTTAAAACTTGGATCTGTACATAAGCAGTCGAATGGGGACAAGAACCCTGGGCTCTGTTTCAATATAAAACCGAGACACAGTGACATTAGCCCGCGTTCATTCATAGAGTTCAGATTGTTGCAGGTTGCAAGGTGGTCCTGTGGGAAGACATTATCGATGGTCGTGACAGACAATAGTAATAAGCCATAGAATGAAAGAGACAATGGTTCTCTGTTTATTTGACCTAGACTTTAGAGAGCATGAAATTCTGGCTTCATGTGCCAAATACTTTTAACAGCCAAGAGACTGGTGACGAAATGCATGAAAATAATATAAACTAGGCGTATTAGACTGTAACCTAGACACATAGTTGGCCTGAAAGTCTCATCAAATACAATAGAGGAGAAATTTACTTTTCTTTATATTTACTTTGAAAAATTATAATGGTCAAACTAGATTTTTCCCCATGTGGCCAACGAGCTAGTAATTCTTTTCTCAGCGATATACATCAACTGTTAAATTTCTAGGAAAATCGTTTTTTTTTTTAGATCAGCGGTACGCGTCCATGATCCTGAAGATTCCTTGCAGCTCGAACACGGGACCAGCGAGATGACATGTCCTGAACACATTGCCAACGACCAGCGAGATGACATGTCCTGAACACATTGCCAACGACCAGCGAGATGACATGTCCTGAACACATTGCCAACGACCAGCGAGATGACATGTCCTGAACACATTCCCAACGACCAGCGAGATGACATGTCCTGAACACATTGCCAACAACCAGCGAGATGACATGTCCTGAACACATTCCCAACGACCAGCGAGATGACATGTCCTGAACACATTCCCAACGACCAGCGAGATGACATGTCCTGAACACATTCCCAACGACCAGCGAGATGACATGTCCTGAACACATTGCCAACGACCAGCGAGATGACATGTCCTGAACACATTCCCAACGACCAGGCAGCCTTCCATATTTCGCAATATGATTTCATAGAAATTTGTTAAACGTTTTTTAATAGTATAGTATAGTATAGTATAGTATAGTATAGTATAGTATAGTATAGTATAGTATAGTATAGTATAGTATAGTATAGTATAGTATAGTATAGTGGGGAAAAAACACCCTAAAAATGTTTACTATAAAAGTTTTGTTTTACAAATAATCGACAGAACCTCTCGCGCTAAAATGCTTCATGAAAATACACAATTTAAGCAACAGGACCAATGTTTGAATATGTTTTATGTCTTTACATGTGTCAAGTTATTGTAAAGTCATTGGATACCTATCCGTGAAATGTTCATATGAAACTGATGTTGGAAGAGTGAAAAACATATAAGTTTTTTTTTTTTGGTGTTTGAAACTGAAGACCTACTGCTACAGCCTCAATGTTACTTTGGAGGCTTTGAAACATTTGCATGAACAAATTGTTGGATTCAATGTAGTTCATATCGGTATCGAGTCTTTCAACTTATCACTTCATTGTGAACCTCATTCACTAAAACAACATAAAATACTGTCACGTTTGATTCGAATTAGATGGAAAGTTGTACAGAATAGACAGGGAAGCACATGTTTGTTTACGCTATGTAAATGAAGTCCATTGTAACAGAGCAGATTTCTAACTGGGATCCAAGTTTAAAAAGGCATGATGTTTTTTGTAAGATAGTTTGAGAATGTGCACTGTAGTATAACGCACATTCTAAAGAGAAGCCCAAGAGACACCGATGTAGAAGAGTTGGACCTACAGGTGGACATAATGTGCAAGTCCGATTCATTTAGAAGTCACGAGCCAGTACATCCCAGCCACACTGTAGAAAGTGACCTCCCTACTTCGTCACTTCCCAAGAAGGTTATGTTGAATTGTGTGCACCAGACGGTGACGTGACTCATGGGTCATACCTTTTATAATCTCTGGGTACAGGTATTCAGACGTCTCCGAGATTTATAAAACCTTGCCCTCCTCTCCCTCTCACCTTTAGTAGAGGAATCATAATGCGTGTGTGTGTGTGTGTGTGTGTGTGTGTGAAGGCTTGTGTTGGTATGTTAAACCGGATCTTATTGGGTCAATGTTTGCAAACATTGCACATTACTATGACATAGTTCAATACAAATGAAACGGAGAACTAGGTCTGAATTATTTACCTGTTCCAGATGACTAGACAAGACTGGAGCGCCGGGGGGGGGGGTAAGAGGAACACTCATAGACACACAAACACACTGAGGATGTTTCAATTGAGTAAAGATAGATGACTCAGGGTGCACCAGACGTCACACTTTCCGAGGAGAGTACACATTAACACCCCCATTCCCCAGACTTTGTCCGTGACCATCAAAGTCCGTAATGATTCGAGCTTTCAGAATGAGTGATTTAGAGAATAGGTGTCCCTACCTGTGCAATATGTCTATCTTTAGTTCATGTTGGTTCATAGTTTACTTGCTCCCATTAACTTTGTAAGTAACTGCTCTGACACCATGCTCCCATTAACTTTGTAAGTAACTGCTCTGACACCATGCTCCCATTAACTTTGTAAGTAACTGCTCTGACACCATGCTCCCATTAACTTTGTAAGTAACTGCTCTGACACCATGCTCACATTAACTTTGTAAGTAACTGCTCTGACACCATGCTCCCATTAACTTTGTAAGTAACTGCTCTGACACCATGCTCACATTAACTTTGTAAGTAACTGCTCTGACACCATGCTCACATTAACTTTGTAAGTAACTGCTCTGACACCATGCTCACATTAACACCCAAGTATTCTTTCCTGCCACCCACCCTTTTGTGTGTGTGTGTGTGTGTGTGTGTGTGTGTGTGTTTACGGGAATTTAGTGAAACTACCAGAACTTTATCACCACTAACACACAAGGTCAAGGAAGCGCTAATTGATAGTCTGTCTATAGTTTTATGAGGAAAGATAGTTTGTTAACTCATTAACACCGGATGAGAATATTATAAAAACTCTTTTTAAATTATTGTTTTTTATCTGTGTATCTATAACGCTTTAAATTACAATGAAACATTTTATGGACCGTGATGTGATATGTTTTCTTTTTCTCGTAACACAATTCCACATCTGCTTCGATCTATTGAGGGCAGGTACACACACACTAAAGAATATAAACACTTTTCAGAAAGTACAAAAAAGAAATCGCGTAGGCATTAACACAGAAACACACACACACACAAAATAATGTACTTTTTAAAACACACCCTCAGACACGTAGACGATCTCCAGTTACACAATAAACAAAACATTATGCACTTTCATTATGTACTTTTCAGAAGGTAAAAAAAAAAAAGGAGGCGGTACATTTCTCCCAGAGCCACGTCTGTCTTCTACACGCACGTTTTCATTCCAACATAAACACAATGTGTTCTTGGTGAAAACGTCTGGAAGAAATACTATAGGTCTAACTAGGTTGTTTTTTTAATCACTAGTGTGTTATGCACATACATAGTTTTAGATGAAAACAAGTTGAATTGAATTATTTCTAGTGAAACTCCATTGAGACATCCAGCCGTTGGCTATATAAAGTCCAAGTGTTTCTTTTTGTTGCCAGGTTGTTAGTTGAAACAATTTTATTGTTTAGGTATAATTGACTTAGACAGTTTTGTATTTGTATAAAATTCCATTCCATTTTTCGCAGCAAACTTGGATATGTAAGATGAAATATATTTTAACATACACCATACTTCCTGTTCTACCAAGTTACGGTGTCAAATTATTAAGCTTTCATGAATTGTATATATATATGAGAAAGAGAGAGAGAGAGAGAGAATACGTGGATGTGTTTACGTTTAAAGTAGATAAGGAGGTCAGCACAACGACCAAACACAAATCTTCAACTGTGCTAAGAATGAGAAGATATGCGAGATTCCAAGTTTAAAGGTTAGTGTCTTCATAGGAATCAAAAACCCAACGATCAATGAATAAACAACAGAAAGCTCTAATACTCAAAGATCCTCAATGTATAAGCTATCCATGCATTCTGTATGTCTTGGTGAGTGAGATATTTGTCAGACTTTGTTATTTGTTTACATTTTCTTGGAACTCATGTACTTTTCTATTAAAACTACCATTCAGTGTATGAAGTCCAAACATTCTATAGGCCTTACAGACTGCGAAGACCAGCGTATCCTTAGGAGAAGAAAAGACGGGGCCGGGAAGGGGGGTAAGGTTTTAGCAAAATAAGAAAAAACACAGAACGTAAAAGTAAGGTCTGCCGACATTTCCGAAGACAAAGCTCTACAGCACAAACTGTTTTCTCAGAAACATTTTACACCAAACAAAAAGTTTTAGCAGTGTGTTCGTTGATAACAACATGGCGAGATAGGATCATTCGCTGGAAGCAGATAACTTAGGAACATATGTTAGACTTAACATACAGAAACACATATATAGCTTGCAGGGCCGTAGATACATGGGGAGGAGGGGAAGTCATTTAAATATAATTAGAAAAAGAGTGTGTCCGTTCCATAAGTCTCAACACCTTTTTTTTTCTTTGGGGGGAGGGGGTGTAAATGGTTTTGACGCGGCAATAAAAGTGGAACACTGATCCTCGGACCAACTGTGGAAGTAATTAATGGACTAGAAATTATTCTAACTAACCAAGTGAGCAATCTTTAGTCTCTAGTTTAGAACAAGGTCCATCAAATTTTTCTTTATCATCAAATCCACGAGTTGTTTTGTTTACTTATCTTTTTTCTTTCAATGATGTAGCACGCACATATTTCTTTCATCGCCAAACAAACTTTTGAGTGTTAAAGTTTAGGAGATGACAAACTAACTTTTGAGTGTTAAAGTTTAGGAGATGACAAACTAACTTTTGAGTGTTAAAGTTTAGGAGATGACAAACTAACTTTTGAGTGTTTAAGTTTAGGAGATGACAAACTAACTTTTGAGTGTTAAAGTTTAGGAGATGACAAACTAACTTTTGAGTGTTAAAGTTTAGGAGATGACAAACTAACTTTTGTGTGTTAAAGTTTAGGAGATGACAAACTAACTTTTGTGTGTTAAAGTTTAGGAGATGACAAACTAACTTTTGAGTGTTAAAGTTTAGGAGATGACAAACTAACTTTTGTGTGTTAAAGTTTAGGAGATGACAAACTAACTTTTGAGTGTTTAAAGTTTAGGAGATGACAAACAAACTCTTTTTTTCAGCAATGTTTTTTTTTAAAATCCCCTTTTCTCCAGAAATAACATAGCTTTAAAGTGAAAAGGTGACACTTTCATTATATACTTTAAATCGCGAAACTAATAGCTCAAGGAAAAAACTCTTGCTGTAAACACTTGAGATAGGAATTATGATTTCTATTTATTATACAAAATTATTATTTCTATTTATTATACATTGATCTTTTTTTTTTAGTTATAAAGCATTTCGAGTAGATCTTTGAGAAGCTGTCCAGGAGTTGGGCCAATGTTAAACACGAAAACAGATCAGTGAAAGAACGTTGAAGAACAAGTGGAAAGGTGTGGAGGGGGAGGGGGGTAACATCTATGTATAAAGTCTTGGGAAGAACAAGATAGAGAGGAAAAGGGGAGGGGGGGGTAACATCTATGTATAAAGTCTTGGGAAGAAAAAGATAGAGAGGAAAAAAAGGGGGGGGGAGACGATTTGTAAGCTTTGCGTTTCGGAAGGTTCTGATGACAAAATTCAAGGAATAAAGCAAGCTTACAGAAGCAACGCTTTATCTTGTTCATACCCCCCCCCCACACACACACACACAGGTGTCTGTTATTCAATAGATCTCCTTACTCAATGTGGCGGCCCCAAGGCCCAAAACAAAAGACAGTTCAATGCCAGTCTAAATGTCCATTCATGATCATGTCGTGTCACATCCGCGTGACTTTACCTGATACATGTGTGTGTGTGAAAGTGTGTGTTAATTTTATATCAAAATATAACTATAAATCTATATACATAGGCACACAGAGATTTGAGTGATGAAGTGAAGTGATTGAGTGAAGTTAATACATAGTCTTGGGACAATTCAACTCATGTTTTCATCTCGAAAGCAGTGGCAGTAGAATTAACAATGTAGAATGTACAAAAGACTGTTTTTTATGCTACAATACGATAATTAGGCGCTTAATTGGACAAGAATCTCAAGATTCCGTTGCTCGAGGCGATACAAGATTCCGTTGCTCGAGGCGATAGCTTATCACAACAGACCAACACAAGACACACTTCTAGCTCATTACGTGGGGACCTGGAGACCGCGACGCTTGATCACATTCTTTACTGGAACTATTGGGCTCGACCATAGTGGAGAGATGGAGAGAATGGGACCCTTGACTCGAAGAGATTCTCCTCTAAACTATCCCTAATCATTTCACATTGATCTAGATCTACTTAAGTCTATCCTACAAAGGGGAACAATGGGATTGGAGTGAATCTTCACTTTCTTACAGCCACCCCCACCACCACCCCACACACACACACGTTTTTGTAGAGAATGTGACAAGAGAAAGATCTCGAACCCATTATACTGTCGGCTGGTCTTGCAGACATTTGTCTTTGAGAGAGAACGAGAGAGAGAGAGAGAGAGAGAGGAGAAAACCCAACATCATGATATTTTAGAGAGCGAAAGAGAGAGAGAGGGCAAACGTGAATAGAGGGTCAAAGTGAGAGTACGACAAAGGGACAAAAGAGACAAGTCCTCTTATACAAGACTAACTGCTTTTCCACTATTCCATTTAAGGTAGACTAGTGACAAAATGGAGACACATTCCGCCAAATGGCTTATTCAGGTGACAGGTACACAGTAGTGCTATTAGCACAGCGAGCGTGGGGTGATATGTATCTTATTGTGTGTTGTGTCAGGTAACATCAATTGAAAATATACATTAAAAACAATGGACTGAGCGTGTAAACAACAACTGAGTCAACACTGGATAAGTAATAGCAAGACCACTGCTACTCAGAGGCACCATGGTGATAACAAAATAACAATACTCACATTTATTTCATTTCTCAACCCAATAAGTTGTATTAGTAAACTCTTGTATTGACATATTAGGTTCAAATACAAACTCAAGTCTAAATCACATTCCTAACACTAAAATAGCGATGTAAGACCATTCTTAGCATTGAAAGACTTGGTAGTAATAAATGAGCATCTTCTTTTGTTGTTAATAAGTGTAGTTGCGCCCAAAGCTATTGAATGAAAATCCTAAACTGTCTTTTATTCATCATGTTTAAATGGTTTATTTGTATAAGCATACTAAGTTTTATGAATTATTCTCACTATTTTGGAAGACCATAAGTAGATGTACTTTAAAACCTGTTTGAAACACATTGAAGACTTGCGACATTAGGTTTACAACCATGTATGGTGTATTTGGATTGAGGTGAAAGTCTGAAAGCTGTTTTAAAAACGTGTTTATTTACGTATGTCCATATATATACTTCTTAGCTTTTAGAAGACCAGAAGTAGACATACCATTTATTTTATCATAGTTCAAGTAGATGGGGGGAAAAAGGATTACCCATAGCTCTTTTTGTTTGAAAGATCTAATCATGAAATATAAATGCATCAATAAAACAATAGATTTTGTTAGAGAGGTACAACAGAAAACGAGGATTCTAATTCCTACAATGATCTGGTGACGACAAAACATGTCAGCTCGGAGCTTAAAAACAAAAACACAAGAGTGGTTATACTCTTGTTCAATGACATTGATGAAACTGTCTTAAAGAAATGACACAGTAAAAATACCAAAGTTATTCCATTCAGCTATAATGAATACACCTCTTTCAAAACTAATTGAAGGTACACACACACACAAATAGAAGAGGCATTGTGTCAGAGTATTTTCAAGACTGTTTACAAGCACTTAGTACACAAATCTTGAAATGCATTGTCTCATGGCACGACACTGACACTGTCAAAGTGAAGAGGACGATACATCACATTCCTCTGTAGTTGAAACTAGAAGCTCAACAAAAAACTTTTCATCCTTCGTGTTTGTTTTGTATTTGTTTCGTGGGAAAAGGAAAGCACTTTTTTATTGTGTCTTTTTCGTCATCACAAAATCTAATTAGCGTACAAGAGAGTGTGTGTATGTGTGAAAACCAAAATTCTAAATAGAAATGGTAAATTTTGAATAACTTTTAGAAGGCAGTCCTGCTTACTGTAACGTATTGGTATCTTAGTACATTTGTTTTTAAAAGAAACAGATAATGTTGATCTCGTATTTTTTTAACATAGGCTTACATGCATGTATTTCTTGAACATAGGCTTCTACGTCTGTATTTCTTGAACATAGGCTTCTACGTCTGTATTTCTTGAACATAGGCTTCTACGTCTGTATTTCTTGAACATAGGCTTCTACGTCTGTATTTCTTGAACATAGGCTTATATGTCTCTATTTCTAGAACATAGGCTTACATGCATGTATTTCTTGAATATAGGCTTCTAGTCTGTATTTCTTGAACATAGGCTTCTACGTCTGTATTTCTTGAACATAGACTTCTACGTCTGTATTTCTTGAACATAGGCTTCTACGTCTGTATTTCTTGAACATAGGCTTCTACGTCTGTATTTCTTGAACATAGGCTTCTACGTCTCTATTTCTTGAACAAAGGCTTATATGTCTCTATTTCTTGAACATAGGCTTATATGTCTGTATTTCTTGAACATAGGCTTATATGTCTGTATTTCTTGAACATAGGCTTCTACGTCAGTATTTCTTGAACATAGGCTTATATGGCTCTATTTCTTGAACATAGGCTTATATGTCTCTTATTTCTTGAAAATAGGCTTATATGTCTGTATTTCTTGAACATTGGCTTATATGTCTTTTATTTCTTGAAAATAGGCTTATATGTCTTTTATTTCTTGAAAATAGGCTTATATGTCTTTTATTTCTTGAAAATAGGCTTATATGTCTTTTATTTCTAGAAAATAGGCTTATATGTCTTTTATTTCTTGAAAATAGGCTTATATGTCTTTTATTTCTAGAAAATAGGCTAATATGTCTTTTATTTCTTGAAAATAGGCTTATATGTCTTTTATTTTTAGAAAATAGGCTTATATGTCTTTTATTTCTAGAAAATAGGCTTATATGTCTGTATTTCTTGAACATTGGCTTATATGTCTTTTATTTCTTGAAAATAGGCTTATATGTCTGTATTTCTTGAACATAGGCTTATATGTCTTTTATTTCTAGAAAATAGGCTTATATGCATGTATTTCTTGAACAAAGGCTTACATGCATGTATTTCATGATATATGAAAGTTGTTCATTCTTATCTTCATATAATTGCAACAATGTGTTCGGCGAATGTTGTCAACGGGCCTCAAGGTGGTTCTCCACTCCTACCCACTACTAACATGAAAATGAACTCTGAAATTATGTGGAATGAGACAAGTGAAACTTCTTTTAGAACTGTTACGTTTACATATTTATTACATGCAGGGGATCGTCCGTAGCTAGGCAAGGTCTTTAGCTAGATTTAGAGGGACACAGAGAGAGGACCGAAGAGGAGAGAGAGAGAAAGAGAGAGAGAAAGAGAGAGTGAGAGATGATTGAGGTGGGGGTGAGGCGGAGGCAACTGATAACCCCGACGTGGAGTTGACGTTGTTAATTAAACACATAGTATACATCTCGTAGATATTTCCAACAAGACCCACATTTGACCTACTTGCTTGAGCTTGGAACAAAGTCTGATACTAATCGTGCCACGGAAAGACAACGACAAGAGAAGTAGCCTGACTTACATAATATATTACCCAAAATAGGAACACTTTATTTCCATATAATTTTCTTATCCAAAAATAAAACATATGATCTTCTTTTTATTTTTCGTGACCACTCGATAACAATAAAGAGCATCGTCCCTACCACCTCTCTCATATTAAACATTTAGTAGACAAAACAATTATGTATTGTACTTCAACGAGCAACCGTTGCACCAAGTTGAATAAAGGTCCTGTTATTGGTTTAACTCATTTCATCGTTTGAACCCACATACGTTTCTTAAAGGAGAACAAAAAACATACTCAAAGTGTTTATCAAATCACTGAACTTTTAGTTCAAGCTTGAAATTGTATCCAATTATATCGCTATTCAATTATCCTGTTAAAAAAAAGATGCTTTAAAAAATAATGAAAATAGAAATATATAGTGGGATTTAAATGTCTAAACAAGAATTCCCTTTAATCAGGAGGCCACTTATAATAAAACAAATATCATTCGTCCTTCGTATTGCTCCATAACGCTTCAATTACACACATGCTAATTCATATCTCCACTCCGATGCGAACTAAGACTGTTGTTTTATCTCTACAAGAGCTTTACAAAACTTGGAATCATAGAGTGTTATTGCTGCTCACCCAACTGTGACTCTCTTAAGGTCTACACAACGGGATCTATATCAGTGTCTATATTTAATGGCAGACTGCACACGGCTGTATAAGTACTTATCTAAAGTGAGTTTTGAACTAAATCTTCATTGCGTCTTAATTCTCTTCAAATCTGAGGGCACTGTGTGATAACACTAACCTTTTTTCTTTAGCCCATACAAAATATAAAAGATGCGAACTGCAATCCACTGATTTTGGCCTACCCAAGATATTAAAAACACTAGCTTCCGACTAAAATAATGTGTTTAAAAATGCTCGTATAAAATATATATATAATTGATAAAATTCAAGCTCCGCGTACAATCTGTATAAGTATAAATATAATAACCAGATTGTAAGAATAACAGCAACCAAAATGGAACAAGGAATTGCAATAAACTTCGAGATCTGAATGTCTTTCTTGTACGTTGTTTTTTCAAACACCTTTCTAGATATTACATTGATTCTTGGCCCTAAGATTGAACTTTCTTTAGAATATTTCGTTACAGATGGCAAGCGTATTTGTTTACACGGTTACTGGACAAGGTCTCAACGTTAGTTTCTTTTATGACCAACTTTATCAATTCACTCATTTCACAGAATACAAAGAACTATCAATATTTTATAATAATAAAAATGTGTCCAAACTTAGGAATACAACAAAAAAGTTGCCGAGACTGAACAATCAACTATGTGCATTGTGCACTTTGTCTGGCACTGTCCTTGTAGTGAAGTCCGTGCCGCTACTTTCTTGGTAGTGTAGCTCTTCTCTGATTAGATCATGAGCAGGTAATGAAAACACGTACTCCAAATCTATAACAACATCATGGAGGGGAGGGAAGGACTCTCATCACCAAAGATGTTATAGAATATATTATAGATCTGTGACTGTGATGTCATTCTTTAACCAAAGCACCAAGTGAACTGATTTGTTGATTGTGGTTGTTTACGATAAACTAAACCATTCAATAACTATAAATTACATTTTTATGTTGCCAACTAAAAAAAAAAAAAAAATATCCACATACAAAAAAAAATATAAACTATAAATCTGGAGTGCAAAAAAACAACAACACACAAATGATCTTATACGTTTAAAGATAACAGCTAATCATCATATCTATTGTTCTGTACACCGCATAAACAAAAAAAAAAAACCCTAAGTATTTGTAGTTTTTACGCCATATATGACCCATCCACACATGTGCCAACGAGAGTATTCAGGTAAAAATGCTGACATAGCAAAAAACTAAATTGACCTAAATGTACCTTCATTGACAACTTCACACTTGCTAAGACTGATCTGAACATACTCCGTGTCCAGTCATACTGTGGACGATCTGGGTGTAAATAGAACAATCAACTGATAAAAGGAAGCTTTTTCATTCATCACAACTAAAAAACTGACAAGCTCAGATTTCAGAACATCTGCCACTGTCACTAGATGACAAGAGAATGTCAGTGTACCACACCAAGTTCATTTTGTTCTGCTGCAACTACAAATGAACACCAACAACAACAACAAACAAAAAAAAAAAAAAGATCCTTACAATGCCTGGTTATGACTGACCCAGACAGACAGTGGGAACAATGACACACAGACTTAAATAGGTTAACATGTACAGACATAAGTATTTCTAAATGCCCGTACAGACATTAAGTATGTTTTCGTGGAGCAGGGAGTTGGTCAGTTGAACATACCTAGTGTGTGTAGCTCCGTAAAGTTGATTCTCAAGTTGGTTAGTTTAAGTAAATCCTGGACATCCTCGCTGTAAGGGTCAGGGATAGGAATAAAAGGTGGCAACACTCGGAAAATTACCTGAAATAAGAAGGACAGGGCAGCAATGAGTTTATTTCAAGGCAATTACAAATAAATGCAATCCAAGCACAATAGTACGCGTAGGGCTACTTTCTCACTCCAATTTAGAACCACCACCATGAAACCAAAGAAATAAAATGAAGTGTATGAAAGTAATCACATTGGTGACTGTATGATTCATTTAAAATTTAAAGCCTAAATCGTGCATCTGTTAAATTAATTAATTGGTGATATTTTTTTCTCTATATTCATGTTTTGTATGCGGATATAGGGACAATGAACATGTGTGCAAAGTTTCCACCTGCTCCAAGAAAGGGAAGTAACGAGTAAACAATGTGTGTCCAGACACAGATAGTCGGAGTGAGTTGACATTAGCTTTGTACAAATATTTCCAATCGCACACATTGATTAGTTTTTAGGTGTAGAATTCTAGATCTTATACAAATTATATTAGGTTGATTCAAAATATTTGATGCTATTTCACTCAGTAAAAGCGAGTTGTTTTTTTTTTAATATTTAACTTTTTTTTTTTTTTTGTGGGTGAGTAACAAAATTCTTTCTTATGTGACCAGAATTTTTTGAGAAGGTCAAGAGGCCTTAGATGGGCTATTTATAATAATTACTTTCCCCATCCCCTCCTTTCACTATAAGATACTGTTGTAGCCAGTTGTGGGGGAACAACCAGGTATATAACTAAACCGTTGTAGGCGAAATATATCTTTTAACTAATAAACTTGAAATAACTTGAATAACTTTCTTGTGAACAAAACTAAATAGAACTTTATTTATAATACAAACAAAATCAACTTGTGATAAAATGAAATAAATGTACAAGACTTTAGTAATAATATCTTTTAGCAAAATCTAACTCACTACAATAACACAACCTTTAAGCCTCTCGTTCTGGAGTCGTCTCTCCTAACTAAGGTCAAATGGTGACGAATCCATCAATTCTGCATCATTCACAACCAATCGCTAACATCTTCCCACCGTCACCGTAGAAATACGCACACACACTCCACAACAGATATTATCTAAGGAAAACTGGGACAGCAGAAAAATGGGTATATGGTCAGTGGGAAACTGGGACAATTGGTCAGTGGGAAACTGGGACATATGGTCAGCAGAAAAATGGGTATATGGTCAGTGGGAAACTGGGACATATGGTCAGCAGAAAAATTGGTATATGGTCAGTGGGAAACTGGGACAATTGGTCAGTGGGAAACTGGGACATATGGTCAGCAGAAAAATGGGTATATGGTCAGTGGGAAACTGGGACAATTGGTCAGTGGGAAACTGGGACATATGGTCAGCAGAAAAATGGGTATATGGTCAGTGGGAAACTGGGACAATTGGCCAGTGGGAAACTGGGACATATGGTCAGCAGAAAAATGGGTATATGGTCAGTGGGAAACTGAGACAATTGGTCAGTGGGAAACTGGGACATATGGTCAGCAGAAAAATGGGTATATGGTCAGTGGGAAACTGGGACAATTGGTCAGTGGGAAACTGGGACATATGGTCAGCAGAAAAATGGGTATATTTTCAGTGGGAAACTGGGACAATTGGTCAGTGGGAAACTGGGACATATGGTCAGCAGAAAAATGGGTATATGGTCAGTGGGAAACTGGGACATATGGTCAGCAGAAAAATGGGTATATGGTCAGTGGGAAACTGGGACCTATGGTCAGCTAAACATATGGAGTAAAGAGAAGACACTAACCTCTCCTAACGTGGATGGAGTCTCCGCCGAATAATGCTCATCACATATAACATCAGTCAGGTTATGGACGATCCTCTTGGTGATGTGTGGGAATGATTTGTCACAGTTCTGGGCGAAGTACCTGTACACTTTCCAAGTCCTGCCAAAGTCGTAGGACCTCTCTATGAGCATGGCCTTGGGCCTGAACGTCTTGAAGGTCATGATGAGATGCGTGAAGTGAAACTCCGCCTCCAGGTCCAGCTGAATGTACACGTTGGCCTTCCCCGTTTCGGCCTGCCACCATTTTCGAAGCTTGTCCCTCTTGAACGAGGAAACGATGTTGCCGATGCGGTGGCTGTTCTCGGAGACGCCAGCCCTCCACGGGTTCCGGGAGTCACAGAAGAAACATTTCGTGTCCTTCTCCAAGTAGCTGACCACGCAGTAGCGCTGTGGGGCTTCAAGGCCGCACGTGGAGGACGCCGTAAGATTTCGTTCACGGCCAATTAAGAGATCCCCAGTTGCCGGGTAACAACTACCTTGATCACATTGTGGCTGCTTTCTGAACTGACCAATGCTGCCTGGAACAAAGAGGATAAACTTTAACAACAACAAAATGTATTCAGAATTGTGTGCAATTTATTGTGTAGTCAATGAAAACATGAGATGGTTAAAATTACAACAAGTGTGACCCTTAGTGCATCTGCATGTCTAAATAATTTGCTTAATTAATAAACCAAAGCAAAATAGGTTAACCTAATTTAGTATCGTATACTTTTTTTTAAAAGTAAAAATGATTTCTTATATATTGCTACTTCTTGCACTTTGTCAAGTAATATAATGTGTCAGAGCTCGCTAAGAAAAACAGAAGCTTTCTATTACGTCACCATTGTTCCCAAACACACTGAAAAAAAACTTGGACTCGCAATTGACCTCATTCACCAATAAAGAACGACATGTGATAATATTGATAAAACAACGGAACAAAAACTGTCACGTGATAACCATTGTTGATTAAAATTAGATCGTACTTTGTATAGAAGAGATAGAGAATCCCGTTGCTAAATGTTTGTTTGCTTATATACCACTGACTCGTCACTGATTCTCCCTCTTGCGGTGGTAGAAAAAAAAACACACAAATGTGACCTTTCCGTGTAAACAGAAGCACTAAGTCATTTTCACGATCGAAACCTCGGCGGTTAAATTTCCATAAAATGATTTCTTTTTCACATTATCATTTTATAAAGCCGACATTGTAAAGTTTTGAATTTATACTTTCTTCCTCTATTAAGCACTATTTTAACTTTTCGGGGTGTAACTTTCTATAACATTCTTTGGGCGCGTAAATTGCTGTTGTAGACATTTTATCAAAATATTTTTTTTGTTCATAACTGGGACAGATTCCAGGTGTGGACAGTTGATGGTGTGGCAAATACCTATAGTTCCCAAAGTCATTCTAGTGATAAGAGGTTGAAGGCTGGCACCTATGAATTCTACTGTGAGTTGATGACATTAGCATCATTATCTGAACTGTTTCGATGTCACTTTCAAAGATTTCGTAGTTGACAACTATTGAATGATTTCGGGTGAAGAAAAAATTATTGTTGAGAATCTCCGATTTAGTGGCAAGTATTTGAGAGCAATGACCATTTTGATTGTTTGGTGGTGGGAGAGAAGTTATAATCCACATGTCAGAAGTGTGTTCGGGGGGCCGGGGGGGGGGGGCTTTTTAAACGTGTCGTTCTAGTTTAACGTAACAGATGCTAGAATCAACGGACCAAAAGGAGGAGCGTTAAAATGCGGGCAGTTTTTTTAAAGTGCAAAAAAAAAGGGGGGGGGAGGTTAATCTTTAAGGTCAGCATGAAGTTGTAGTATGCAATAAGAAAAAAAAGGGCCACGGCCAAATAGTATCACAGAGCCTATCAAATATGACCATTAAGAATTGAAAGGCATGAGAATGGTCAGAATATAGAAGTACTTATGAAGGCGGAGGGTTGGGGGAAGGGAGATAATAGATACTCAAATTTACGCGCCGTTTCCATTCAAGGTAATAGAAAACAGAAACTAGAATTCGCCGACCAAAGGAATACATGAGCGATCGTTTTTTTTTTCGGGCAGTTCTATTATATTATTATAAGTTTGAAAAAAAAAGAAGGGGCCTATTACAAATTAAACAATATATGGCCTGTGAACACATTTATAGGCGTAGCCGGTGAGTAATGCTTGTATGAGATAAAACTGGTGAGCTTTTGAATGAAAATTCTCTTACACTATTATTTAAGATAAGAAATAAATACGACCGAACTTCATCAAACATTTTAATAACGAGTTCAAAGCAATGAAGTTGTGGCTTGTTCGACAAACGGGATTGAACTCGTTCATACCCCAAATTTCTAAGGCGCAAGCTAGTGTTCACAACTTGGCTGAATAGAGGCGCTCAACTGCTTCAAATAAGAGTGGATGTCTATAATGGAAGTGTGGCATTCATTCATAGACCATAAAGGCGGTTACAATTCTGATTCTTCTTTGAAAGTGCACTAAGCCGCCTCCTTCCGCCGTATCCAAATTTATGGCGCCTCTTAAAGTTGGCAAATTAAATCGAACGACCTTAAAAAAAAAAAGGGGGGGGGGCCGTAACATAGTCTTTGTTAGTTTGGCTGTTTGTTTCTGCGTTGAAAATTTTAATGTTGCTGGTATGTTATTGTTTTTTTTTTTTTTTTTTTGTTAGATGAAGCAGAAAATTCATTGTCATTTATGGGGTTGGTCGCTCTCTGCAGTGCTTCTCTTAAAGAGGTGCCTGTGTTCAGACAGATCAGCCTCATAAGTACGTGGTCGTTCTTTACAAGGCTTATGTTACCAAGTTATAGATTGGTGGGAAGCGTGGTCGAGACACCAAGTGCGCTTAAACTTGGCTTGGCTTGGCTACCTAGAAGGGGGCTCGAGGTTCGAGTGAGAGCCTAAAGGCAGCACGGAAAACCAACTCCTAGATACCCCCTCCCCCCACTGGTCCACAAATGAGATTGGACCAAAGCGCTCTGATCATGCTATAAGCATGAAAGTAGCGCTATATAAAAGCTATAATAATAATAATAATAATAATAATAGATTGTGACAATTTCCAATCAAGTTTCAGTGCTACAGCAGCTTGCAATATTCTTAATGTAAAATAAGTATGATAGTCGAGGTCACAACTAGACACTTCCTGGTGGGTCAATCAAGTTTTTCCATATCTTATTTTCGGCACAAGATAGCTCAAGCAATGAGCCAGAAGAAGAGGGGGTCATGCTAAGAGTCGTCACTGCAAGGATAAATTGGTTAAATCTTTGATGACAGGAAAAGTAGGATGGTGTACAATGAACTACATGGATGTTATATAGAGAGATAGTCAGCAAGGTGAGAAGTTCCCAATTGTATCTCTCTCTCTTTTTTTTTTTGGCGACATTGATCCCTTTAGGATATATGCTGTTTGCGAGGATAGCTATGTGACTATCCGTAGTGATTGGGTTTTTGAACAGCTGGATTGCCACTAGTAAAGAGGCGGACTATGCTTTATTTTTGTAACGAGAGAACCAGTCAGATTATGGAATGCCCCCATGTATAGTAAATGTACACTCCACATCTTCTATTCTGAAATGTCTACATAGCCTTCACATCTTTATACTGATATGTCTACCTAGCCTTGAGTTTAGATAGTGGTTTATTCAGGGTCGGTTCATAGTTATTCAGTGTGGCTGGGAAAACCAAATACTCTGCTAGTTTGAAATGCTCGTGGTTAGTTGTTGGTGGTGAGTTTATTTGTTCTGTTCAATTTTCAGGAAAAAAGGTAAATCCCGTTTTCGCTTACCCCGTTCAACCCCTGAGGTTTCATAAAGGTTAGTCTCCAGGTATATATCTGCCTCCTTGCATCTGTGTTGTGGAGGAACCCCATGTTAGCACAAGTTCATTTTTACAAAGCTTATATAAATTCACTCTGTCTGTCTGGTAAAAAAAGTTTTTACACGTTATTTCTCCCACACCCTATCTCGGATCAAGCTGAAATTTTGCACAATTATTTCTTTCGCATGGCAAAATAGGAATTAATAACAAATTAACCAATTAGTTAATTAATACTGGTAATTACTTGTTTTTGTTTGGTATCTCGAATAAGGGAAAGAAATATTACTTGACTAATGTGGTGGTATAAGTTGAATTACTCTCCTTTATACTCTGCTCTAATTGGTGCAACTACGCTTAATACATAAGCCTTGAAATATTATTTTATTAGTATTTTTTTTTTATTTTCTTGATTTTCCTAGGTACATAGGAATGTATTCTTATATTTTAAAAAATTATTGCTAGGTTGAAGTTTTCTTTGTGTTGAAAAAAAAAAACGGTTATGAACGACTGGAGTTTTAATTAAAATCAAATGACACATTTCGCTATTATGCTTCAATCGCCCTGTTAATGTAAAAATTCCCTTTCAAACCTTGCGATCTCTAGTGCAGATGATGTTAAGGTCATCTGTTTCTTTGGATACCGAGCAGAGTGTTGTTGGCCAGCCCTACCACCAACCGCCTTTACTTTCCCCAACTAAAGTTATGTACACATTAGAGTTGGCTGGACTCAGGGCTCCCTAAAAATCCCGGAATTCAATATCCCAGTCTTCACCGAACCCAAGACCCCAGGTTCCGAAGCCAAGCGCTTAAACACTCAGCCACAGCCCCCAAACATCCTGATAGATTTATTTGAACTAAACGAGATCATCTGCTATAAGAACCTGTTTTATTTTGCATTATTCTATGATCTATGTAGTCATCTAACCTTAATGTCAACGTTGAAAAGGGCTACCTACCCGTACAACACCAGCCAAGTTAGACCCTGACAGTCCTGGGTTCAACATTATAAAGACTTTGCTTGAGCAATAGTCTTTTCCTCCACGACCTTACAAGTCACACAACCTTTTCTTTTATTCGACATGCGTTTTCAATACATCGTTATCTGGTCTTGAATAATTTCTTACATAACTTCCTAATCGAACGACGCATCGGAGGCGTCATAAAAAAAAACAAAAAACAAATGCGTTTTTCAAATACATGTCACTTCTTTGTTTTGAATTGCAGACAGCGGCTAAGCTGCCCCTGTTGCTTAATCTCTTTAGTCAGTCGTGGTATTCAAACACACACTTACACAAAGAATACTTGTTAAACGGGGTGCAGGTGTACATATCCATGTCTCAGTTCTAAGTTTGGTTATTACCTCTGCCCCACTGACATACTTACAGTAGGCTATTTTTAAATTTGCTTGCTTGCTATCACTATTTAAAAAAGCATGTCTAGTGGACTCTAGCGCAATCACTTCCAGGGATTAAAGTAATAATAGTATACCACGTGACACAGAATCCACTGAAAGATCCACATACACACACACTCTCTCACATACACTCAAGCAACAACTTAAGTTCATATTTAAAAATATGAAATGGTCCTTTTTTAATCCTGTTTTTATTACAATTCCTCTATTCAGCTTGCAAATGCATGGGCTCAAATCCTGGGTGGATGGGTGGACGCGGCTCTCGATAACGGCTCTCATGATTTCCCTAAAAATTTGAAAGCTGATATGTATTTTGGGGGAAACAAAAATACCATACAAGCTTATTTGGCCACACTGGAAATACTCTAATTTGACCGTTATAGTTTTTTCAAAGTATAAAAGAAGTGAATTTACATTTGGCTAGAGGACTATGCAAATCTTGAACAGACTACAACTTCAGGTATTTCTGCATGTAGGTCCTATTCATTAAAGAGTTTCATAAATTAGCAGTCGTTCGGCAACATTTAGCGTATCGTCGCTTAAGACTAGATCTATAGGCGTAGCATTAAAATTTTATAGACTCTGACAAGATTTATACATGCGCTTAACTGTGATTTTTTTATTGGGGAGGGTGAATAGGGGCGGGGTAGAAAATGTTCCTTTTAATTTAAATCTATCGAGTAGTTATCAAGAGTACAATATTCGCTCTTTTGAAACAGTCTTCAGCTTAAAAAGTAGGAATGGTCTTTTTTTTTATTTTACTTTATTTGTTCTATCTTTTTTTTTTTAAACTATGAAATAAACTGCTCCCAATACAGATAGTATACTTTCCATTAGGATTGATACCCGTTCAGCATTAGCTGAGCATCTAAGTCGTGCACTAAAGTCCTTACTAGATACAATAAACTCAATACAAGATGGTATTGCACAAATACCTAACTCTAAATTTTATATAAATTTTATGTGGGTCAGCCCGAACGAGTTTTAACTCTTTCTCTACTAACTGACGATACCAGCGTTGATTTCACCAGAATGTGGTAAATAATTACGGAGAGAAAGAGTTAAAATGGAAACTACATAATGATTAAATTAAGACACCGATAAGCGTAGGTATCAATAAAATGAAACACGAATGTATTTCTCAACCTAAATTCCAGCCGGTATTGACAGCCTGTCCTGCATTAGTAAAGGACACTAATTACACTAACAATGGGAAAAGAAGTTGTATAAAAACACACAAGTTTTGTCAAAGTCCCTGGTAAACAAGACAGCCTGCATCGCTGAATAAACAAGAATGTTGCCAAACCTATGACAACAAAAGTGAAGTAGACAGACAACAATTCTTCAGTTTCTGGTCTACTTTGTCTTCTGTTGTCCGAATTTTTCATTTCAAATTTACGGAAAATGCATTAGCAAGAAATGGTGTCAGCAGTTGTTTGCTTTTTTCAAAGGGCTGCATACATTTTAAAATGATGTCGTTGTTTTTTTTTTTTGTTTGTACTACTACTACAGTACCCACTACATTCTTCCAAATCAGATAGTTACCGGATGGTCATGTTTCGAATACCGTCCGACTCTCAAGAGTATTTTGGAAAAAAAAAGGACATTTCCATTGACATACGGTGCTTGTTCCTAATTGCAATATATAGGGAGAGAACAAAGTGTAATGGGTCAGTTGTTGTTTGGTATTTTATTGCAGTATTGTTTGGGTATACTTATGAAATAGAGCGATGTTGTGTCGTCAAGTTGAAGAGACTAACGTGCCTGTTCATTTTGTAAATCAAGTTTGTGCAATTCAAACATTTAATATTCTAGAATAAAATTACTTTCAGTGAATTCTATTGGCGTACATTTACATTAAGGTAGTGTGCTAGTGTCTTTAAAAAAGAATGAAACCAGTGTAAAGGATACTGAATAATTCCAATTCTCCATTTTAATCTTTTATATGTTAATGTTTTATGTTTAGAGTATGTGTGTGGGTGATAGGTGGGAATGGTCTTCATACAAAGTTTGTCATGCTTATATTTAGTCAAACCATGAAGGCTATTTATAGATTCACCGCGACACTTAATATTAGCTGTCTGTGTTTAATTTTCAAAACATTAAGTTCAGTTGCTGAGGAAATACAAGACGTTCTTATCTTGACTTACAGACATTTTATTGAAGGGTTTCTGGTCTGATCTTATTCATAAAATATTTTTCTAGTACATGCAGTCCATTGTAAATATGTTTTTGTAGTTTGGTTGTCACTTTTGCTGCTCCTGTAGTTTGATAGCCAACGTAGAAATTGTATGAACTTTTTGGTTAATATTTTCGAAAAGCAGTATTAGTTTATTTTTATGCTTCTAAGAAAAGGTTAAAAAAAATAAAAATTTGAAACAGGATTGGTCGTCTAGGTCCAAATTTACATAAAAACATTGATCTTCTAAATCCATATTTACAGAAAAGGATTGGTCGTCTAGATCCACATTTACAGAAAAGGATTGGTCGTCTAGATCCATATTTACAGAAAAGGATTGGTCGTCTAAATCCATATTTACAGAAAAGGATTGATCGTCTAGATCAGTGGTCTTCAACGGGGTTGGGGGCGATATCGTCCCCAAGGGGGCGTTTTCGAGATTTTGGGGGGCGCTACGAGCCAAAGGGGCGGTTGGGGGGCGCTGGGCACATCACAATAGGGGGCGGTAAGGGGGCGCTGGGCATAAAGGTGGAAAGAAGAAACTAATGGTGCACTGAAACAAAACAAATAAAAAAAAAACTTCAACATTAATTTTTAAATTCTTACTCATTTGCTATAATTGTGGAGTATAGTGTCCTTGGATCTTGCGCGCAAAAACATTTATGATTTAATAAACAAACTAGGTGATAGGCTATTTAGGTTATAGTTTATTTTATCTACATATGCTAATATATTGACATATAAATGTTAATTGAAAAAAACGTTAAAGCAAACATTCAAATGGAAAAATTTTACCTTTTTTTTAAAACAAAAATATTGCCAGTGTTGATACGAAAACTCACTAGTATGTAATGAATATTGCTAAGAGTTGTAGTTTATTGCCACTAGGTAAAAATTATTCCATGTTCTACTTTGAATGACGCCATTTTCAGATGAGATTATGTAACCAAGCCGGCTTCACGAACATATAGCAATTTCCAAAAAATAATTTAAAAATATTGCTGAACAATTATAAAAGTATACTATTAAAACAATATTAAAAACAAAAAAACGGCAAAAACAGGATTTGTTTTAGTGGCCTCTTAGAAAATGCATAGCTTTATTTTTTAAATCGTATGATATTGTTTGAAAATTGATTAATACTAATAAAAAAAAAACATGTTACACAAAAGACTTTTTTCTGTTAGTGATGAAATATTATTTCAAAATTGTCTAGTTATGTAGCTTATGACGACATGTAGGGAACCATCATTGGTTGGACAGTGGCTTCATAAGTAATGTAAAGAACAGATCTATTCACTATTCACAGGCAACATCTTAATAAAAGTCAAGCCCGCAATTTCATTTCTATTTGAATCTAATTATAAAAATTGTAAATAAAATACAAAAATAAAATAAAAATTGATTTTGTAGTGAATTCAGCAATAATAATGTTTATATTAAAAATAAAAATAAATTTACAATTAAAACTGAAACCAGTAGGCCCTAATTTTAAAAAAATCTTAGGATATGAAAGAAATTCATGACAATCAGATTAATTTTTGTGTGTAGTCACTGCAAATTATTTCACATAATTTTTGTATAATGATAATATTTCCAATGCCTTCGATTCCAAAGATTACCGCTGAGTGCAGTGTTTCACATGACTACGCAAACCCAGTTGCGACCTGCATATTTTCCCGAATTTTGTGTAGACATAGCCGTTGTCTGCTGGCGATCTATTTAAGTTTTCTTTCCGTATTTAGCGCCTGTCTTCAATAATGGCTTTTCTTTTAGTCTCAAATGTTTGTCCCGCAGCTTTTATGAGAGCTCTTCAACTGTCTCTCTCAGAGACCATCTGCTGCCAGAGAATGCTGCCAGTTACTTTATAGCGCTTACGGGGGGGGGGGGGGGGGGAACCTCTGCAACTCCGTCCTACTCTAAGCTAGCCAAAGAAGATCGCCTCTGGCATGCGGTCGTCTCCCATGCGGGATAAGTGTTATTGATAGCATAAAAAATAATAAATAAATGACATTTTGTTCAAATTTGCCTTCTCACGCTTGTTTATAAGTGTTTTTCTTACAGGGGGCGCTGGCGGATTTTTTAAAAGAAAAAATACGAAAAGGGGGCGGTAAGCCAAAAAAAGGTTGAAGACCACTGGTCTAGATCCATATTTACAGAAAAGGATTGATCGTCTAGATCCCTATTTACAGAAGAGGATTGGTCGTCTAGGTCCATATTTACAGAAAAGGATTGGTCAAACATAACAACTTGATATCTATACAATTCCAGTGTTAACATCAAGTCACGTCCAGTCATTGAATTTATCATTTTTATATCAAAACAAAATTGTTAAACATTGTATCGAAAGCCCCAATAAGGCCACGACCTGTTGATCGTAAATAACGCAAAAATGTCACAGTGTCTGCCAAACACATAATTAGATAAGCTTTTGTGTGGCTTCGCATTCAACTTTCCAGCGCAACCATTACTCTCTCTTTCAGTTTGTTACTAGGGTTGAAATGATACCGAGGGGAAAAAGACACACCATATTTCACAATACGTTAATGTTGGGTTCGATAGGCGCCTCTCACTTTGGAATCAGCAAATCATAAGGAGCATCATCAAAATGCACATCAAAGACATGTCACATCTCTTTCTGTTCCATGTGAATATTGTTCATTTTTACAAAGCTTATATTAACTCAAACGTCTGTCTGTCTGTCCGGGTGGGTGGAATCTTGTACACCTAATTTCTCCCACTTCCCCATCTCGGATCAAGTTGTAACTTTACACAAATATTCATTGTCGATGACAACAGATGAAACAGTCTACAAACTAAAATGAATTATTAAACCATTACTAATTCCCGTACAAAAGACTTTTTTTTTCTAGCTATGTTGTAAACTAGGAGTAATTATATATTTAGTAACAAGTAAGACAATGTACATGAAGACTATGATGTTGCAATTCGCAAACTAGTTAGAGATCAACAATGTTATGTCTAATACATGCAGTCTTGCAAGATATGGGCTTCCGAATATTGTAACGTCACATTCCCCTCAGTCTTGCAATACATTTTGGCTAAGACAAAATAATCATCCTTGCTGAAGTAATATTTGAATTTAAAAGTCAATTCAATGAAATGTGGAATGTTAAAACACATAACAGCGATCAACGTACTTTGTTTACATTTCAATATATAATTCTAAAAGAAAGCATAATGTTTGTATAGGTATTAATAACGCGAACATCTTTATTAAAGATCTTAAATTTCATATTTATGTTTTAAAAGTGGCGTCACATATACTAAATGATTGCTTGATCAGATTTATTTGGCCGAATGAATTGCCGTGAATGTAAATCTATAGAAGACATTGCTTAAAAAGATGTACGGTTGTTGTGCAGACCACATATAAACAGAATCTAATCCGTTATCTATAGACAAACGTTAACTGTTAAGAAACCCAGTCCGTGAAGTATTGAAGAGCCGAGATCAATAAAATTCCCTAGAGCTTATAATTTTATTTTTTTAATTAATGATCAAGCCCAAGGAGCTATACATTTTGAATACAAATTATGCCTGTTATTAGTATGATATCTATTAAATGTCCTCCAGTCAAGCAAGATATAAGTGTGTAGAATCTAAATGCACAGCACGATAACTCTGTGGCAATGTCTTGCTCTAGCCGACTAAATCTCCCGTAGTCTTCATTGCAGACATTCATTGTGAGAGAAAAATAGAACAAGAGTTATTGGGGTGAAAGGGGAGAATGGGGAATCGTTATTTTGGGTGGGGCGGAAAGGGGATAACCTATATAGTAACTATATATACAACATTAAGCTCAGGTACTCCAGTCAAGAGGCCGTCAGTACACACAGCAACACACACACACACTTCTAGTCTAGGTCAGATGTTGGATACTATACACATTTTTTAAATGTATGTGTTTGTTTTATAGTTGACAGCAATGTTCTTCTCCCCCCATCCAGCTTGTACTTCTTGGTCGGGTTCTCACTAGGACATGAGGTGTGTAGCGTCTTCCAGACCCTCCCCCTTTTCCATTTCTCGTGTTCTTTTTCGGTATATGTTTACATTTTTCTCAGCGTATTATCAGGGGTGTAAGTATGACGTGTGTCTTCCAGAGCAGAGGGGAGAGGAGGAAGCAAGAGTTCATCAACCAAAGTGATTGCCCTTCCTACTAGTTCTAACTATTCCACGTTATATTGGAACGCACATTGCTGTGATTGGTCACTGACATCTAGCCAAGTGTTAAAAAAAAAAAAAACAAGATTACAAAGACAGTTTGTGTGGAAACACTAACTCAAAATCGGCCCCCGAAGTGGTCCACCCAGGCAGGCTTCAATATTTTCAGAAAGAACATCCAAAAGAAATTATATCAAAGACGAATGAGAGATAAGAATGGAGAAAGAAGGTTGACAGATCTTGTGTAGTGCCCCAACGGTACAGCTGATCAAAGGATAGGTGCAAGTGAATGCAAAGTTAGATGTGAACCTGGCCTAACTAGTTCCCCTTTCAGACCTTGTGGTCTATAGGGCAGATGATGTAAAGTTCATCTGTTTTTGTGGACTACGGTTAACGAGCGTGTCATGTAGCCAGCACAACGACCAACCGCCTTTACTTTTCCCCAACTAATATCAGGTACCCATTGGAGATGGGTGGACTCAGAGGCGCCTAAGGATTCCGAAGTTGAAAATCCCAGTCTTCACCAGGATTCGAACCCGGGGCCCCCGGTTCGGAGGCCAAGCGCTTTACCGCTCAACTACCGCGCCTCTCCTGGCCTAACAAGTCTTATAATTGGTGTAATTGTTTTGAAAAGGCTCAATCTCTTATTCGAATGCTGTTAGGGGCAAAGTATTACTAAAAATTACGACAATGAAGTTTACAAGATTACTATTCGTTTTAATTTAGGTCTAACTTATAATGCATACTAATTAGCTTTTTCTCTTTAAAAAACTGCTTGCATAACTGATTTTAAAAATTAGATTTTTCGCTTTCAGAAAAAAAAAGTAGCCGTTGCATCAGAACTTTGAATGGTCTAAAATATTGTGATGTCAGATTTTCAATATCTTTTCTAGTTTACGAGATCTAAACGGGACGGACGGACATACAAAACTAATAGAGTCTTTTTCCCTTTCGGGGACCTCTAAAAATCAGAAACAGAGTTCAATAAAAAAAAAGTTTACTTCAAACAAATGGTTGAACATTGAACCTGGATGAGCACAAAACAGATCTGGCCAAAATAAACCAAAAAATCTGCACGTCAACTGGATTTAAGCGTAGCTGGACAAATATATGGTTGGATCAGCAGTCGGCGTGACCGTACACCTGGGTCTGGTCCGGTGTTGCTGAGCCAAGGCGAAGCTTGACATTAACAGTAGCAGGGCACAGCTGGTGTTGGAACAGAGTCCTTCCTGCTCTGATTTTTCAATAGGAGTTCATCTCAGGTGTTGGAACAAAACTGTGAGTTTTCTGAATCTACCCAATCACTGATAGAGCATTATATTATATATTGCAAAATATGCAGGGCCAGATTTAAGGGAGGGCAGGCGGGGCTACAGCTCCGGGGTATCCACAAGAAAGGGTCCACCACAAAAGAGATTAACATATATACACATTTCTACTTAATTTTTTTCCTATCATTTTTTTTCTCCTTTTTACAGCAGGATAAAATATAGTGATTAATAAGTGTACGCTTGTAGCATGCTTGGAATGAATAGATACAGCTCTGGATTTACGACAATGCGTCTAACAAGAGCCTTACTTTCCACTAACTCAAAAATATACATTTTTTAAAACTAAAATATGCACATTAAATATTTTTTTAAAGGAAAATGATATTAAATTTACAAGAACTCTCTCGTTCTTCTAAAATATAGCGCGTGCTTCTATGTATAAGTATTTTCATTCATAACTGGATCTTTATTAAAGCTTTCGAAAAATTGTAGGGGTCTCCACAAAAATCCTGCCCTGAGGCCTCCAAATACTTAAATCCGGCCCTGCAAATATGTATCGTTATTGCTGGACATGTAATGGGCGAAAAAGCAAATTATTGAATAGCTAAGTTAACCATTTCTCTTAAAACTACAGCAGGAGCAAAACTGATCCATATTGCTAGTATTACCATGACAACCAGATACCAACAAGTGTAAAGAGTTGATATCAGGTTAGAGAAAATCCTACTCACTTTACTGTCAAAACGATCTTGAGATTGAAATTCCAAAGTTCAAGTAGCTAGCTGTACTTTCACCAACGATATTTAAAGGCGATAATCCGGAATATTTAAGGGTCACGTTGATAAAATAGCCCATTCAACAAAGATCAGTTGCATCAGAAAAAGAAAAAAAAGAAGACGGTACGCCAAATATATCAATCTCAAAATCTTAACTTTTTCCGGTTGAAAAAAAAATGCGTTATACTTATACAGAACTATAATCAATGCATTTATACAGCCAAGGAGAAAGTGATGTCTCTCTTGATACCAGGCGTACCTCGTAGTTCAAGGCTAGTTGAAGTTTAAATTTTAGAATGTTGAATTGAGTTTGGAGGGCATAGAAGCCTATAATCAGACCGACAGGCCGGTTAGTATTGTTACGTATTTCTGAATCTTCTGGCTAGAAGTATTAGTAGGCACACAAATAAAAACACTGTAAAGAACTTGACGACTAAACTTTCAGTTTCATATAACTTTAATGACTATTAACTCTAACAATTCGTCACTGTAACATGTAGTGTAGAAGAATGTACAATATCTGTCAGTTTACAGTTAGCTATACTTCGTTGCAATTCATCTCTTCACTTCGTTGCAATTCATCTCTTCTCAACTTGCACCGAGTCGTATTCCACAGAACAGACCAACGACACACTTCCCAGTGTCGCTCCAGGTCTCCCAAAGCTGAACCAAGTCGTACTCAAGTCTACCAAATCAGAGCCGCACACGTCTTACATCGACTGTATCGACTGTAACGGCTCAAGTCCACTGTAGTTCGCTGTATAGACTTTAACGACAGTAGTCCACTCCAGTTAACTCTACCCTAGTTAACTTGCATCGAGTCGTACACATTTCTCTTCCACAGAGCCGCACACGTCTTACATAGTCTGTATCGACTGTAACGGCTCACTCACGACTCCATACGACTCCATACGACTGACTTTCACATTAACTTTCTGGCTTATATAGAGTCCCTAATCGCTTCTTCAAAATATGCACAAACACTCCTAGTATCCTCTGGAATAACATGTCAGGAAACGTCACATCCTGTCTTTATTTATACACGTAGATTCCAGAAAACATCGGCTGCAGTGTCATCAAGTCGGGGTCACACGTAGTGACCTTTATCTGTCACTGTTCATTAGTAACTGTCCCCCTACTTAGATCTGTTCGTCCCCTGGAACAACACGTGTGGACACGTCACATCCTGTCTTTGTTTATACATGTAGATTCCAGGGAACACTAGCTGCTGTGTCATCTCGCCGGGGTCATACGTTGACCTCTACCTATCACTGTTCATTTGTAACACTGCCCCCTTCTTAGATCTGTTCGTCCCGAACAGATTCTACTTCATCACGATACTGAAGAAACCGATCGACGATCAAGAAGGAAGCTTTGGTGGTTGCCCCCTTCTCAGAGATGTTCTTTCAATCTGGCAGTTGTCCATCTTCTTTCCATAGAAGAATGGGAGCCAAATCCTCATTTTTCAGCAGTTCCTCACAAATGTTTTCATCAATCTTGGTATGGAAACATCGACCTTCAGATGACGACATTGGGCACTCTTGTCGAGAAAATTCATCAGCATTCTAACGAGTTCGTGCTTCACTGGCTGAGTTTTACATTTTCAAGCATCTTTTTACAGATGGGTTAGGGCTTTTTCCAGAGCTTCTTCAGAGATGACCAGGTTCATTACAGTACAGCAATATTCACATGTTCTTCTTACAACAGCAACTGACTTTGGGTTTGTACGATGCCTGTTGGGTTGATCTTCTCGCACAGTTTTATTTGTACAGTTCTATCTCAGATGGTTACTCACTTCACAGTTCTGGCATCTTAAACTAGTTCTGTCCTTCTTGCTTCTGACTTAATTAGCGTTCTTCTAAAACCTCTGTTATACTTCATCAACCTATTCTCATGAGGAATGTTCTTAGATTATTCATTAGTGGCTTCACACTTTCAACTGATAGTAAGGTTTTCTTCTTTGGTCTGATGGTTCTGGACAGAATCTTTCTAACAACATGGGCTATGGAGTTTCATTAGTGCAGGTGGGGGTTTATCAGTGGGAGAAGTGGTGGGCTTGTTTTCTAACAACATGGGCTGTGGAGTTTCATCAGTGCAGGTGGGGTCTATCAGTGGGATAAGGGGTGGGTTTGTATCTTGATCTTGTTGGAGCCATCCACGTTGCCCTCTGCATGTGTCGCTTTCTCCGCCTCCTCCTTAATTTGATATTTCTTTGGTTGCGTTGATGTCGTTGTCGTTGTCTTGCTTTCTTGTCGATCAATGCTGATGGCAGCCACTTAGCACATAGGAAGGTATTGCACTTCATAGCTGTAGTCATCAAGACTGTTGATCTAACAAGTTGCTTCAGCATTATTCTTCGATGGGTGCTTTGCGAATGAGCTGCAAGTCCACTTGAAGGCAAGTTGTCAAACACGTCATCACCTTCATCCGAGTCTGGAGGACTCGACTGTGGGGCAGGTTGATAACATTCAACGTGCAAAGGTCCATCAACTTCAGCATCAGTTTCTATTGTAATTCCTTGACTATCACCAGGGCTTCTCACGCCTACCTTGATAGCTGTACAAGCTTCTGTTAAGTCTAGAGCTTGTTGGTGTATTTCTTGGCATTCACAGTCTTCTTGCATAGCTACGTACGTACAGTTCTTGTCAAACGCATGGGTGCAATAATCCAGCTTCGAGTTCCTCTCGTAGACAATGACAGATAGAAGACAGAAGTCTTTAAGGCCCATAGCAACAGGCTTGGACGCAGACCCAACGTTGTCTTGATCTGTTTGGCTGGTTGAGGTACTCATATCAGGTATATCTGTAGCTAAAGCTTCGGTCAAACTATAGGTCTCTTCTATTGTTTCTTCAGCGCTCTCATTCTGCTTTTCGTTGAAATAGAAACAGCTACCGTCTCTTTTCATTTCTTGTTGGCCACATTCGTTTGGTTTGCTATCACAGTCACAGACAGCACAGCCATCACCAGCATCTTTATCGTAATTGTCTGTATCGCCACATTCTTGGTTGGACAATTGTTCGCTGTTCATCAATGGTGTAGCTCTTTCATCTGTCGACTCAATCTGATAATGTTGGGTGTTCAGCAGCTCGTTAATCATGATTCTAGTTTGATATTTTATCGTATTTGTTTGTTCTTCTGTCTTGTTGGGCGTGGCAACTATTTGTTCATTCTCATTCATGGCTTTGGTCAACTGGTTAAATGAAGAAAATCGAGTGTTGATTTCTGATTCTATCTCCTTAATGCTCTCATTCACCGAGCTCATTTTGTATTGCAAAGTTCTCAGGAGCTCCATCGTATTAGGTTTGATTTCAAATTGGCAAGTGTTCGGATTCTCATCTTCCTCCAGCAGGGCTTGTCTGAGACGTGCTATTAGCGTTTCTTTATTTCCGTTAAGCTGTAGACCTCTTTCTCGAAGCTCTTGTCTAAGTTCTTTCATGTCAAGTTGAATAAGAAGTTTGATGGAACACATTCTAGCCAGAAATATCCCACTTCTGACACCAATTGTTACGTATTTCTGAATCTTCTGGCTAGAAGTATTAGTAGGCACACAAATAAAAACACTGTAAAGAACTTGACGACTAAACTTTCAGTTTCATATAACTTTAATGACTATTAACTCTAACAATTCGTCACTGTAACATGTAGTGTAGAAGAATGTACAATATCTGTCAGTTTACAGTTAGCTATACTTCGTTGCAATTCATCTCTTCACTTCGTTGCAATTCATCTCTTCTCAACTTGCACCGAGTCGTATTCCACAGAACAGACCAACGACACACTTCCCAGTGTCGCTCCAGGTCTCCCAAAGCTGAACCAAGTCGTACTCAAGTCTACCAAATCAGAGCCGCACACGTCTTACATCGACTGTATCGACTGTAACGGCTCAAGTCCACTGTAGTTCGCTGTATAGACTTTAACGACAGTAGTCCACTCCAGTTAACTCTACCCTAGTTAACTTGCATCGAGTCGTACACATTTCTCTTCCACAGAGCCGCACACGTCTTACATAGTCTGTATCGACTGTAACGGCTCACTCACGACTCCATACGACTCCATACGACTGACTTTCACATTAACTTTCTGGCTTATATAGAGTCCCTAATCGCTTCTTCAAAATATGCACAAACACTCCTAGTATCCTCTGGAATAACATGTCAGGAAACGTCACATCCTGTCTTTATTTATACACGTAGATTCCAGAAAACATCGGCTGCAGTGTCATCAAGTCGGGGTCACACGTAGTGACCTTTATCTGTCACTGTTCATTAGTAACTGTCCCCCTACTTAGATCTGTTCGTCCCCTGGAACAACACGTGTGGACACGTCACATCCTGTCTTTGTTTATACATGTAGATTCCAGGAAACACTAGCTGCTGTGTCATCTCGCCGGGGTCATACGTTGACCTCTACCTATCACTGTTCATTTGTAACAGTATATAGATTTTTTTCCCCCTTTTTGTGTAATTAATAAAATTGTGCCAATATTTTGTAGATCAGGAGTCGGCAAAAGTGGACAGCGATCACATGTTGACCTCCGAAGGTTTCCCTGTGGCCCACCGAGCCTCGGCAATAAACACATTCACGTCATTTTTATCAACTATTTTTACAACTTTAAATGAATAGAATTTTAGCACGGAGGAATTCCAACTTCTGATTTCAACAATCATTACTAGCAACGGACTTCCTAATGTTATTGTATGTAACTGATACAAAATATATGTCAGTCTTTGTGTCTATTCTTAAGGAATATATATTTCAACAATCATTAATAGCAACGGAATTCCTAGTGTTATTGTATGTAACTGATACAAAATATATGTGAGTCTTTGTGCCTATTCTTAATAGATCTAAAACTGAACATGTCATTATTTACTCATAGTTTGAGGCGACATTAAGCTCTATGTATTAAACCTGAGCATGATATGTTCAAGAGAAAACAAAATGAAACAAAACTAAAGGAGTTCTTTCGACCGAAAGCTCTTTTCAAAGTGATAATGCATTGGCTGGCAATCTTGCCATGTATAGGTAGTCCACATGGATGGTTCTGAATGCTTGTCAACAAGACTATTACTTATCTAATTCTCCAGACTGGAGTACTTAGTGATACAAGGACGTGATTCGTTCTATAGAGTGATTTGAATCAATGAATGGAAGACAAGGATTACGACCCAGATATGTTTGTAAACAGAATGATGCAATAGGATACTATTTGTTCTATTACATAAGAGCATGAATTGTGGGACAGACAATCGGCAAATAACAAGGTCGCTCACTTGTCAGGCTTTCCAGCCATTCGATGCCGCTGTAAGAGAAAGCGGCACGCGGCATTCAACATTATTGGACAATATCTAGTAGTGGATTTTAGATAAAGATTTGTTTAAATCGATTGAACAAGATGTAAATGAAAGAGAAGAATGTCGGCCTGGTGTAAGTACAGTTCAAATTAAACAGGTATACACAACAATCCGAGATGCCCTGGCTATTTTATCTGTGTGTGTGTGTGTGTGTGTAAAAAGAAAGAGACTAACAGTGCAGAGAGTGGTAGAAGCACACAGCTGATGGAAGAACTATGACTAAACAGGCCTGATATAACTATACGAGTGAGAACTGCTCGTGGGGTGTGCGCGCTGGACTGTCGTTCGGTCGTCTCTATGGTCCCGGGTTCATACCCTGCCCGCTGCCCTCTCCCGTCGTCCCGAGGAAGGTTTGGACTAGGAAGGAGATTATCTTCAACTTTGAAGGAAACATGTAAAATATGTTTAGATTTTTTAAGACCTTTTAACCGTCTTGTTTACAAAGCTACTGTAATATGCATGTTAAAAGCAAATGTTACTTCTATAGTTGAACGAAAGCTCCAAATATTTCTCTACGTATTTCTTTTTTTTTTTTTACACCAGTAACCTGTTAACCAGGTTGAATCTATTTTACTAGAAGGCAATGCACTTTTACACGCTCACGCACATTAATGGCAATCAACTCTGAAAAAACTTGCGACTCACTAATTTGGCAATCTGAGGGAAAAAATAGATTTCAATTTTGCCAGCAAGAAAGCAGCTAAGATTTTTGTAGTATCTTGTTGTTAAATGGATTAATTTTTTATTTTTTTTTTTTGCAAAGTAGCATTACTTTGACACATTAGGTATGGAAAAAAGTCATTTCACTGTTTTATTTTATTTTTTTTTTAGAAAGGAGGGGAGGGGGGCATCACGAGGAGCTGCCACACTGGACATCATATACCCTAGCTACGCCACTGGTATGTTCTATGTCTAGATTACATGAAGGTGGAACATTGGTATAGACAGAAGACTACTACATCTAGAGAGTCCTATCTGCAGACATAACAAAGGAGAAAAAAATTGTTTATATGCTTTTTTATTATCTTAGATATGTATTTAAATTAAGATCACATTGTAAAGAATATAGGCGCGAACAAAGATTGCATAAACTGATTGTCTTGATTACAATTAATACTTTGTTTGTAAAAATGTGTCAATTAATTGTAAAAGTCAACAGGATAAAACGTAGGCCTATATCTCTGATTAATTAATGGAGACCCACAAACAGAGGAAAGGGTAATCAATATTAGTTAGTGTGAAACTTTTGTATACAGTATAAATAAACATTTGTGTGCATCGTAATACTTTGCTGTGTGTAACGCACTATTGTTAAACTAAAACATATTTTCAACCAGACGATAAATGTAATTTTACTATTACTTAGCAAACAAAAATTGCATCAGAACTTGGGCTACGTGACAAACACATTTTATTACAAAATTCAGAACTATCACATTATTAATTATTGGAATTAATTTTAAAAAATTTTTTTCTTACGTTAGATGGATAAATGAAAAAGTTGGTGTGGCCATTTTATGTTCGATGCACATCGATGTTGTTTCTAGATCAGTGGGTGTGTTTGTTTTTATTTTTGTTTTCAATGGCAAATAAAATAGGAATGTTTAGTTGACTATATTGAAAGTTGATTTCTCTAACCCAAACATATAACCGTATCCCCACTTGTTTTTATTTCTTTTGACAGTGCCACCAGGAGTCCGTTGAAATCATTCTTCTGAAAACTCACTATCACAACACTGGACGGAAACACGGTGTACCGTGTCCAGTTTTCACTTTGCCTTCTGAAAGTTACCTCAGGATTTTTCCTACAAACACTTCGTGTGGAACCTGGAATTTTTGACTCTTTGTTTTTTTTTTCTTCGTCTAAGTCAAAAATGGCTAGGTCTACTGCCTTCTCAAGCTATCTTTGACTTCACGGCAGCCTCCAGCAGGTGTTTTGCATTCGCGCGTAATAAATAATTACCGGGGAGGAAGGAAGATAAATTTAAGACAGGCTCCCACTCACACACTGTTTTTTTTTTCTTCTAACTAAAAGTTCAAGGGTAGTTCTCCTTAGAAACGAAACGATGTCTGAAACATTTTGAAACTGTGTACATTTTTCTTTTCTTTCAAACCAAGACATTCAAAAGAAACTAAAAGTGTACTTCCTTGATGGTGTTCCTAAACACCTTAGTTATCACTAGCCTATATAAGAGCCTACGTGATCAATAAAGTCTTAAACACTCTTTTATGAGTTAATATGAATAAAGGTTTAAATATTTATACTTTGAGTATCTCAGTAATGTTTTATTTCTTGAACATTGAGTTTAAATAAAAACACTATTTTAGTAAGCCAAAAGTAGTCGGTGTGCCAATTTTAAGGAAGGGTAAGACAAATGTATAATTGTATTTTCCAAAAATTCTTTTAGTTTTATAAAATATAAAAAAAAAATAACTGAAGTGCAGCAGATTAAAATACATCAGAATCTTTCCCAGCAATAGTCGCTTAAAAAAAAAAAAAACTTAATCATTAATAATTTCATCGCTGACTGGACAAAGTTTAATTATTGTTTTTTTAGCTATTTAGGTGCAGTGATTTCTTCTGTGTATGAGACGTGAACATGTTATCGCATTATGAGCATGTCGGTAAATGCTCATTAGAACAGACTGATGCTTCGTGTTTCATTGCATCAATTCAAACATGGTCAGAAAGCTAATTGATACAGGTAGTAATTTTAGTTCGGGCAGAGAGTTGAAAGAGGAAGAAAAAGTGCATAATTAGAGAATGAATGATGCTTTAAATAGTTGCTTGTGTGTGTGTCTGTTAAAGAAGTTTTAAAGTCTTCTTACTTCTATGACTAGACCTTTAAAGTTTAATGGAATCATGCAAAGCACATCAAGTATTAAATAGGCCTATACCTGGCCGGCGAACTATATAACAACAGACTGGCGTGTCCCTAGCCACACTTCCCCTCGGCTGCCTTAGCCTCCCCAGAACGATGACACTTGCGTCTATGCAAAATAGTTGTAAGGAAAGCCGCCACTTATCATCGTCGGGTTATGTCCAAGTAGGCTTACATGTAGATGTGTCAAGTGCTGTGCTGACCACTAGTGGGCCTTTTTTTTTCTTTTGTAGTTTTTGTCTTTGTTGTCCTTTGAGATATTTGATCTGCCTAGAGACTATTCCATTGGCTCGTGCGACTTAAGCGAAATAGAAGTTGTTTCTTTTTTAAATTGAAATTTTATGGCAACAACCAAGAAAGATGATCTATAAACCATGAGCAAAGGCATGCACAAACTAAGTAGGCTACAAAATGCAATCATCTCAACGCTTCTCTGGAGTTTTATGCGAAAATTCCTCGAGTGAAACAAAAACTGCTAACTTCTTTTCCAGCAAAAGAACTTTGAATGTATGAATAGCTTCTGTTGTATCAAGCTAAAATAAACCTGATAAATTATAATTGATAAGATAGAATCTTGCATGCTACAAATTTGTTACAAAAGCGTTAGCATTGTTTATTAAAATTAATAGAACGCAGTGGAGAGCTAAGGAAAGTTTATTTGATTTTTCTACATATTTTAGAAAGTAATTTAGACATTAGATTACATCATAATAAAATTGAAGATTTTTGTCCCCTTTTTCCTATTTAGAGATTTCCTGACAATATCATTCGTTTACTTTAATACCTGATATTGTACACACATATCATCCAAAGGTAGACTAATGGATGGACTATGGTGGACTTGGCTCAAAGTACTAAGTATGTTTTGACCCTAATTTGTAGGATGCCTACGGACTTACAATTGGATTACATTATTGATGTTATAGACATGATATTCTAACAAATAAAAAAAAAAGGGGGAGGGCCAACAAAATAATGGCTGAAACTCATTGAAACATAACTTCTGCTAGAACTCAGATTTTCAAATAGTATTATTTTTCGACATCTCTTGACATTGTGTTGAAATGTAAATACAGGAAGAACTAGCATGGACAATAGCAGACTCGGAGTTGACAATAAAATTACATATTTTAAAAGGTCATGCTGTAAGACACACACACACACAAAGGTATGTTAGCAGAACTGTGCGAGAGTCAAACGTGTGTGACAGCACAGTACATGCAAGATAACAGACTCCAGATAAATAATAAACTCTTGCCTCTCGTGCAAACAAACAAAAAAAAAAAAAAATCCTCCCCACAGGATTCGCGGCGGCCTAAGGCGATAACGAACGTGCACAGTAGCGAAAGGAGCCTGGACGGTTATTCTCAAGGGTCGGATGAGTGTGTGTATGCGTGTTGGTGCTCCTGAGAAGGTTAAATAGCAAGGATTTTTTTTCTTCTTTAAGAACTTAGTGATAGCACGGCTCCTGACCGACTCGTGAGCACGTGACATTAGCAGATGCGAATTATGGCCAGTGTCTCGACCAGCCCAATCCTTGTTTGTTATTAGTTATAAATTAATAGCCAAGCACATGTTTAGAGAACAAATAACGGCATGTTTAGAGAAAATGTACACTCTTCAATTCATTTTAACGGCAATTTTGTCGACTATGCTTTTTTCCCCCTCTTCAAAATAGTAATTAAAAATATACTTCAATGTCGGCTGTATTATAAGATAAATTCGCTAAGCTAGATTTCCACTTTAACATAAGGCTCATAGGGCCTATTGATTACAAGTAGACTACAGCTGTATCATATTCATTTCAAATAGATCTAATCAATGTCAGATTGCAAGACTAAAAAAATGTGCAGGCATCTGGTTTTAATTAGTGTAAAAGTGCCATGTTAATGACGGAATTCAGAAGGTATAATTATGTGCAGGCCAAAAAGAAAAAAAAATGAAAAAAAAAATATACAAGGCTAGTAAAAGGCATTAGTCTTATATCTATTTAATAGTGGAGAACTTCATTCAATTTTTTTAATTATTGCTAATAAGTAGACATAGCTCTAGATCTATAATATATTTAATATTGTATATTAGTGACTAGTCGTTTCAAATGTCAATCTTGTCAATATATTTCAAAAAGTTTGGTTACACTACTGTAGATCTAGATTTTGAAGTTCTAGACACCAGCTATAAGTGCTGTCGGTCCAAAGTGGTATTGCAGACATAGCCCTCATACACACAAGAAATGTGGTTTATGGAGAGGCAATAATCAATATAAAACGTGAGCACGTGTGAAAATAATTAAAAAGATATAATCTAAATCAAGATATCAAGTTTACACACAAAATCTAGATTTTAAAATCTAGATCTAGTTCTAAATTAATAGAATAATAGACACATGAAATCTAGATATAGAATCTAGATCTATATAGGGCCTATAAAACTCTTACTTATTACATATGGATTTTGATCCTTCAGATATAAATGTAGACATATAGATCTAACTGACATGCAATAAATAGTAGATAGGCCTACTATATATATATATGTCAATCTGATATTTATTAAACTGGGTCTAGCCCAGATTATAAATTATTAATAGATTTAGGCTTAGGCCTATTTGGACTAGATCTAGAATCTAGATTTTTGAGTGATTTCAATATCTAGATTAGATCTACAAATCTAAACTAGATCTAGATCTAGTCTAGATGTGGACATAGATCTAAATATGTATTTATTTACATCTAAATGTAGCTCTCGACTCTAGATCTAGATCTAGATCTTATAAACTAGGTAGTATAATCTAGACATATTAGATATAATAATCTAGACTAGACATATTACTATTATTAGATATAATCTAATAATATTCTAATAGAGATCTAGTCTAGTAGATCAATATAATAATATAGTCAATATAGATCTAGATTCTAGATCTAGAATAGAAATAATATTAATAAATATATATATATATATATATATATTATATAGATCTATATACATACACTGTGTACAGCCGACTTACCTTCTAGAAATGTAACAAGTATTGCCAACAGAAGAGTATAAGAATAATCCATTTTTAAATATATTTTTTAAGTTGACCTATTCACACAAATGTATAAAACTATCCAAAACTTCATAGATCTAGATCAAATATCCACTTCTTTTGAAGATAGGAACAAAAAATAAACACTCCAGCAATCCCCCCTCAGGCCTAATTCACAATCTGAAGCCGGGTAGGCCCAGTGATTCCATATCAAGCAACACTCCAATATTTCTCGTCTAGGCTAGATACGCCACATTCTTGAGAAAACTCTCTTGCACAATATCTTCATCTAAAATTTAGTGAAAGTAAAAAAAACGAGTAAGCATTTTTTTAGACAAATTCAATGTAGATCTAGATTCATCTAATTATTTATTAGATCTAATCTAGACCTTTATACAATTTAACACTAATTCTAGTCTAGATCTTTAGGCCTACACTTCTGTGTTCCTTACATGTAAGCGGACCGACCTAAACCGAGTCGGACACTTCTGAAATTTCATTCATCGCAAGAACGTTTCCTTCTATTCATTCTTAGCGGTGTGTTCGCCTGATCGCCGGGGGAAAGAAAAAAAGTAGCAAAACAAGCAGGGGCTAACAGAAGAGGTTCACCTCTCTTTTTCCTGACCCGTTAAAAAGTTAAACATAGGAACACAAGTGGGTCGTTTAACCACCAGAATGTAAACATAGATCTAACTTATACAAAAGATCAAAATTATTTTAATTGCATATGATAAAATAGATCTAGACTAGAGCCTATCAATATTATAGTACGTCTCATCTAAATCTTGGCAAAAGAGTTTTAATGAATACGATTTGGCCTATTACAGAATCAAGTTTAACACTTACCGGAAAAATAAAAAATTCCTACGGTTACACTAGTACCACAGTCAGCAAAAATTAAGCAGGTCGAGCAGACGACTTCGCGAATTCCGAGACCAAATTAGAATAAAATTGATTATTAAATATATAGATCTATATATAGAGAGAAATTAAACTAACTTTCTATATAAACTAAATAACTTCATATATATATCTCTTGTTTGGAAACAATTTAAGAGAGATCTGCATTTTATTGCAGGCTATATATTTTATTATTTCGATTTACTAAAGGTAATACTGTTAAAGCCTGGATCTATATAATAAAGCAATATTTTAAATTATTATTTGTATAAATCTAGTAGGCCTATGTTATTGTTTTTTTATGTGTACATAATTTTTGTGTTGTTTTCTTAAAATTCAGGTTTTCAAATTTGATCGATCTATTCCAATTTTCGATTTGAAGTGATTTGTGAAGATTTTCAATTCTTCTTTAGCGTCTGTATTTAGGCCTAGAATCCATTTTTTTTAGGTATTGAAAAACTAGCCAATCTGTGTCACTAGGTCACAGGGTGTCACAGGCCTAGATATTTTTTTTAATTGTCACTTCCTATTTGTGGATATCCATATTGGTGACGCCTGAACGACAGTATCTTAAAACTCAAATCATACGCATGTGATCTTTATTTAAGTTATAGGAGCTTGGAAGTTGGAACTGAAGGAGTTATTTAAGTAATTACCTCTTCTTGAGAACTGTATATTTTTCATTTCACCTTTGGATAGCATTTTTATTTTAACAGAAAGTTTTGACTTTCTGAAACTCTCTTTTGAAGCAATCCGGACTGTTGACCCTTTCCCTCACATAATTATTTGACCCATATTTGTGCTATTATAATACATTGTAACAAAAAATAGGTTCAAGATCAAAAATAGAACAAGGAGAGATTATAACGAGTTGAAAAACAAATTTAAAAAATGTATTTTTATTTGCTTATATTCGGTGAAGTGAGGGCACTTTTCAATTAATTGCTGCCATATCTCTCAATATTGCATTTTTTTTATCTCCCCATTTTTCTATGTGAGTCTAATTAATTGACACTGATCGATTAACTAATTGTTTATTGACTATAGTGTTGTGACTATGAATAATAGTGCAAAATTTCCACTTGATCCGAGGATGGGAAGTGGGAGAAAAAAAAATCATAAAAGAATCCAGACAGACGGAGTTAATAAAAGCTTTCATAAAAGAGAGACAAAGTTGTACAAGTCTTTATTCTAAAATAGAGACGCTAGAGAGAATTGAAAATCTCCACTAAGCTAACAGGTCGGTCGCCTGGTCGTGAGGTATGCGCTCTGACTGTGTGATTGTCAAAAGAGTTGAGCCGAAGGCTCTTCGAACTCTAGGCATGTAAGCCTGCGTGAACAAATAGTTTTATCTGTAAGAGGTCCAAGTCAATGCCTGTGTGAGCCTGCGTGAACAAATAGTTTTATCTGGAAGAGGTCCAAGTCAATGCCTGTGTGAGACATTGCTATTTCCGATTTATCTGGCACTTCGGGCACATGGACTAGAATACATGGCCGAAGGCCAAGCACACCGTGAACCCCCTCCATTTTCCTATGTTTTACCAAGCTAACCGTGCAGGGCTCGCCATTAGTGTAATGGTCCCTTGAGGAAAGGTGCATGGATTTATCGACAGGTATGTGGAAGCTCTCTTTCAACTCCCGCATTCCCATAGACACTCCCACGGGAGTTTTGTTTTGCTATTCATTAAACCTAATCACTTCCTCTAGCGATCGTTTCCACTCGAGTGGTGCCACGTTGAGGCAGAATAACATATCATGGTACACTCTGACCTGCCGAGACGATTGTCTCTAGTTCAAACCCTGTCTGATTCGATCCCATTCCCAGTGAGCCATATCTTAAAATAGGACCAAACCTGCTCCGCTTTCGTCTCTTCACAGTAGTGAGGAACACCTCATTTGTTTGTCCAGCGAGAGTGTTGACCTGTAAAAGTACAAACCCATTTCTTTTCTTTTCCTGGTATTAACGACATGTAGTAGGCCTAAATGAGTCAACATGAGTAATTCAAAGACACACAAAACTAAAGTACTCATGCCGATATAACGAGTGTCTTATACTTTTATCTCGAACACTCTCGAATCCATCACTGAACAGTTCCAGGCAAAGAAGCGTAACTCCAAAATAAGAACCAGGAGGGTTTTACGCAGTGGAAGTTGTCTTTTCAGTTGAATATATGTAATGAAAATGTTATTTACACTGTTTTAAAAATTCCATTTGTTTTAAATTGAAAACATGAAGCTATTTTAGTTATATTTAGAGAATAGTTTTGCAAAGTTCTTTGTATATTATACCCGTCACATCCTTCGTAAGTCCAACTGCAAAAAGTGTAATTATCTTTTCTTTTTTTTTGTACACAAAAAGCATTCAATGCTTCAGTGATCTAAGCAAGAAAAAAAAAAGTCAAAATTCAAACTATGATGAATGTATACGATGTCCTAACATTTAACAAGAAAAACGTTAAAAAATAGTTTAAAAAATAACAATACCTCGTATTATACAACTTAAAATAAAATAAAATCTTTCAAAAATTAATTTAAAATGTTTTATTTCAAAATGGGAATCGATCCCAAGATTTTGACTTCGTCAGCTATTTGTACGAACGCTGCTACCAATTAGGCCATCGGGCAATACATATTGTGTGCAATTATATAATTATTGGTACTTTAGTTATATGGTCATCTAGCTCTAGACTTCTGATTGAAAACTCTTAAGATCTAATCTAGATCCTTCTAGATGTAGAATTTAGATGTAATCTATATTAGATTTACGTAAAAAATCAATAAAGAAGCTTTAAATTTGATAAACAATTCAGTTATCGGTACACTACATGTTATTTTTTTTATTGCCTTTTTAATGCTTCTCATAGTAACCAATGAATGTTAGATAATAAAAACAAGATTACAAAGAGAGTTTGTGTTGTCACAAACTCAAAGGCGGCCCCGTCGAAGTCGGATCCCTGTCGGACCTGCCTATTCGCAAGGAATATTCAAGACGTGATTTTGTTTTGATTGTCAAAAGTAATAATGTTTCAAAGATTCATTTGGCGTTGTACAAAATGTTGTTGTTTTTTCTGTAAAATGTTTTACATGTTTTGGATTCTCCTTCAAAGTTAAAGATAATTTACTTCCTTATCCAAATCTTCCGCTGGACCCGGGGTCGGCAACCTGCGGCTGGCGAGCCACACGCGGCTCTTTGGATGTGAAGCTGCGGCTCTTTAGTACTAGAAAAAGATCAAGCTTAGAATTACTTATGCCAAAATTGAATTATGAAGACTTATGTTAAAAATCGCAACACTTCATTTTTACATCTAAACTATGCTTACTTTTAAAGAATAGGTTTTGAGAAAAAAAACAATACTTTTAAAATTATATTCCAAGTTTTTTTGACCGTGAGATCTATATACTATCTTTGTAACTAAATGACATAGGCCCTAACCACATTCAGGATATTGTTAAACTAATCATAATTTCACGTTTAAATTTATGCCTACTTAGTTACTGCCGTTTCTTCCTGTCTCCCCTTCCATTATGTACTCTCACCCTTACTCATTATGACATATGATTACGACCTCTTTTAATTGTCACGCTAAAATCTCATTTCTATCTCAACCATGTCGTAACAAAAGGAAGGGCGTTATTAAAGGGAAACTACCGACAAATATTTTTTAAATCCTTCAGTGGTTCAATTGTCGTTAGGAATTGAAATGGTTATATGAGCAAATGGGCTGGTGGGGTTTCCGACTGAGCCAGTTAACTTACAATTAATACAGTAAGCATTCGCCTTATTGTTCATAAGAACACCTTTACTGTATAAATACTAGCCACATACACTAGGGAATCTAGAACTTTAGAGTGTAGGAAGGCGACGTTTTTTTCTCAAACCCTAATCCTACTGCCCAGTAAACCCTAACACTATGTAAAAATGCATACATACGAATATATTTATATATATATATGTATGTATGTAGGCCTGTGTATCACAGACTACAAAAAAAAAAAATTACTAAAAGCAATGTTTCTCAACCTTTGGCAAACAAAAACAAACAAACAAAAACAAAACAGTCGAGTTGAAGGCCTTTCTCTAGGGGGGTCTGAACGCTGTACACTCCATCAGCGGGGTTCTGGGCGATGAACGACGAAGCCCCGACGCCAATCGTTTTCTTGCATTCTTCACAGCAGAAACGCATTTTCCTGACATCTACAGCTCATTATACATCCTATTAAAAACAAAAAGCAGGTCAAATTTAGTCAAATAAAGTAACGTGGGGGCAAGGGCCGATCCTGAAATGTGACTGAAAATCGAGGCAAAAGAAGCATAAGCATATCTTTATTAAGCGTATTTAAAACCACCAATAATTTTGTCGAGATCACCTTTTCTCCTAGCTCTTGTATAATGGAATACATCAGCTTATGATGTCGTAATTTGTTATTATAGATCGCAAGTAATTCAACTTTTGTTTTGAAAAAAACTTAGCTCGCGAATCAAAATGACCATATTGGGGGCTGAATCATATATCCGATATTTCGGAGGCTTCTAAAGAAACTGTGACAAATTGTTAAAGCCTCTTTGTCCCCAGTCGATATTCGTTTTTTGTTGTTGTTGTTGTTTTTAAGTGTTTGGAGCACAAGAGACATGGATCTCATTCATTTTGAGGATTTAATAAAATAGTTGTAAAGGCGCCAACAATTCATATTTATCTTGCAGGTAGACTTACGGGGCTTTATTTCAGTTAATACTGGGGTCAAAAACCCAAGGTAGGCGAGAAAATGAAGACTACATATAGAAACTAATAATCCGCTTGCTTCAGATCTAGTAGAAGAGTTTTCATCTGTACAAGTCAAAGTCTCAAGAGTTCCTATAATATTTTAAAATTAATCCATAATCATGGATTCACATTCTCTTTTGGCGCTGCAGTGGGTTTTAAGCAATCGCTTAAGGCTAGTGCCGGTCATTTGAGTGAGGACGTCCTAGCGGTGTGCTGAAGTGGAGACAAAGTTGTGTAAACGGTTCAGTGTATAGAAAAATACTGAATTGATTCAGCTTCAGTAGACCGAATTCCTGCCAAGCTCTGAGGATGGTTCCAGCAGACAATAAATTGAGAGGATGTCAATGAAAGCATTTGTACCCCGTTATTATTCTTGACAAAGAAATCTTTAACATTTGAGAAAATTGATATAGCTTTGAGATGTCAGCTTTACTATCAAAAAAATCGAAAACTATTTGGCTCGTAATCACCCAAAATAACAATAAGTTCGTTTTCTATTTATGGAGACCTACGTATTTTATCTGGAACTAAGCTTGGTTCGAAGCACATGTTCTCTCGTACTTGTTCCTTCGAGTGGATCGTACTTGAATAGTAATTTTACGAACGCCTACAAGTTAAGTAGATTTTGGTTTTGCCAATCTTCAACTTATTCGTGATGCCCATTAAGTGGCAGACTCTGCTCTGTCTAGAGGTGGGCCTATATTTATAAACTCTAGATCTGGAAACCAGCGTACTGAGCAATGAAGTAACAACATGTACCATTTGCCACAAAAGAAAGTAGGCATTCAGTCATGCATATTAACCAATGACTTAAATTCTGCCAAGTCACTTGTATTTCTGGCTAGCTCAGGCAACCCATTCCATGCTCTATTAGCACTGGGAAGAAGGAGCATTTGTACAAATTTGTCCTAGCATATGGGACGAGGAATTTGCATCTATCTTTGTATCTTTCTGAGTATTTTATTAAATTTTGTTTTTGTATTTGAAGATTATAATATGGTTCAGAGTTTTATGTATAATTGCTACTTTACTTTTAAGTCTTCTGTCCTGAAGTCTTTCTAAATCTAGTGTCACTCTAGTCAAATGTGAATAGGCCTATTCGTTTGTATGAATCTCACTGCTCTAGTTTGTGTCTGTTCCAGTTTCTTATTGTTTTCTTGAGTTGAGGAGTCCCAAACAGAGGATGCATATTATATTATTGGCATAACCAAGGTTAAATAAGATTTTAGTTTTATGTTCTTATTTGATTTATAGAAATTTCTTTTAATAAACCCCAATGCTTTGTTTGATTTTTTGATAGCTTCATCAATATGGGGATTCCATGACAGTTTTTCATTTATTATAACACCTAGTTATTTTGCGTTTTTAGTTTGTGCTACTGGTTTACCATGAATAAGATAAGTGGAATTAATTTGTTTTAGTTTTTTTTTTGTTACACTTAATAACTGGCATTTTTCTGGGTGGAAAGACATGCTCCAATTTGATTCCCATTTCTGTAATTCATCTTATTCTCTTTGTAGAATTTCTGTATCTTGTGTTGTTTTTATTGTTCTATATATATTTACTTAGCCATGTGAAACACTGCACTCATTCTTAATTCCAGAATCGAAGACATTACTATTAATATTAAATATACTATAAAATGGCGTCGATATTTTTTACTAGTAACTCTGTCAGCATCCTCATTTTTTGTGCTGGTTCACCAAACGACGCCCAAACTTTGGGTGTTTGTGACAATAAAATTATTATTCTTATTATTTTGCAAAAACATAAAAATTCGTTTAGCTGTAGAATTGTGCCGTTATCAGCAGCTTTCTAAAATCTAACACCTACCAGTTTGGCTAGGCGTTAAACAAGATCCTAGTTGTGATTGTAAACAAATGATTTCCGAATCGTCTTCAAAGAAGTGAAATAATAATATTTAATAATTAATACGACCAATACGTAATGTAAGTATCGATTTATTTTCGAAAAAATCTATATATATAGTATATAGATATATATAGTAATATAGATCGAGTCAATCAACTCATGAAAGAAAGCTTGAATTGAATGTGACATGTCAATCATGAATCAATGACAAAATTAATTTTTTATTAATAAATGATAAATGCTGTTAACTTACAGTTACACTTCCTTTACAATTTACAGTACAGTCTGAGTGTACTTACAGTGACAGTGTACAGAATGTAAATTACACTAGAGTACTAGACTAGATCTATATACTTTATTATAGATCTAGATGACTACTAGATCTATTAGATTTATACTTATTTAACTTATACTTATAATATAAATACATCTACAGTAGTACAGTCTACAGTAAATTCTGTCATTTCTGACTTGTCACTTTTGTATTCAATTTTAATTCTAGACCAGAGTTACTCAGACTCAAGACTGTCTAAGTCACTCTAAGTCTAACTTAGACTAAGACGTCTAAGTTACTAGTAGATCTACTACTACTAGACTTAACTAGACATAGAGTATACTATTACTAGGACTAGACTCAGAAATCTAGACTCTATGACTGATTAGATGATTAGTGACTAGATGATAGAGGTCTACTATAATGACTATATAGTTATATAGATCTAGTAGTAGTAAGTAGATCTAGATCTATAATATATAGTATAGAAATTGTATTTTCTAAAATCTAAATCTAGCTCAAGTAGCTCTATAATATTCTATAAACTCTATATACACTTGATACTGACATTCACAATACTTAGACACAGTGATAGTGACATTACCATGGACTGGACAATCAGTAAGAATCAAAGATAAAATTTAATATTATATATAGATCTAATTTGACTCCAGTTATATAGACAAAGATCTATAGATAATTATAGTATTTATAGAATATGTAGGTCTAGATCCAGGTATATTATTTATATACTATATAGATATACAAATATACATCTACACTGTAGTACTACTTACAACTATGTAAATGTAGAGAATAGATCCAGAAATCTAGATGATAGATCTATAGTCTCTAGGCTCTACTTTATATTGACTCACTGTGTGTCTGAGAAGATTCTTTTACACCTTTTTTCTTCCAATTCTCTGATCAATTTTAAATTTTCAGCAATTATTCATAGTCGAAGGCAGTACATTAAAAAATATTAGTCTGGTAAACAATTAGTGGTAATTAATTAATTTTGTTTTACATAGAAAAAAAAGCAAAGTTCCCATTTCTGACCATGCAGTCTATAAAATAGATGATAATAAGGTCATGTGTTTCTGAGGCTCATGGTTAACAAGGGTATCATGTGGTCAGAACAATGACCAACCACCTTTACTTTTTCTAAGCTAGTGTCAGGTACTCATTAGAGCTGGGTGGATTCAGAGGCACCCTAAAGATCCCTAGTTAAAAATCCTAGTCTTCATCAGGATTTGAACCCAGGACCCTCCAGTTCTGAAGTTTTTTAAAAAAATGGATGAACCTTGCAGTATTGAGATATATAGCAGTGATTGTGCAGTGCTTTATCTTATGTAAGCTTTGTTTTTTTTAAAAGTAATTAGATATTTTGCTGGTTACACTGTGAATACAGAATGATCCTTGATCAACCACAAACTTGATTTTGGGGACACGACAAATTTGTTCACTGACAAATCGCTAACCACTTTTTGTTCACCCGACATTTCCCTCACTGACAACTTGTTCACCAACAGTTGGTTCATGACAAATCGTTCACTGACAATTCGTTCACCGAAAAATTGTTCACAGACCAATCATTCACTGGATAGTAACATATTGTTAATAATATATATTCTTGTCGTGTTTTTACTGCGTTTACATTAAAATTTTTGTAGAACTTATTATTTCAAAAAAAATTTATCAGAGTTTCTATGTTAATTTTTTTTTTAAATTCTTTGTTCATTGTTAATTTTAAAGTGGAAATGTCCAATAGGCATGTTAATTAGGTGAAAAAAAAATGTAAAAAAAAAAATAAATAATAACAATTATAAATAAAAAAAAATATTTAAAAAAATACTAAAACATAACAAAAAAAAAACAACAACTTTCCCCAATGTTTTGCAAACTTGTAGATGAATGTAAAAAAACAATGACTTGTCAATGAACCATTTCTCCTTTTATAAGTGATTGGTTCCCTTACCGATAAAGTTGTACTTCTATAGCAGCCCTTCTGTCTAGCACTCAACTAGGTGTTTACTAGAGTATCCAGCTGAATGGGTATATTAAAAAAAAAGGGGGGGGGGTTGTATAGGGAGAGGAAGGCCCTAGAGAATGTTGACCATAATGGCATGAATGGAATTAAACATCTGGACCGCTATTAAGAAGATAAGCAAATGTGGGTGGGGTGAACAAGACTACATCATGGACATGAGTGTAAAAGAAGGCCTACATGATGAAAGTAAAAATGTTGCCTATTGTAAATGAAGGCCCATTTTAATTTTTCAGCTAGCTTGTAAGATCGCATTTTTTAAAGTATCATTTTTAACATACTGTCCTCATTAAAAAAGAATTAACAACAAAAAAATAACAAAGAAACTCAGATTAGGCCCGATCTCTAGCAATCAAAATTGTTTTGAAAAAATAGCTACAAAAGGTTTAATGTAAACAAATATAACACACACAAGAACATATAATATTAACAATATGTTACTTTCCAGTGAACTATTTGTCGTGAACCAACTGTCTGTGGACAAGTTGTTGGTGAGTGATATGTCGGGTGAATGAATAGTTATGTGAACAAATTGTCGGGTGAACGATTTGTCGGTGAATAAAATGTCAGTGAACAAATTGCTGTTGAACCCTTGATTTTCTGGCATGGTTTAAACAAAATTATGTGATTGATTGTCATGGATTTTAATTAACATCTACAATAAAAAGTAGTTTGTTATGAGCTCAACACTTTGTTTTAAATGAACTGACCGTCATTCACCATAAATCAGTGTATTTACAGGAACATTTTAATCTCAAAGTGTCAATGTAAGAACATTTTTGTGTCCCTGTCCTTTGATCTTAACAATCTCACTTGATTTTTTTTTCAATTGTTTTTTTTTCAAGTGGGTAAGGTTTGAAATTGAAAAATGATAATCTTTCTCATCATAGTTTGTTAACATCATCAATGTTATGCTATTAGATCAAGTTTTAGTTCTAGAAATAACTGTTGATTAATAAAAAAAAATGAAACTGTAATTAAATACAAAATTAAATATTCATCTACATTAAATAACACATTCTTTATGTTTTATGTTTCAATTAACATATTTGAGGGCTTAGATAACTAGTCCTGTATCTAAGATGAACTATGCAGTTGTTTCAAGATCAGGGAGCTCTCCTTCATAAAAGAATTATACATGAATTCCTGAGGACATTGATACTCACGTACTATTTCTATGGGATGCTATCTTCACACATTACACTGTGAATTTCTATATTTACATTTAAAGGCTACATTGGCAACTGTTGAGCTGCCTAGATTATGGTTTCTTTACAAAGGGGCAAAACCACGAGTTTTCTGGAATTAAATGTGCCCTGTCCATTTACTAAGTTTTCTTTCTTTGCTTGCCTGTGTATGAGTGCATTTTTTGTTTTTCGATATCTGCTCAACAATAATAATTTGGTTTTAAGCTTTTTTTTTTTTTTTCAACTTAAATTTTAATTTATTTATAGATTTACGTAATTGGTCAAATAAATAAAAAGGTTATTGATACAATCCGGTTAGAGAACTTTAAAGCTTTGCAATGTATTGACCTCTAAGTTGATGTAGACATTTGGATTCTATAGATATACAGACTAATGTTGGCGGATAGACGTGTATACATTTTGTGGTTGTAATCTTATGATAGTCGATTGAAACAACAATTAGTGATAGATGAAATGCTGGGCTACTGCGAGGGCCAGATAGAATTAGGCCCTTAAGGAAATGAATGCTATTGGCCTTCTATTCCCATCGATCGCCTTTTCCCTTCTCTTTCTCTCTTCCGTGGTTTCTTTCTTGCTTGGTTTCCTGTGTAGACTTACAATATTTTATTTATCCAGACCAGAAGATTGTTTGCACAATGAGTATATCATATATATTTAGTGCATTGAGTCAGCCCACCTCCCCCTTTTCTCAGTGTGCTCGTTAGCTTGGAGTTAGAATGAGGCGGACGAGTATCTGCACTTAAGACCCACTCTAGATATGACAAATCTTTTTTTTTTCTGTTTTAAAAATCAGCAGATGTTAAAACTGGAAGTGTCGAGAGGACGTCAAAACTTGTGATCTCCCGTGGCGTTCTTAAATCCGGCACCGACAGACACCTAGAGATTAGCAGTAGATTATCCTCTTCTTCTGTTAGCATCGAACTCGACAATTCTGAGAGACTGCTGACAGAAGATTCCATGACCATTCCGAGAGACTGCTGACAGAGAATTCCATGACCATTCCGAGAGACTGCTGACAGAAGATTCCATGACCATTCCGAGAGACTGCTGACAGAGAATTCCATGACCATTCCGAGAGACTGCTGACAGAAGATTCCATGACCATTCCGACAGACTGCTGACAGAAGATTCCATGACTATTCCGAGAGACTGCTGACAGAGGATTCCATGACCATTCCGAAAGACTGCTGACAGAGGATTCCTTGACCATTCCGAGAGACTGCTGACAGAGGATTCCTTGACCATTCCGAAAGACTGCTGACAGAGGATTCCATGACCATTCCGGCAGACAGCGGGTTCGAACGTCCTTGTTCTATCTTTAGATTTTCTAGTCATTTCTGGATCGTCCCAACACAATGTATATACGGGCTTTTGAAACGATAGCATTTCTAGTCCCATGGTACTCTCCTTATTTGGTCCAAGTTTTAATCTTACAAATTATTTTTCTTGAGTCTCTTGTTGACGTAGTCACAAACTTTTCAAGGCTTGGTGCCTGTCATTTTCTTGTAAGTTTTTGTGCACTTTAAGTTTATAGAATGACATTCGTAACAAACACTACAGCCAGATATAAAGTCATGAACTACTTCGAACCTCTGTTTGGTGCTTGTTTATATTATTTTGGCTTTAGAGTTTTATGAAATATTTGCGACCATATTGCAGTCTAGAAATCTTTTACATAGATTGTTCTACTTGACGCTGGGGATTTCTCTTACAAATTATTTAACAAAATGTATTACGTTTTTAAGCTTGTTTGGTAGAGAATTTGTCACAAATTGTAAGACAAATTTCCATATGGACAATAAAGATTATTATTATTATTATATTATTATTAAAACAGATCACACATCACTGTTACACATTTGTAAGTTACTTTATATCACTTAATAAAAAGGAAAGAGAGTGAGCACTGTATATAAATAAATAAATAGATCTAGTTTGGTGGAGTTTTTTCCACGTTCTTATTTGATATATTCTTAGTAAAACATTTTTATTTGTTTGTTTTTCAAGTCCAAGACCCTTTTATTACTATATTGTTATCAGGATGTTATTATTGAATGTGTTGTTTCGTGGTTAAACAATGACTATCACACTTTGACATTCAATAGGTCTAGCATGTTTCTTTACAGCGCTAAGCTTGCAAAGATAAGACCCAGAGTCATCAGTCGTGGCTCGTCAAACTTTGATCTGGCCACTTTCTCAAGTTTCTGTTTGTTTCTAGAGACGTAGAGACCTACTTCTAGACCAACTTCTTTTGGTTTTTTGTTAATGTGACGAGGTCAGCAGGGCACTGACAACGCCACGCCATCAGCTCGTGCGGCATGGTTACATAAAGTAGAAAGATGAGCTGCACTGTTGTTAGAGGCTTGCTCTTGTACGTGATGACAGTTGTCTAAAAATAGATTGACCCGGCCTTGGTCGTCAGGTCATGGCAATGCTGAGTGGACACCCCTGTCCTGTGAGTTACAGTTATTCTAGCTCGTGTTTTTCTGGTGAGGCTGCTAGTCTTCCAGCTCGCTGCACCCATTGCAGTAACACTGTAGATCTTAAACGTCTAGGTCATTGGCTGTTACCAACCCCCTAATCCGCCATGATTCCCCAATTGAAAATGTTTTTAACTTGTTTTCTTAACTTCACATTGTATAACTTGAAAATTGGCGTAACTTGAATCATATTGAGTAATGTGAAGAAAACAACGGATGCTACATTGGTCCGCCGCCATCTTGTGATGATAGATTTGTCAAACTACTTTCTGGAGACTTAAGATTGACAAAAGCAAAGCATTTTAACTGAGACAGAGTTCAGTCGATTAATTTCACATTTCAACACAATCTGAGTCAGATTGATACGACATGAAAAATAAAGTATCTTCCATAGATCTTCATCCCGATGCAAAGAAAAAAAGAATCGTTTTTGAATACGTCAGGTTATTTGTTATTTATTGTTAGAGACATAATTGCTGTAATGCTCTTATGCTCCTTTTAAATGACCTTTAGCTACACATCGCCCCTCAAAATGTATAAAATTATCTACATGTATTCCCGTTTTTTTTTTTGTTTTTTTTTTTGTATGACTTTTATGTTCTTCGCCATGCCAGGCATCGCTAATTTTTGTTTTCCGGTACAGCCCTCAACCGGATGTAGTTTAGGACTCTACTCGTCGTCCATATAGCGGATGTTTAGTGTAGAAAGAAATGATGCCATAACTCACTTGAAATTTATGAAGACCTCCACTGTTTGGACTTTGGACCTTTTTTTAACATTCTGCACTACATCCAGCAGAGTTACCGGAACATTACACACTCTAATAACTAACTATCAATTTGAATTTCTAGGATTTTAATACAATTAATGATAACAATGACGTTTCCAAAAATAGACGTCTTACAATAAATTATGCTCTTTACATACAAAATGGAGTCAGCTTTCTTCTGCACCAGGGGCTTTCTTCTTTCAGGCTTGTTCAAGTGTTTCTTAAAGGAGCATTTCCAGTAGCTTTGAAAACAAATGTTATAACAAAAATGCCAGAAGTATGTTCCATTGTGTCAACTGAGCTCTTGCTAATGGGTTTTCAAAGAAATAGTTTCATTATGAAGTACGTTTCATTGTTCAATATTCTTTTGGCAAGTTATAGTTTCTTGATCGATAGTTATTTTGTTTTTAAATTGAAATGATTATTATTGCGTGTAGCTACATTATCTAGACCGAATGTTCTTAGTTCGCTAACAATCTTGGCCTGGATTTTGTAACTAAGAGGACATATTTTTTTCACACATACTCACATCCCCCCCCCCACACACACACAATTCATGAAGATTTACTTCAATTTGTTTTTTAAATAATTATAAACTTTTACGATTTTTCCTTCAGAAACATAATAATTTTTATTGACTCGACATAAGACTGTTGTTGTTCCAATGCTGATCTCAAAGTATGGGACTCTGTTAGATATAATATCTTCGAAACTCCCACAGTTCATGTCATCTATTTTTGTTTCCACAACCTTTAACCTTTACATCTCGGATGCAGACAGACGTTTTACTTTTTTGATTGTCTGTTAAATAAGCTGAAAAGTGCGGTGTACGTTATGTTTTAGAAATTGACATAAAATGGTTCAATAAAATTTGAATATTAATTATTCTCGTTATACAGAATAGAAAATTAAAAAAAAAGAGAGATAACTCATACTAAAATTTAAAAAAATAAAAGATTCCAATAAAGACATGAACTGAAAGATAGACTTGAACTATTTCATTCTTATAATGCTCGTGTCTGGCAGTTCGATAAAACCCACACACAGTACAACGAAAACATGTCTACGAAACTTTGTGAACTCGTCCATACAGCAGAGTTTGACTAGTTCCTCGGTTTTAATTTAGACGTCACATTCAAGCAACGTGACGAAGAGCAATAGTTTCATTGACTTTGTGCCGTTTGCTTTTAATACAAGTCAAATTCTACATCAAAGCCAACTTGTACAAAGTTATGCTAGTCCTTTATGTTGATGTGCAGTGTTGGTGAGCCCTAGGTCCGTGGTTCTTTTTCAGTGCTTCAGTTTATTTTGCCACATTTTCTTCTCTAAAGAATGGGTGTATGCTAGTGCTGCCTTTAGATAGGTTCCAGTTGTATTCCATTAGTTAAATATAGAAATGACAATCTGCATGGGGACCCAAAATAAAAATACTTGAGTGATGTACTTGTGAACTGGCCGCGATATAAACTTTGTGAGTCGTGGTGGGGCTAGCTGGTTAGTCGCCGCCGCCCCAGCGACCGACTTGATGGGACATCGGGTCATGGCCCTTATTTTTATGTTATGTTTTTTTTTTTTTCCAGTCTTGTTTCTAGCTCCGTGTTTGAGTTTGTCAAAGTATTGGGAGGGCAAATAGACGACGGGAAGGGTGGGTGGAGAACTGGGCCTTAGATCAGGGGTTCTCTAGTGTTCATAGTGCCGGCCTTAGATCAGGGGTTCTCTAGTACTCATAGCACGCAGAGAGCTAGAATGGATATACCAAAGTTAACAAAGAATTAATATTAAATCGAACTAACAGATTAGTGAATCTTGCCGCCTTCAGTCACAAGAAAAAACTAACACTGGCACTTGTTTGTTTTTTTAAACAAACAACAAACTCATTCTCTAGTTTAAACAGTTTGTATCAGTTGTGTTTGCTCTAATATTTTAAATTGTCAAATATTAATTGCTATTTCGTTAACTTAAGATACTTTACAATCTTAATATTTTATCATTTGAACTGATTTCAAAATGATTCATTCTCTGTATCACAACCGAACACAATGACTTTAGGCTTTGAATCTTGTTATATACCATTAGTGAATGATTACTTCACCGTATACGGTGATTCCAGTATTGGTTTGTGCAGGTAGGGCTCTCACAATTCAGTTCTGTTCGTATAACCAGTCCGCGTGTTACACCTGCTTATCCCACTGACCACCCTGTGAGGACCACCGTGACCAACTCGGCAGTACTTATAGGCAGCCAGCGACTTAGTTCTCACAGATTCTCAGCGGGTAGAGCGAGTTCAATGACGCCCTGTTTGTTCCCTGGCTTATGTATGGCTCAATACACGCAACGAGCTGATTGATTGTGTTTTCGAAGACTCCATTTTTTCTTTCGGTGAGTGTTTTCTTAGTCTTTCTCTACTTCTTAATTAAGTTGGTTCTGTCCACTCATTATAACAGAGTGTTTTCTTAGTCTTTCTCTACTTCTTAATTAAGTTGGTTCTGTCCACTCATTATAACACACCGAGCTTGTTCTCATTAGTCAATAATGAGATTTTAAAACAAATAGTTCCTTTGTTGACATACATAGATCTATATTGCAAGCATATATACTTTGTATTATATAAGGGTAATCTATATTACAATCATTTATTTTGTATTATAAAAGTGTATACTAATCAATATTGTTATTAGAAATACGTGCGTTTATTCACTCAGCCCGATCCTTATTTGGAGTTTTTTTTTTTTTTTGTTTACTTTTTTTTTTGTTGGTCAGGAAGTGGTCTGGGTTTCTTCAGTATCCGCAAGTACTTACACCTAGGTCACATTAAATATAGCATACATTTTGTTCACTGTGTGAGTGGTTTGTTTAAAGACAATGGTCAGACTAGACACAGCTTTTATAATATCTAGCCAGCGTTGAAAAGTCCTCCTACGTAGGCAGAGGATTTGAGGAGCTTGGCTGCAGAGGTGCACGTTTTCCCTGTACGACGCAACTTACCTGATCTCAGAGTAAGGGTCTAGTTGTTGGCTATAGACAAGCGTAGATCATGTTACGCCAATCTGTCAATAACGTTCTATCATTGATATCGGTCAATTTATTTCTTATAGTAGCAAACACTTTTTTGTGTGTGTGGTTTGGAAAATTACTTTTTTTTTTGGTTGTTTTAAATTGGTGTTTAAGAAACCTGTATGTCTAAACCTGTATGATTGAAGCTATTAAGTTGTTGGCAACGTTACCTGATAATTAACCAGCTAATGAGAATTACCATAATGTGTAAATATAGTTATTGTACGTTACCCTTTGAAGAATGATAGTTGATACGGTAGCCAGATGTTGAGCACCAGCGTTTATTTTTTCACAGCTTTTCTGAAAAAGTTTGTAATTTGTTTTCTTTGTTTCTGTTTGTGTGTTGTGTGTGTCAGCTTGAGACTCTTTGAAAATATTCTTGTTCCCATGAAATAAATTTAGACCTTGCGATCTATGGGGCAGATGATGTAAAGGGCATCTGTTTCTGTGGCCCACGAAGGTTTGATGCGACCAGCACAACGACCAACCGCCTTTACTTTTACCCAATAAGCTAGGTGGACTCATGGACAGCCTAAGAATACCGAAATTCAAAATTCCAGTTTTTATCGGGATTCAAACCCCACTCGGTCCCTCGGTTTAGAAGCCAAGTCACTCATCTACCATGCCCCCCCCCCCCTGTTCGCATTAACCCTCAGCTTTGTGTTATTGAACTGTGGGATTTTTAAATTCAGACCCCCCCCCCCCTTTCCGCCACTTTAGCTCCGCCACTGTCCAAACCCCCTTTTTTTTCCTTATCTTTTACAAGTACACAATCATCTCTTCACTCTTCAGTGTGTCTGGTGAAGGATGTTTACATACGTGCACAATGTACGCTTTATACGTATGACATAAAGGTACCCGTGGGGGTGAATAAATAGAACATGGTTTCAAAAGTAGGCCTCAACACTTGCAGGCGCTCGCAGCCCATGATTTTTAACTGCGAATATCGAATGTCTTCAACAAGAGGATGTGCCAGGTGTTTGCAAATATCTAGATTAAAACAAACAAAATGTATACTAATAATACTAACATAAGCACTTAATTAAGACATACTAAAATAGTCACAGCTAATAAATTAAATAAAATCCCTTCAAAAAGATCACAATATCTTCTCGTGTGATCAAGATGGCTTATTAACGAATGAACTGCTGTAAGATAATCATATTGTTATTTAAGATACACATTTACTAAAATTGTTTTTTTTTTTTTTTTTTTTTTTCTTGACCAGTCATCGAAAAGCACGGTTCAGTAGTTTTCAAAGACTTTCAGTTTTGTGGTAGCCTAAATCAGCATGGAGATACCTAAGTCAACTCATTTTACTATATCACTACTGACTCGAAAACTAGAAAAACTTCTTATATATATATATATATATATACCTCCATCCTAAGATAAGTTTCAACAGTTGATTAAAAATTTATGTGTTTGAAAGTTTCATAAAGCCTTTCAGATATTTCGATAAAAAGCCGAAACGTCAAAAAAAAAATACACTTATGTGGGACTATTTTCTAAAGGGGGGGGGGGGGAAAGCGATATTGGTAGTCGAATTCTCTAAAGAAAAACTGTAGCCTATTATCTACGAAGGAGAGATGTTCCTAGAACTGCGTCCCGCAAGAGTTGGATATAACGCTGATATGTTTCTTTACTTGATGCTTGAACATCTATGGTAAGGAGAATTCAAATAGATCTTAAAACATTTTTGTGGAGAGCGGTTCATTTATTTACCCTAATTAAGCCTCATGAGAGCTAATTAAGCCAGGGACAAATAAAATAAAAGATCGATTTTTGCTAACGCTCGACATGTAAATCGTCAGAAGATTTGCAATTATCAAATGTGAGGCTGTTTAGTAGCTTCATTTACAGTTTGTGTAAACAGCTGACGGCTAGTCTACATTTCAGACTAATATCAAGACTGTGTGTTGATAACTTTGTTTATGCGTTAGCTGATGGTAAGTGAAGACATCTCTTGAGAGTCGTCTATATATTATTATATCTAGAATAGACATTTGTTTGTTAGCCAGAGAATTGGACAAGATTTGAGAGTGAAGATGTAATCAAAACAACAATATTTTTTGTCTCACATATGAACTTTTTATCTCGGCGTTTGTTTCTTGTCTTTATTTATAACCTGATTTAGAAAGATTTTCTTTTTTCTTTAGTGCAGTGACTACATTTAATGGCCTCTCATTAACTTCTTGTTTTCTTATATCAACTCACTGTCTGACTTTCTGGTTAAAAAGTTGTGCACTTTATTTTTCCCACACCCACACTCAGATTCAGTTGAAATTATAAGTCGTGGACAACCACTAGTAAATGTAGATACAGTTGGGTTTTACAAACAAGTTTTTATCCGCGCCAAGGTTTTATTCTCATAATGGCGTGCAGTTACCTTTCTTGGCTCTCTTCTTGGGGTGTATCTTTCTTTGCGTGTAAGCCGTTTAGTCACGACATAAGTACATAACTTCCTTATTTGACCCTTTTTTCATGCTTGAAGCATTTTTCAAAGAAATATAAACAGCCCAGCTTTACTCCTCTACCTGCAGTCACGTGAACAGGAAGATTCAAAATAAGGAGGCAAATAATGATTTCTGATAAATAATAACTATCGGGGAAGGATCGTATCACCCGCCATACCTATCAGAAACTCCAAAATTACACAACTCCGTAACATGTTTAATAAGTTGACAATTTAGACTGTGTAAGTCTCTATGAAATTGAAAGGCACTAGTGCAAGAAGTTGGTTAACTCACATTTTTAGGAAAACTGAGTTAGTTACAGATCTAGTCAATATGATGTTCTGTGCACTTTCCAGACAAGACTTCTTTTTGTTAATTGTAGTGTACATAGTGTCATTTAAAAAGAAAACGCACTTATGGGGGCTTCAAAATAAGAAGGCACTTTTGGGAATGACATGATTTCTTATAAATAATAAATATGTCAGAGAAGGATCATATCACCCGCCATAAGTCAAATTTTAAGGAAAATTGAGTTACAGATTTATTCGGATGTTCTATGCACCTTCCGACAAGACTTCCCTAGTGTTAAGTGTAGATATGTGTACATAGATACTTGATGCATGAAACTGCATGGACATGACCACACCATGTTGCATTGAGTAATGTTAACAAAAGGAATACAAGTTACCCGTCAATTTACCTGTCAAACTTCTGCATTGTTTTTAGCCTCATACCATAGCATGTTACAATAGTGTAGTTCAGAATAGACTCATGTATAGCACAATCATGAACATATTTGTTTTATTCATCTCTTTCAATACAACAAGGGGGTCAAGACCAATCTCTTTGAATACAACAAGGGGTCAAGTCCAATGTCTTTGAATACAAGACAGTGGTCAAATCCAATCTCTTTCAATACAAGATGGGGGTCAAGTCCAATCTCTTTCTATACTAGACGGGGGTCAAGTTCAATCTCTTTCAATACAAGAAGGGGGTCAAGTCCAATCTCTTTCAATACAAGGGGGTCAAGTCCAATCTCTTTAAATAAAGTCCAATGGAATTGATCTCCTTCTTAGATTGACAGAAAAGTAGAAAATTGTCACTTAAGACTGGAAACACTCAATTTTAGTCCAAAGCCCACAAGAACCAAATATCAAGAGGCACACAAAAATAGTGCTTTTGCCATTTTTCTCAAATTGACCGAATCGTGACTTGACCATCTTCTTTATCTAGGCCCTTCAATTGTTATCATTCTCATTGTTAGGCCGTACAAAGCTTAATTTACACAGGAGTGGGATATGTACTTCTTGTGGAAACAAGACTGGATTACAGAACATTTGTATTGACAGTTTTTTAAAATATATTTTGAGAAATAATTAAATTCGTCATTGACATTTTTTTTCCAGTTCTGCGGCATTTTGGATATATGTATACGATTTCTGATCATTGTCCGCTCCTTAGTCAAACTAATCGGAAGTAATAAAGACATATGTCTAGATCTACGCTAGTGGTATAGCACATCACCACAAGGAAATGAGATGCATGCCGCGAAGAAGAGTTGGCAGTCCTGTTGAGTCAATGGTTCAACTGAGAGAGTTTCAATAGGTACTTTCTGTAGGTCAAGCACACTTCCTGATCGTCTCCGGTCTGTGTTCCGTCAACCCAGAGTTTGGTGTTTTAAACCATCAAGTCCATCACTGAGTCATGTCCGTTAAGTGCTGGTCTAAATAAGTTAATGGAACTGGTCACGTGATTGTAAATCTTGTTCTGTTTCTTTGATCTTACTAGCAGACGTAGCAAATACATTGTAGACGAATGAAATAAAAAAACGTTATTGATTTTTTTCCATCATCTTCTATAGAGGAAGTGGTGTCAGTTTGGCTGTGGGTCTACTGGGGAAGAGGATGGTGTCAGTTTGGGTGTGGGTCTACAGGGGAGGAGGATGGTGTCAGTTTGGCTGTGGGTCTACGGGGAGGAGGATGGTGTCACTTTGGCTGTGGGTCTACAGGGGAAGAGGATGGTGTCACTTTGGCTGTGGGTCTACAGGGGAGGAGGATGGTGTCACTTTGGCTGTGGGTCTACAGGGGAGGAGGATGGTGTCACTTTGGCTGTGGGTCTACAGGGGAAGAGGATGGTGTCACTTTGGGTGTGGGTCTACAGGGGAGGAGGATGGTGTCAGTTTGGCTGTGGGTCTACAGGGGAGGAAGATGGTGTCACTTTGGGTGTGGGTCTACAGGGGAAGAGGATGGTGTCAGTTTGGGTGTGGGTCTACAGGGGAAGAGGATGGTGTCAGTTTGGCTGTGGGTCTACAGGGGAGGAGGATGGTGTCACTTTGGCTGTGAGTCTACAGGGGAAGAGGATGGTGTCATTTTGGGTGTGGGTCTACAGGGGAAGAGGATGGTGTCAATTTGGTTGTGGGTCTACAGGGGAAGAGGATGGTGTCAGTTTGGGTGTGGGTCTACAGGGGAAGAGGATGGTGTCACTTTGGCTGTGGGTCTACAGGGGAAGAGGATGGTGTCAGTTTGGGTGTGGGTCTACAGGGGAAGAGGATGGTGTCAGTTTGGGTGTGGGTCTACAGGGGAAGAGGATGGTGTCAGTTTGGGTGTGGGTCTACAGGGGAAGAGGATGGTGTCAGTTTGGGTGTGGGTCTACAGGGGAGGAGGATGGTGTCAGATTGGCTGTGGGTCTACAGGGGAAGAGGATGGTGTCAGTTTGGCTGTGGGTCTACAGGGGAAGAGGATGGTGTCAGTTTGGGTGTGGGTCTACAGGGGAGGAGGATGGTGTCACTTTGGCTGTGGGTCTACAGGGGAAGAGGATGGTGTCACTTTGGCTGTGGGTCTACAGGGGAGGAGGATGGTGTCACTTTGGCTGTGGGTTTACAGGGGAGGAGGATGGTGTCACTTTGGGTGAGGGTCTACAGGGGAAGAGGATGGTGTCAGTTTGGGTGTGGGTCTACAGGGGAAGAGGATGGTGTCAGTTTGGGTGTGGGTCTACAGGGGAAGAGGATGGTGTCAGTTTGGGTGTGGGTCTACAGGGGAAGATGATGGTGTCAGTTTGGGTGTGGGTCTACAGGGGAAGAGGATGGTGTCAGTTTGGCTGTGGGTCTACAGGGGAGGAGGAAGGTGTCAGTTTGGCTGTGGGTCTACAGGGGAGGAGGATGGTGTCACTTTGGCTGTGGGTCTACAGGGGAAGAGGATGGTGTCACTTTGGCTGTGGGTCTGCAGGGGAGGAGGATGGTGTCAGTTTGGCTGTGGGTCTACAGGGGAAGAGGATGGTGTCAGTTTGGGTGTGGGTCTGCAGGGGAGGAGGATGGTGTCACTTTGGCTGTGGGTCTACAGGGGAGGAGGATGGTGTTACTTTGGCTGTGGGTCTGCAGGGGAGGAGGATGGTGTCAGTTTGGCTGTGGGTCTACAGGGGAGGAGGATGGTATCACTTTGGCTGTGGGTCTACAGGGGAGGAAGATGGTGTCAGTTTGGGTGTGGGTCTACAGGGGAAGAGGATGGTGTCACTTTGGTTGTGGGTCTAAAGGGGAGGAGGATGGTGTCAGTTTGGCTGTGGGTCTACAGGGGAGGAGGATGGTGTCAGTTTGGCTGTGGGTCTACAGGGGAAGAGGATGGTGTCACTTTGGCTGTGGGTCTGCAGGGGAGGAGGATGGTGTCAGTTTGGCTGTGGGTCTACAGGGGAGGAGGATGGTGTCAGTTTGGCTGTGGGTCTACAGGGGAAGAGGATGGTGTATACGTTACACCAGTTGGTCGTGCCACTTTGCTTGGTCTTAAGACTTGAACATAACGAGATGCTTCAATAATTATATCTATGACTCTGTCACTTTTTTTTTTAGGAGCCCAGGTTATTAAGGTTATTTTGTTTTTTTGTAGGGGCGTTAACATTAGAGTCTCTGCATCTATGTATTAGTGTTAATTTGATTGTACACGTCATTCAGATCAACTCGTTGAAAACATTGTTGTTGTTTTACTCGACCTTGAGCCTAATTTGTTCAACTGCTATCACTAGATAGTAAAGTTAAAGCAAAAAGAATTTCAGAAGGGATTATTTTGTAACCGGCTATATTCTTAAGGACATCTCTAAAGTCACAAATCTCATCCTTATCTAGAAAAAACAGAGCTGAATCCAATAAGCGATTTCGATTGTCTGTTTTCACTTCTGACTCGCTTTTTAAGATAAAAAGAGTTAGAAGGGTAACACTGTGGCTCTACTGTTGGTATGATTTGTATCAAGACTGCTGTTAAGTTTAGGGTGAAAGCATTCTATTTACTAACTTCACTACA